>NW_023503302.1:3002576-3602576 GCF_014529535.1 Bradysia coprophila | reverse complement strand
AGTGGAGTGGATATTACACAAACTGCCTCTCTGCACACGCTGATATATTCTCAGTTTGTGGTGTATAGCGTCGGCTGTGCTGAAGAGAATTTGCAAATATTTCCCATTTGTCTCACTAATGACTTGGTTCGACTGAAATTTACTACAACTTTCGCGGTATCGGCTTCGTTAAAATCTCGAATTAAAGCTTACAATTTTATTTTATATCCTAAAGTTCATTGCATTTTGGCTCTTAAACATAAATTTTTGTTTCAATTCAATCACTGTCGTTTAGGAGGTA
This sequence comes from Bradysia coprophila, assembly GCF_014529535.1. Taxonomy (NCBI): domain Eukaryota; kingdom Metazoa; phylum Arthropoda; class Insecta; order Diptera; family Sciaridae; genus Bradysia; species Bradysia coprophila. The sequence goes on along the minus strand of NW_023503302.1, from coordinate 3,602,296 downwards.
TCGGAACTATGATATTCTATGTATGCATAACAAAACATGACTCCCGGTATTTTACAAATATTGAATATTTTCACTCACAAAATATTGTCGTTTTCATACTTTTAGAGGTGTAGAGACCCTTTTTGGTGCTACTTTCTAAACTTTTTATTTAATTTACCTTGCAAGTAAACTATTACAGTCCAAAATCGAAAGGGTTTATCAGCATTTTCACAAGATCAAAGTTTGCCGATGTCTATGAACATTTTATATTTGGAACTTTGAGCTCGTGCTAAAGATCAACTGCTATCGTATACAAATTACTCAGTATGGATTATTTTTGACGGGGTCAAATACTACCAAATAACAGTGAATTAATTCTTGTAAGTTTTCACAATTCACTTGAGTTGCAAGCTGGCAACACTATTTAGTAAAGATTACGATACGTCAAAAATATCAAGGTTCTAAAAGGTTCAGAACCTTGAAAATATATGGAAAAATCCAAGGTTCTGAGGTCAAATCCAAGGTTAAAACACTTTCGAGTTGATCACGAAGGCGGTGTGCTCAAAATTTTCCTGTAGCGCCAACTAGGTTTGGAAAATTTTATATGACGATTTCAACTTAACAAAAACAAGGCATCAGAACAGTCGGAGCGTTTGCTGCGACTTAGCCCCGTACGACCCGTAATCCTATTTCGTCCGTAACTATAATACGTCCGTAGCCGTAAAACACCCGGAACCCTAATACGTCTACAACCCTCTAATGCCAAAAACCAACAATTTACGACATTATTTTAGAAACCCAAAATTTTTTGCCAACTTTCCATTGGGTATTCAATTACCTCTCAAATAAAACAAAAATTAGCAAAATCGGATGATATTTACTCGATTTACGTGCAAAAAACACTTAGGGCCGAGTAGCGGCCTTAGTCCAAGGGCCCAAATTTAAAACTTTTTTTTCCCACCATTCTATTCGGCATTCAATTATCTCTCAAATGAAACAAAAACTAGCAAAATCGGATGAGATTTACTCGATTTATGTGCAAAAAACACTTAGGGCCGAGTAGCGGCCTTAGTCCAAGGGACCAAATTTGAAACTTTTTTCGACACGTTCTTTTCAGTATTCAATTATCACTCAAACGAAACAAAGACTAGCAAAATCGGATGAGATTTACTCGATTTATGTGCAAAAAACACTTAGGGCCGAGTAGCGGCCTTAGTCCAAGGGCCCAAATTTAAAACTTTTTTTCCCACCATTCTATTCGGCATTCAATTATCTCTCAAATGAAACAAAAACTAGCAAAATCGGATGAGATTTACTCGATTTATGTGCAAAAAACACTTAGGGCCGAGTAGCGGCCTTAGTCCAAGGGACCAAATTTGAAACTTTTTTCGACACGTTCTTTTCGGTATTCAATTATCACTCAAACGAAACAAAAACTAGCAAAATCGGATGAGATTTACTCGATTTATGTGCAAAAAACACTTAGGGCCGAGTAGCGGCCTTAGTCCAAGGGCCCAAATTTAAAACTTTTTTCCCACCATTCTATTCGGCATTCAATTATCTCTCAAATGAAACAAAAACTAGCAAAATCGGATGAGATTTACTCGATTTATGTGCAAAAAACACTTAGGGCCGAGTAGCGGCCTAAGTCCAAGGGCCCAAATTTGAAACTTTTTTCGACACGTTCTTTTCGGTATTCAATTACCTTCCATAAAAAACTAAAACTAGCAAAAGCGGATGAGATTTACTCGATTTATGTGCAAAAAACACTTAGGGCCGAGTAACGACCTTTGAGCCCTCCCAACGATCCCACGTCGCATCTTACCCAAAAACAATGTTCAGCAACTTTGTTCTTCTCGTCAATACCTTTTGAAAAAAGGTTGTGATTTACTCAAGCTAGAGGGGTCACGGACAGACGGACAGACGGACATTTTTTTTTATTGCGGATTCGTCATCTATGAACATAACCAAATGCTTTGCCCTTACTGTCTGCTTCCAATTCGACGTGTTACAAACGGCATATTAATCTTATAAGCCCCCAGTACTTCGTACGGGGCTAAAAATGTTGTTTTCAAGTTGACTTTTCAAACAATATACATGTCTGAATTGTCAAGATTTGTGTTTCACCCGCCTTCGTAAGTGTCTTAACCTGTTCTTTCAGAACATTGGAAAAATGATGACAACTCGTGATTTTTTTCAGAAAAACGTGACGCCCTCAACAGCGCAGCTCAAATTCCAATTAACACAATACACTAATCGTAGAATACATTAAATTTAAATGGAGCTTGTCCGTATTGCATGTACAATGAAAATTGCTACCGCCAGGGCAGTTGTAAAAATTGTTTTAAAAGTACCGATCATTGTTTACCGATAAAAAGCAATAAACTTTCGGATCGATGATCGACGTACTTTCAAACTTGTTCAGCGAAGCAATAAAAGAACTTCACATTTTAGCATCCACACTTATAGAATGATAACTTCCAATGTTGTATAGTGTCGAAATGAATATACTGTAGTGCGTTAATATTAATTTTGCGTGTGTACATAAAATCATGATTCTAACTACAAACCTAACCTTGAATTCTGCGTTACGGTGTGTCTCAAATTTTCACGAAAATATTTTCACGAATTTCTCAAATTTTTGTGAACTTTCGCATAAAGATTTTTGTGAAAATTTGAGAAAATATCGAAAATTTGAGAAAATTCGTGAAAATATTTTCGCGTTAATTTTCACATCTTCCATTTAGGCACATGTTATGAAAATAGCTATTTTTAACCTTCCAACGCTATCGAGGATTCGAATATTATTCAAAATTAGTGATTTTTACCATCACTCGAAATGTGTTTTTCAGTTAAAGACAATGTTGATAAGCGACTTATAGTGCATTGTGTTTTTAAATTAATGAAGTAGCAGTTGTTGAGTCAAAAAATACTAGACAACATTTTAAACAAAATCGGGTTATGCGAAAATAATCCGAAATCCAATTTTGACGTTGGATCGCTAGCGTCCTATTTAGAAATAAATTGGTTTCCGTTAAACAAACAAACCCATTTATTTTTTGATGATTTCTTCAATATCAACCAAAATATATAAAATAAATTCAACATCAAATTGTTAGCCCAATGAATATTCAAAATTTAATGTTTCAGCCAAAGTTTTTGCATTCAGGGCAAGTTATAAATTACAAATTAGTGATTAATTACTTCTCGTTAATTACATACGCAAACACCAAGAGAGCTTTAATATTTTCGGTTCTGTGTTTTGTTTCGCGCTATGACAAAACAGAACCATATACCGAAAATTAGCATTTTCATTTTCCATTCCGCTCTCTCGCATGAACAAAAAAAAAATGTTTTACCCTCAAGGGATGGAATCGAATCAGCATTTCGCTATATATGACGAAAATTCAATAAAATTGATGACTCTTTGCCACTTTAGCAACCGTATAATAATTAACCGCTTGATAAAATTTTCATGGAATATAATAGGTTTTTTTGGGGGGACCGAACGGACCGAACACAGAAATACTAAAAAAAAACCGACCCAACCACCAAAAATTATATTAATTTGATATAAATATAGATAGACGTTTGGTCGGGTCGGTTGCAGGGGTTAGGTTTTTATCGGTGACACCGAATTTGGTAATTACGAAATCAAATGAAAAACAAATTAATTAGTTTGAATTATAAGCGTAAAAGGAAATTTATTGTTGGCTTTTTGTTAATAAAATATTGTGATTAATGAGACCATTGATAATGAGGCATTACTTATGACGAGAATATAAACGCCGGTCTCATTATCATACACGTTAACTTACTCTGAGCACCAGTTACAATTCTTGTGACAGAGGCTTGGTAGAAACACTTTGAACAAACAAACTGCTATGTAGATCCGTATGTTCGCAGTTTTATCGCTTATACAACATCCTGAGTGGGTAATAAATAGATAACACATATTTGGCGCGTAAATAATTGAAAGTATTTCTTAAAATCAAATTTGTCGACACAATTGTTATTTCTTTTTGTTTGCACTTTCACTAGTGCGAAGGTCTTTACAATTAACGGTGAATTACCATAAATATGCACTTTTCTTTACAATCGAAACAATATTGGATTAAAAGTGTCATTCATCGATAACAATTTCCTCTGTCCTTTCTAAGATGTTATTGAGGATTTTAATTATGAAAAATTCAATTTTCAACTTTTTTTTGTGTATTTATTCCACTAGAACTATCTAGAACTGTTCCTCGTTCTAGAATTTCTAGACTAGAAACTAACATTTTGTATGTTTTTCTCTATTTTTTTGTTAGTTCCTGGATCTAAGACATGTTTGAGCTTACCACTGGTCAGTTCCTACAAAAAAGTGATATCCTCATTGTCCACTGTAAGGAAGATGTTTTGTCCAATTTTGTCATCATTTTCCAAGAACATTTTTCGCAAAAACTTCGAGAAAAAGTGGGAAAATTTAAAAAAAAATGGAAAAATTTACCAAAAATAGTTTCTGACTATTATTCCAATTATCAAGAAGGACAGAACAGATTCAAGAAAATCACCGAAAAAGCGTCCACAACTATTATCATGCTTCGAAAATTCGTCCACTGAATTGCCGTCTCGAGGTAGCAATAGAGATAAGTTTATGTGAGAGTACAATTCATCAGCGTCGATAAAATCTGATTAGAATCATTTTCTCCGACTCAGAGACTACAATTGTTCGTGACGTAGGTAGGTCACGTATATCAAAGTGTCCTTAAATGGTGTAATCCATTTACTCAATGTTTTCTCTAATTTCCTGCTAGACGAAGTAAACTAAGACCTATAGACACAGGTAACTACAAGTATTGGCATGTTCTCTATCGTCCGAAAAAGTTCCTTAGCTGTATGTATAAAGCTTTATGGATTGGCTGTGCTATAAGTAATCTTCGTGATGACTTCCACTTTCATTAGACGGTTTTAGTTAACTAATTGGGCAACAAATCATTGTACATTGAAAATGGATCAGTTTCACTTTTACAAGCAACCATAAATTAGGATTTAATTGCATTGTGGATAAATTTTCTGTATCTAATATTTCTGTACTATATACGTTTGGTGTTGCATCCAATGCACTTAGTGTATAGTCGTGTAAGTATGGAGGATAGAGCCACTTTTTCCTCCAACGTTTACGAGAAATTTCCAATAAAATAACTAATAAAACGGAAAATTTACTATATTGCACAAAAGTCGAAAAATGTAATCAAAGAGTGGTGTGTGTGTGTATTACTTTTCCGATGCAATATTGTGCTATATTATGCCATATTTTATATACTAAGCCATAATATTCTGATACACGGATATTCGATGCTGATGCTACACACACACATACACACTCTATTCATTGGCGAAAATTCCGAAACTCTTTTATGTTTGGATGGAGAAAATAACGAGAAGTCTTTGTTGGAAGTTAAGTGGGGAAGCAACAGGAAACACCAGTTTCACTTCGTGTTTACAGTTCAAAATGTAATAATCGTAATGAGCTATCGACATAAAAATGGTTATGTAACAGAAAAATATCCTTTGCTGGTAATGTATTGTTTTCGAAATAAAATTTTATTGTACAACAATGGGGTATATCGAAAATAATAAAAACTTTTCCTTTGCTCGGTCTAATTTGCGCTTATCGATTTTATGGATGTATTTTACGATTATTTGATTGATTCGTTTGCAAGCAGGAAATGAACTTTGGCTGGATTGTCTAATGGTTAAACATTATTATGGGAATTTAGGGAAAAAAAATCGATAAAAATCGAGAAAATAAAAAAAAACACAAAAATTAAAATTGCAAACAATGAGCAACATTGCGTCATCTGTTATCGACTTCATTACCAATAACCGATCGGAAAACGGTGCTCTTATATAACAAATGTATCTACCAACTATTAAAGTAATAGATTTCGTATCGAACTATAAATGACACTTCAAACAAACGGAGTGACAGATTCAATAATCAAATCAACTAATTATATTTTGTTATAGAACCATTATATCTGTCACTTCTTTTGACTGAAATATCATATTAATATGATTTGAATCATTTATGAAGGGTTCCAAAATTTATTAGACGGTTTGTTTTATAATAAGGAAATTATTAGTAGCGTTCTAGAACTTCTTGTATGATTCCAAACTCCTAAGTTATAAATTATGCGCAAACTGTCAATTATATAAAGCCGATTTCATCGAATGCAACACTGGCGCTCATACCAAAAAGCAAATATTCTTGCGGACAAATATGTGAGACAGCACTCAAAATCTTATATGTCAATAAGACAATGATAATAGCTAAGATGATGATTATTTTAATTCCCTTAACTGAAAGTCATGGGTCTTACAGATGATAAACACTTTAAAATGTTTGTCACACAATATTCACTAATATAATTTAAATTGCATGAATTTATGACCAAAAACCTTAAATACATGAGGGAGGGATTCTCTTGAATTTCGACTGACCGAAATCGTCGCTATTTATTCCGGGACTTTTTTACATATGCCTAGTTAGGCCTTGGTGCCTAGCCCAATAAACCAGTCTCAGATATTTTAGATCTTCCATACCTGGCTGGTTGTCAGTGGCCAAACGTCGAAAAATCGTAGTCCGGATTTCATTTAAGGTTGTGGGGACACGGGCGTGTATGGGTTCGTTGGAAAGCTGAGGTCGAGTACTCCTGGGGCAAATATACCCTTCATAAAATTTGATGATAAACGGCAGAAAATATGACCTAAGGAAAATTTCTAAAAATCGATGTAATCCTCGGTGATCTTTGATTATTTGATCAAATTATTACTTAGTATGAATGTGGAGGACCTCTGCTTTACAGCGAACATTTATCTGATTCGATGTTCGATTCTTTTTACGTTTGATTGACCTCAAAGTGCTAGATTTAATAGATAAAAATAATGTGCTAAATCAAGAACTTCATAGTCTAAGACTAAGACACACAGCAGTAACGGGAAATTATACTCGAGGTATCAATGTTTCTGGGATGACCAGATTCTTTTCTTTCCAAATATTATGAAGAAAATATTGGCAAATTTAATTATTTCGTAACGCTTAACCGAAAATTAATAACGTTCTTTAATTAAGTACCTTAGTAAATGAGGGTCGCACTTGTGGAATTTGTTTGAAAGAAGAAAAGTTTCTTACGCCGAATTCGCACATGTAGGAACGTTATGTAACATTATTTGTGACAACATAAATGTGAAACTGAAACTCCCAGCAGCAGTGAGCGCTCCATGCGTGAGGTTCTTGCGGTTCTAGTGATGACCCGCAAAATGTGGTTTTATTTCAGTTCCTAGTTCTAATTTCTGTATAAATTCATTAGTTAAAAATTTTTCAGCGCCCATTGACCTCTTAAGAGTCAATTCGCCAATTTTTCGACCACTTGGAAAACAAGCTCGCTCCGATATTATTGAGTTATAGCTCATTCTATTCCTCGTTCAACTCTAGCGAACGGGTGTCTGCCATTTTTTAAAATAAAATCCATTTTGAGTGTAATGTATCTAAATGTCATGTGATGTCAGAGCGTGGTCAAAACATTTTTTTAGCATTAACTTGAGGAAGGAGCAACACAAAAAGTTGAAACTTTGTAAGATTGTTCGCCTATCTACGTCCGACATTTTGAGCCCACTCTGACGTCCGCACTCACCACCCATGGCCAGTCATCAGTCATAGTATGGTCAACTTTCAAATAGTACTGTACCTCTGCAACATCATTGTTCTGATGGGCCTACTACATATTATGATAGCTGACCTCAGCCACCATCACATACCAAAATATTACCTCAGAAGTTTTGTGTTGCAGGATTTGCGGAACATTCACGGAAAATTCGGCAAATTCGACATTTGTTGTGTGCTGCATATATTTGCTGCAGACTGAATAATGTTCCCGTGTGTTGTATTACAATAAACATGTAATATGAATATTTTCAAAATATAGTTCCGGCAACAATATTATTCAGCTCGTAGGAATATTGTGAGGTTCCCAGGTATATATTTGCTGTGTGCTGAATTATATCTTCAAATTAGTTGTGGGATGTATTACTTAACTTTACCTGCATGCCGAATATTGACTAAATGGTACTATCGAACTATACCTGCATGCTGAATATTGACTAAATGAATAAAGTCGTCTGTATTTAGAATGGACTATGCAACAATAAATTTATTGTTTTAATGAAATAAAAGGAAGGTCTCAAGAACATACGCATAAAGATGATTATCAAATCTAATTTTATTCCTTCATTTAAAGTTATTTCTATTTTTACCGAATTAATATGCAATGATAATGTTACATTTATGTATTTCAATAGAAATTTTGACGAACGAACTTTTAAATCCATTTTCGGTGTTAAAGGCTTTTGAAATGTTAACAGAAATAGTTGGTGGTATTCAGCAATAAATGATGGAATTTGTTTATGTACTGTCCGTTTGACAAGAGGATCGCCACGGTTCAGCAGGGGGTTTTGAACATTTGTTTTTTACACGTTGGCACACGTGCTCTTGTCAGATTCAAGATTCTTTTTACGAAGGTTACGCTGATTTTACTTTGTGAAAAAGGCCAATACCTTGCAAATATGTCACATCTTGGACAGAATTTGACACTGCAATATCTGCAACATGAAAAAACTAAATGTTCGAAACCCCCTGAAACCCCGTGCTTCCACCTACGTAATATACACAACCAATCTTAATTCGCGTAATAGATGCTCACTATTAATGTGAACAGTTTTTTTGTAGATTGAAAAAACCTCTAATTCAGAACCAGGCTCAGAATTAAAATAATAATATCCGATGACATTGCTTAGTGGGGAGAAGTACTACATTTCATAGAAAATAAATTCAATTAAATGTTGTTGCATAACCCATTCTAAATACGGACGACTTTATTCATTTAGTCAATATTCAGCATGCAGGTATAAATATGCCTGTGTGCTGCATAAAGCAAAGTAACAACGGTTCGAAATAAGACTGCCACTATATGCAAGCAGTATAGCAGCAGTGGTAAAGTCGTTGGCAGTCAGAAACTGAGGTTAAGCATCGATGGTCGCGGTCCGTACTTGGGTGGGTGACCGGAAAAAACGTAAGCAAAAAAAAAATCTGTTAGCAATTTAATATGATGAATTTAAATATAAATCTACGGCTACAGTGAACGACATCTCAAATGTCTCACTGTCATTTTTTTCAGAGAATGTCATTGTGAATTTGCAATGACACAATAAAATTCTCAGAAAAATTTGACAGTGAGACATTTGAGATGTCGTTCACTGTAATAACAAATAATAATAATAAAATTGAAAATAAAAAAAAATAATTTTTTGAAAAAGTTTTTTTGTTTTTTTTTTGCTAACGGAAATAAAATTGATAAAGTTAATTAAATCAATTTCTTCTATTAAACGATAAATTAGGTTGTTTATTGAATTGAAAAAAATGGCGTCATTTTATATTATAAAACAGGCATACAGCTAAGACCTGCACGCTGAAAAATAATATCCAGCACACAACAACAATATTCATTAGGCGGGCATTGTATGATCCTCAGATCAATATGCAGCACACAACTAATGTTCTATAATCGTGAAGCTGTTCCCGATTTCTTCGTCTGGGGTGTATATATGAGTTTTCCGTGTTTGAAAAAAAGTTGACCTTTACGGCTGGAATAAAAGAGTAAATTTGAACCAAATTCTCGTCCAAAATGGTTTTTTTATTGGTAACGTGTCTAGGTGACAATTCTAGCCCACAGCCGATCGATTCCGAGGAAGTCTTTCTGAAAAACTCTATTTTTTTACATTTTGCTCATGGTCGAAAAGTCTCTTTGACTATAGGGAAATGGTGTAGCGATGCAGAGTGAACATACTTTATCTTTAGAACATTGCTAGGCACCCCAGAACTTGTTTCAAAATTGAAAATTAGGCTGACGAATTGGCGAATTGCCTCTTAATTGACTAAAAAATGGTGTAACGTTAAATTGTTTCATGATTGAATATGATTGATAATGAAGTTCGTTACTAAAATTCGTTTGAAAGTCTAAATAGACAGATACTACTAAAATCAAAAAATTAAGTCCGCTTCCATAGGTACAATTATGGATAATACTATCAGCCAGCAACACCATGCACGGACTCGATCACAAACAATTTACCTTAAATTAAACTGTACAGACCAGACGGATAAAATTTTAATTATTATCTTTTTATGAAGAATTCTGACGACCGATCTGCCGTTATTAAAATAGAAAAAAGCAATTAACAGTTCCCGACGAAGAGTTGGATGAATTGCCCTTAGCTCCAAAAATAATGTGCATGGAAAACATTAAACAGTAACATTTGTAACGACTAAATTCAATTGAACTTTCTCTCATCCTTCTCCACCTTTAATGTTATCTTCATCTCTGAAATTATCATAATAGGGAAGACAATGCTAACCATGAACAACGATAAAAATATCCACCGGTGTGATATATATTAAGCCAATGCCGCAAAATTGCTACCGTAATCTCTCCCATGTAACAAAAGAGCAAAATTTTACCACACAATTCGCGACATGCGCACATATACGCGCTATAATATCCGTATACTATTCAATGAACAACGAATGTCGGAGTACTCTTTGGTAACGAAAAAAAAACATTTTATCCATGTGAAATATCTCTCAACAGTCCAGTTCACATTGCTACAAAACAAAATAAATCTTGCATTCACATATCGTGTTTTACACTCTTGCAGTTGTAAAATAAGAAATCAGTCTATTGTACGACCTTCAGCGGAACAGCAACACACACCAGTGCTCGGTGGAATTTGAATATAAAATATCGAAAACGACAAAACTTGTTTCGTGTTTGTTTGAAGAATTCAATAATAATCTCGCTTCAATCACGTCGTTTAATTTTTTTTCGGTTATTTGTTTGTTTGTTTTTTTTTCTGTTTATTTTATTCTTGTTTTAAAATTAGCTAACAATATTAACAATACGAAATTGTATAACGTCTGCAAAAATTCAGATGAAAAGTTAAAAGAAAAAATTGTGTTGTAAACAATCAAAGGAAATTGTCGGGTTTTTCCCCAAAGTGAATTCTTAAGAAGTGGAGGTGGTCGCGTGTACACAAAGTTTGCCGACCAAAATTTCGAGTAAAACGAATAGTACAGTGAAATTTTATCTTCCGTTAAAGATTTATTCCTGATTCCTGTTTATAGTTTTGCTGGAATACTGTCCACGACTGCAACAAAATAACATTTTTTCTATAATAAGAGTGATTGCGAAACGTAATTTATGCAAAATATCGTCAGTGAAGTCAGTCGTTTCCAATGGTACAGTAGATATATTTGTATATGAAACATATAACCATTACGTATGAATACACGAGGATTGTATATTATTTAAATCACATTATAGTTTATTCGTTGGTGTTTGTGAAATTGTTGTAAAAAGTTTGTTGTTTTTTTTGAATAATAAAAAAAACCAGAGTTTGTGTATTGAAATTATAATCCGAAATTTACTCAATTTTTTATTTTGAATGCTGGCTGGTTGACTTCTTTTTTTTTATAACATTTTTTTTTCGTTCGTGTAGTGAAATATAAATATTTAGAATTGACTTCGCCGTATATAACAGTCAATTGAATTATAATATCCAGACGAAGACGACGACGACACCAGCAACAACAACGGTGTTGTGTGTATGTGTGGATTCGGAATAATATAAAGGGAAAGCAACTTTTATATCACGAAAAGGTAAAACATTAAATAAACAAACAAACCATAAAAATATTTTAATTTCAACGACAGACGAAAAAAGGAACAAACAAAATATTCATTTAGTTTGCTTGAATGTGGTCCCGTAAACCCGTGACCGTAATCGTAACCGAACTTTTTGCTACATTGCCTTATACAATGAATAATATTTGGCGAACAAAAAATGTTTCTCTACGAACAAGGAGAGGCTAAAACCTATCTCATTCTGGTTGATGGGTAACTTTCACCTTTTGCTTTTAACCTTTTACAAACGGCAAGTGTCATCGAATTTGACACTAGCTTTGTCTAGAATCAATTGTTTGGTCGAAAATCTGTTACTTCATTTTGTTTTAACATAAACGGTCGTCTTTAGGATTGTTAGGGGATAGGTTTGGGGAATGGAGGTTTGGTCAAATGACGATTATATTATAATAAGAGATTTTTTTTTTCATTTGTTGTGGTATTATATTATTGAATTAATTGGCTGTTCCGCATCATAACTTTGCTCCAATTATTTTTTTTCGATTCTCTTTTAAAGACAGAAGAAGCGGTTGGAATGGTTGATGTAGAATAGTTTCCCTTATTTTTCTCAACATTTTTAACATATGACATTGCCAACATTTTTCTCAAGTATTTGAACTCGTATTTTGTTCCTGCATGCCAAAATTCACTTAAATGCAATAGGATGCCAAATGTATACTACCACGAGTGTGGTGATTCCACCGAAAATGTAACTTAAATGGAAAATATGTCATAACGAACGTTGTCTAACCGCAAAACTGAATGTTATGGTTAAATATTAAATGTAAATAGTTAAGAGCATATAATGAAGTCGTTTTGGGGATTGGATAGGAGAAGAAGAAGATTTGGTAATGATACCGTAACGGTCTACGTTTAGTAAATATTATTCTGAACTGCAATGGAATTATTTAAAGAAAAAAAGCAATATAACCCAATATGTACACCTAGATAATTAACCCAATATAACTTCAATTCTGAGCAGTCGTTAGCACTATCGAATCTATTACTTCTTCTGGTCAAAGCATTTTCAAGAAAAGTCTTTTACTCAATTTTTTTGAACATGTGTTTGCTATGCAAGGTCGCGTTAGCTTGTCAGAAGTCTCGTTATCGATTACAGACGATTCGTAGCACCTGAATTCTATTCCGACGTGTGCTTAAATACAGAGTTCATGAAATGGATTTATCTTCTCAGTTTCATATTTGAAAATGTCGCTTTGTGCACTATCGAAATAACAAAACGAAAAACCACTTGCGGTTTTGGAATAAAACGAAGAACCAGAAACAGACGAAACTGGGAATTTCATTTCATAGTTCAAATAACCAAGTTTTCTCGATTGGAAGAAATTGAATATTATGAGTGAAAATATTTCTCAGTTCAATATTTCCACTATAGGGAGGACTAATGACGAGGGTCAACTGGTAAACAGTTCAATGCAAATACCATATCCGGGGTGGATTCGGTTATTTAGTTTTATTATACATTTAACACTAACTCTCGTTAAATCAATCAAAAGTCTTGTGATACAATATACTAATCGATTTTATCCAAGTATCTTTTCGAATTGATTTATTTCAGACAACGAGTTATCTTCGGGTCTGTTTTTTTTTAAATTGTTTTAAATAGATTGATTGATATGTTGTGCATATTAAGTAGCCTCTGTCACGTCAGTTTTTATGTTAAACCGAAAAAGTTGAACAAAAAATTAATTTTACTAAAACGTAATTCATATACAATGATAGTTACCAAAATCAATATAGAAGATTGACGTGAAATAGTCTGTCAATTGGTACCCGAACTGTGGTGATTAACTAGGAATTCTAATTCAAAATTTTCTCAGAAAAACCTTTCAATAATTTCTTAACCTTTAGTTTTGGTATATCTACCAAATCTCCCAAACACAAGTATGATAAATAAGCACCACTTGATAGATAATTTCTGATGAAGTGATGGTATGTATTGTTAGCGTTTTTATATCGAGACGAGATTTTTTTTCTCTCTGGCCATCAAAATAACACTTAATTATATCGAATAAAAACAGCTTAGTTTAGGTGTATGCGGGAAGACATTCAGAAAAAGTTGTTTTTGAACTTTGTTCAATCCATCGGATATCGGTTGCGTACATGAGACTTGTTTCGAGATATAATAATGTTGACGACATTAAGTAGAAATGAATGAACTTGATGGGCTTACCGAAATAATTTCATCTCGTCGAAGTTGATTGCGGTCTAGCATCTTTTGTTTCGAATATTTGTGAGATAAAGCTTCGGAAAAACCATAATCATTCCACCTTTATACGTCACTAATCAATGATGGTAATATGATGACCTTCATTGAATGATATGTGTGTTTTACCACATTGTCTACATGCTAGGCCCTGGGAAAGAAAACATTCTAGCGTAGGTCACCGTGTTACATGCAGTATCAAGTTTCGAGCGACCTTAGCGCAATGATTTTTACCGAACAAATTTAGATGACACGATTTTAAAAGGTAAAAGAAGTAGCCTCCACAAGACTGACGATCGGTTCGTGGCGGAAGCACCCATTGTGATTTTACTTCAGCTATACGTAAAGTTAACGACTTTTGAGCTTTTACTTACTAAGCAGCCGTTTTAACCTAAGTATTCAAGTGTCAAGTATTCGCTGCTATGCTGCTCTATCGTTTACAAGTTAAACTATAGTTTTGTTTAAGTAAAATTTATGTTAAAATTGATGAAGTAAAAGATTTTGTATCAGACGTTTCTAACAAGAGAAAGAACAGATGTTATGACTCAATGACGATACGTACAACTAAAGGCGATACGATTCAATAAGAAGCATACAGAAACCTCGTATCTGTCTGTAACCCGGACGGAATTTATCATTAAAACTGAACTTTTCATTAAAAATTTTATGTAAGCATTTTTGTTGACGTACATATAAAATTTTATTGGTTACAGAGCGGAATCGCGCAATTTTCCCTCCTAACCAAAATCATTATAGCAGAAAATTCATTTTCCCAATGTACCACGTAGAAGCGATGAATCCCTTTTATCGTATATACGTAAAAATTATAAAACTTATGCAGGCAATTAAGTGTTAACATAAAATGGATTCATCAGTTCAACGGCAAAAAGAAATCTATATCAAAATTCCGCAAGAAAACCAGAAAATCGATAATTAATTTGAAAGTTCGTCTAGCATACTTTGGCACCCCTTTTTTAGCTTTTCTAAATTAATGTCGTTTGCTTTCTTACAATTTCCTTTCTTGGGGTTACATCACAAAATATGTACGTCGGTACAAAGTATATACGTAAATATCATGCTCGTCGTATTACCAATGCAATAAGAGACATGAGTATTTCTCGTTTTGTATAAAATTCAGAAGTCTTATTTAACGTAATGTATCCCCAAGCTTATAACTGTATCCACTTGTATGTATGTACAAAATTTGTGAATAATACGTATATACGACGAGATATCCCTTTACTATACATTAAAAATGATAGAATTTACTAAACATGCCATCATGCCACGAAATGAATAAGAATTGAGGAATATTTTTCGTTTTAATTTCGTGTTCTGAAATCGTAATTTGTATTTCCTAACATGGGTAAAAGAGCGGCGCTTCGTTATTCTTATTTTCGTTCGTTCGTGTTTTTTTTTTGCTTTCTTCCTGCTTTCTTCCTTTCGTCTGTAATATTTAATTAAGAATTTATTGTTAATTATCCGTTAAAGCTAATTTACATAAATTTACGTACGTTTCAACATTCTTCCGTGTCTATTTTCGGGATATTATTAGGCTCTATTAGGCTGTTTATAGTACAAATATTATTTTACAATGTAAATAACTTGATGGTATGGTCGATTTGATACTGTACACCGTACGTAGGTATATATAACACTCAATTCTATTTACTGTAAGTACGCCTTTCAAATATTCAAAATAATTAAGAAAGCATACGAAGAAGGTGTTATAATGAAATAAATTGTTTGCTTAGCACATGGAATTGATGTTAGAGTTCCGAAAGGAATTCTGTCAAATGTTCAATCTGTTAAAACACTTAGATCAGATGACGTAAAAAAACCGATAATTACACCCGCAAACAAATTGTGACATGACTGCCTATATAATCATGTATTGCTTGCAGACAATATGTGAGAATGTCGTACGACCTACGATCATATTATATTACGGACGTGGATCATTTTGGTATTTGCCAATATTTTGTGCTAACTGTAAGCACAATGAGCAGGCATTCGTTCTGGCACATTCGGGTGCATCAAATAGCATATAATTAAATTACGCTTGCAAGTTAACGTGAGATGATGGTTTCAAATTATTCACGCCAAATAAGGATGAGCGTGTTAGTTAATAGTACTTTACGTCCAAGGTTCCAAATGTTTATTTTGACGAGTGGGGACATTATGGCCCGACCCGAAGGAAAGAGCAGTTTTTCCATTCGTCAAAATAAAAATTTGGAACCTCGGACGCACAGATCTTTACGTGCTTCTGGTCGATAGATGTACTCGGCTTGTTCCACAAATCTTTCATTTGCAAAAAGAACAAACTTTCAAGAAGGACGTAATTTACTATTGTTTGCCAGAAAGGTCCAATCGAACAACACTTCCTCCCTGTCCTTATAATCTGAACGTAGCAAATTGTACACTAAACCTTGTAAGTTTTAAATTGATTTAGCTTATAGCCCACAACAAAGAAGATCAAAACCAACAATTCCCCATCGTTTCATTCTTTTGCGTTGAGCAGTGTGTTTATTGATACTAATAATAAAAAATCGGATTACCTTACAACATCAAGGTTAATTATCTCAACAAAGTTTTGCTTGTAATAACACCTTCTATTCCACAGTTCCACACTATATGTTCCATTTTATACGAACGGCGCGGCGTATTCAACAGCGCTAAAATCGGGAAAATTAGCTTCACCTTGTGATTGTATTCAAACGTTGATATTCGCATTAACGTCGTTTATATTACATTCCACTTTATTAGCTTAGAAGTCGGGAAACGTCGCCCTTTTTAAATTAACGAGTGAGAGCTTTAAGCATCAAAAACTTCGTTATATTTACCTATATATGCCATCTTTCCCATGTCTATTATATGATGCTTGTAATGATTTTCCACTCTCACTCCATCAACGATTCGCGTAGTACACTAAAAATTTTGCAGTGAAAATTAATTATAAAACCAAAAGACAAAGTTAATGGGGCACTTGATTTCTACATCAAAAAGCATTTTCTTGAGGAATTTTCGCATAGAACAGTGAATACAGTATGTGTGTGGATATATGTGTAAATTTATACTCTGTGCACAGAACGACACCATCGAGCATTATTCGTTGTTATATTTTGCCATCAATGAAAAAGTTGTTGGTTTAAGTAAATCTACAGAAATTCTCAGCATAAAAGCTAATTAAATGTGAAAATTAACTTTTATAATTAGAATTAATCTAACCATAAAGTCTGGTGGTGGTGGTGGTGGTAGAAGAATTTATTTATTTACATTTTTTGTTTATATTTTTTTTAAATAAATAAAATAAATTCATTTTATGAAGTGTGTGTATGCTTTGTTTATGAATTATGAATTTGTTTTTTTTTAGTGTGTGATGTGGTCTGGTGGATGTTCGATGCGTGTGAGAGAGAGAGGGGATTATGCATAATCAAACTGTTTTGTGTATACTTATCATGAATTCGTAATGCCAGTATTAAATATTATTTTATTATGCTTTGTTGTTTCGCTGAGCATTGGATTGAATATACTTTATGGTCTGTCATAAATTCTGTTACTCGTTGCATGGTTTTCCATTTCCATGTACTTCAACAATGGCATTTTTCCACATAATTTATGTTTGGTACGTTTACGGCGTAGAAGTGATTTCATTTTTAAATGTTGAAAATGTGCGTACATACATTACATTTTGAATACACAACAAAAAAAAATATAATTAATCCCTTGTGGATAATTCATTGCTTTATTTATTGGAACTGCAATTTTACAGTTGCTTTAACATATGAATTACATTTGCCCGCATATTACATGGTTCCATGGGCTATCATTAATTAACTTTATTCATTATTATTATAGACGTGGTGTGACATCTTTAGACCCGTACGAAGTACTGGGGTCTTATAGGTTTACGCATACGTTTGTAACACGTCGAATTGGACTCCCTGAGTAAGGGGAAACCTATTGTGGTTGTCCAGAGATGCCAAATCAGCAAGAAAAAAAATGTCCGTCTGTCCGTCCGTCCGTCCGTCCGTCTGTCTGTCTGTCTGCACGATAACTTGAGTAAAACGCATCCGATTTTGAAAATTCTTTTTTTCCCCGTTTGGTAATGTCAAAAGACAGGCTAAGTTCGAAGATGAGTGATTTTGGATCGACCCCTCCTGAGCTGGGGCCCAATAAGTGCTTTACGGTTTTTCGAAGATATCTCCGGACATTTAAACGCTATACTCGTAAATGATACATCGAATGAAAGATATTTACAATACCGATCGACAAAAAAAAAGTTTATGGAAATCGGATGACCGACTTGTGAGTTACACCCCTTGGTGTGAAACAGGCATAGGGCGGCAAGCAGTTTTTGCTTGTAGGTCGGCCAAATTTGAACATATTTCGTTCGTTTTAGCTTTATTAGATAGGTATTGACCGTACCAATCAGGGAAAAAAAAGTTTATGAAATTATGTTCTCCGGAGCGTGAGCTAGGTCTCTTGGAGTGAGCTCTTATCTGGCTACTCGGCCGTACAGTGAACGTGGAGTATTTTGTCAATATCTCGAGTAAATTTTGACCGAATGTCATGAATTTTTTTTGTTTGAAAGGTATTAACGAATGTAAAGCGTCGGTACTATTTCCGGTCTCCTAACAAAATGGCTGCCGGCGGCCATATTGGATTTTATTAAAAGTGATATAAATTGGGAAAAATGATGCTTAGAGAGTTTCTGTTAACATGGAAATAATGTGTTAAGTGTGAGGGGTTTCAGGGATTCCATATATGGACATCTATATATACCTATATACAGCTATATTGAGCTATATACAGGCATATAGAGCTATATAATAGCATATTCCTCTGTGAAATGTTTATTTACAGTGAAATATAGGTAAATATAGCGGTATATAGCTGTTTAAATAGGAATTTATGAAATTTGACTTCGTACGGGGCTGTCTATATTGCCTCCGGCAATTTAATTGTATATGATAACAAGGCAAAGAGTGGATAATGTAAGTGATTTAAAAGGAAGAATAGTTTTTCAGCAGAGAAGAAAATGAAGTAAGAGAAATGAAGAGTTTCACATTAAAGGCTTTTGATACGAATAGGTGTTTCGTACGGGTCGGCGTTAGCTATGTTTTTTAATTGAAAGTGAAGACGACGGAATCGATGGATATAGGCGAAACTATTTCGGATGATAGTTTTTTGTGTCTATTTTATAATACATCAGACGGGACATCAATCCTTGTTTAGCTTGACAATCAATGATTTAATAGAGTACACTTTTATGTCATTGTTGACAATACTCATCGTGTGCCAAAAAAACATTTATTTGCATCGCGTTTTAAAATTGCAACAAAAGATGGTCTTTCCGTCACAGAGTTGTTAAATCGGTGTTTATGCAACTCGGTGACTAGGCCCCACCTTTTGGGCGGGTCAGGTCTCTTGACTGACAATTTTATTCTTATTATTACTTTTAATCAATTTCATTTTAGTTTCCGTTGTTAAACTTCCAAAACATCACAAATAACTGATATGAAAACCTTCGCTTGAGTTCAAATTCTTTGGAAAAGTATTTTTTGTATGTTCTCAATTTTCTTGTAAGATTTTTAATCTACCATAAATCATAAATTAAATACAAAGACTCGTGTGAATTACGGCACTCGCTCCGCTCTGCCCGCAAACTTCACACTCGTGGGAGTTTTGAAGTTTTCTGTTTGATTGTTTTTTAATGTCATTCCATACATTTGAATAACGATTCAGAAATTGGTTTTTCATAATATTTTATACATTTTTTATGCCATGGCGTGAAATCTGCTACTTTTGCCCGTGATAGCTGACTATCACTGTTATAACCAAAGAATTTATACAGTGTACCGAACACAAAATACGAAATCAACACCTCGCGACATTTTTAACATTAGGCAAGATAAATCGGTACAACAGTAGTCTGGTTTGTCTGTTTTGGTTATCTAAGTTTTTAAAATAATAATGGCGACCTTCATACATTAGCTGACTATCATGCGTGATAGCTGACTATCATGCGTGATAGCTGACTATCATGCGTGATAGCTGACTATCATGCGTGATAGCTGACTATCATGCGTGATAGCTGACTATCATGCGTGATAGCTGACTATCATGCGTGATAGCTGACTATCATGCGTGATAGCTGACTATCATGCGTGATAGCTGACTATCATGCGTGATAGCTGACTATCATGCGTGATAGCTGACTATCATGTGTGATAATTTGATATAACTAACCGACAAATTATCAAATTTCATCAAAGTAATCTTTTTCAATTGATTGAATTTCCAACAGTGTAAAATACTGTTTTTCTGGAATAACTTCCAGATCCATCCCACACAGCCCATCTTCGAACCTAACCTCAAGAATTTAATTCTGCGTCGATTAAAAATAAAATTAGTAATTGGTTGATAATTACTCAAGTTATCGTGCAAGTTATCAAGCAAAAAAAATATTGAATCAAACAATTCCGTTTTTCATACATTTCATACAAACATTCTAGAGTATTTTCCGGCATAAGACCCTGACTTACAGTGAATGGAATAAATAAAAATTCTGCCCTGACCAAATTTCGAACCCCTCACACCAAAACCCTATGCTTATCGAGCAACACGTCTAACCATTCGGCTATTGAGATATGCAATTGCAGGGAACTAATTTTTGAAGCATTATGTACATAAATGCAGTCAATTTGATCGTTCATACAATATTTCGTTCATACAGTAGAATATATGAACGTATAATGTTAAAAGTAAAGTTATGTTTTGCATTTCAAAAGAACCACTTTCGCAGCTGGTTGCAGAAAACGTTGTATGCAACACGTTGCGAAAGTGGTTGCATAAATTACTATTTCCTAAAGCATGGTGAAAGGCTCGCCTACGGCTGTGCTGGAGACTTTTCATTCGCTAAAAAAGCCTTTCAGCATAAGTTAGGAACAACGTTTTTCATATTTTAGACCGTCAAAATCCCATACATCTAAATAATATAATTTTCTGCTCATATACTTCAGAACATCAGTTCAATCCTTCGCATCCGTTTTATTTTCAAAAGACAAGTCTTCTACCCCTAAATTACCTACAAAAGCCCATAAAGTTTAAACATTCTAAGTAAATCTAACTTAAATTTTACGATCAATTTCTCTTTTATTTATTCATTCCCATATCCCTGAGCGCAATACCAAGCAATAATATCAGCAAAAAAGCTAGAAACTTGAAGATTTATGCAAACGACACTTAAACAACATTATTTAAATAGAAAAAGTACGCGGAAAAAAGTAAATAGACCCGAACAAGATATAGTATGCCCCACGTTGTAATACAGTCCTTTGAGTTTTTTATTTCGTTTTTTTTAATTGTTCTAGTTCCGCATATTACTGCGTGCAATGAAACACTCTATACTGTCTGCTGTCTAGAATAGCCGACTCTCAACGTGAATTGGGAAAACCTGCAAAAAAACACACAAATGAAAAGAGGGTATACTGTAATTAAACTAAGGAAGGAAACGGTTTTTAAATTTTCTTTGAAGAAGTAATTATACATCTCAGTCTCAGCTATTCTCATGGGAGTCCTTTCCTGGCTATCAAAGTGTAATTAAATGGTTGTGGTGTACAAGTGTAGGAAATATCAAAATGAAAAAACTTTTGTTTCGCCTATTGTCGACTGACTTGGCGAGTAAGAACATTTTGTCAGCTTTTGTTTTATAATTTATATTTATGGCTTTACAGTACAGGTCATTCTAATTATTTTATCGTACGATTGAAAATCAGATTGAATAAATTGGTTATATTGCCTGCCGTTCGCAGAACAAAGTCATAAACTAGGCACATGGCATACCATTTCTTTTGATCGGGTGTAGCTGAACGATGTCAATATATCTAAGTATTTATGTTACTACCAGACGGTAGTTGGTATAGTACACATAAAATCGACTCTTTATATTTCTTCGTCGTAAATACACAAAAAAAAATCTTTTCGATTTATAGAGTCATTCTGCTGGATGCTTTTAACGATTTATCTTTAAAATATTTACTATGTTCTTCGAGGAAAATAAATAGTAGAATGACTATCACGAATCGTAAAGAAAATGCTCGATTAATTTGAAGTTAACACTTATTGGAAACGATTTCGCTGTCTCAGACACAAATCAAACATTCTAAATTATTACAGCAAAGTGTCGTATCGGCACATTATCAAATTGCTTTATTAAACAGTATAAATCTACCAGCGTATAGATCACGAGAAACTGCAGTTGTTCATCGAACCCGAAATGATCGTCAATTATTTTATTTTATTTTTCACATTTAACCGTTTACAGACGGCATGCATATCATCAGTTTTACTATCAGATCTGTTTCTTCACTTGATTGATTTCAAATCTGTTACTTCATTTTTTCACCATAACAGATTTATCTCGCTCTATTGACTATTTAAATCTGGAATTTTGCAATGAGATGCAACACCAGGGAGGTTATTTGGGATCATCCATAAATCCCGTCAGCTTTTTTCGACGATTTTCAGACCCCCACCCTCCCCTGTCCCCATAGAAAAAATTAAATTTTGTATGAATCAGTCATCAAAGGTAACACAATCGAGCCTAAAACACACATGTTGTTACCGACTTTCGCATTGTACGGAAACTATCGAATATTTTCTTTTATGGAAAATCAACGTCGATTGATTGGAAATTATCTCATTGTCTCTCGGTGGATCAGAAATGAGTCCAATTTTAATTTATTATCAGTTTCTGTTGACATATTCGTATGGATGCACGGCTATTTTGACTTTCAAAGCCTAATGGACAATACTCCTCTTATAATGGCAAAAATATTAAAAGCCTACCGTTATACACACATCGAACCCGGGCGCTATCTAGATAGATCGTACAAATTCGACATATTACCGCTCGACAATATACACCTCATAAAGTATTGCAAATTAAGCGGGAGTATAAATATGACTGGAAACAATGAAAAATGTTTGAGGCTATTTCGAGAATACAATTTCGTAGAACAATGGCCATGGGATTTATCCAAACAGTATGTCACGGTTGTTACTGTCGTGCAATGTCCTATCAGGGTTTACTTTTAATTAGTATAGAATGGAAAAGAATATTTGATGTGCTGTAAAGTAAAAGTTCAAATGAGTCTCCAGACAGGCATTTTATACTGTCCTTACGATACGATTTTATAGATACCGGGAGAAAACACAGACCATTTCATTAAACCAGGCTTCTTGGAGGAAGAATGTTAAGAAGTGATCACCTATACTAATTCGTCTTCCCAATCTGCAGCTGGTTATCAATAAAAGTCTAATAGTAGCACGTCTAATAGTCCATGGACTGCAGTGATTTAGAAATTTCCTAAAAATTCATGGAAATTCCTCAAATTCTCAGAATTATGATTCACCAGAGAGTGATGACCGAAAAGATTCTTCTTCGCTATTTTGTCTATCAACACTTTTTCTAATTATTTGGAAACAGCTCCCATTCCCATTTAGATACCTCAGATAGTACTTAGTCACAAAGACTTGAAGTTGAGCTTCTTACCTGTCCCTGAATTAACCAACATGTCCTTGATAAGATTTGTAATTTATTTACAACTTTGTTCGGCATATTCTACTGCATCTCATTGATAAATTCAATATTTCCTCTTTCGAGTCCGATCAACGTATTCCATGTAATTAAATTTAGTTACAAAGGTGGGAAGTTAAATTTAAAGCTGCTCGTCAGACGTGAGGTAGAAGACTCATTTGTGCGATATTGATTGAAATTCAAGTCGTTTGCATCGATTGCATCGGGAGTAGTGAG
Organism: Bradysia coprophila; assembly: GCF_014529535.1. Lineage (NCBI taxonomy): Eukaryota > Metazoa > Arthropoda > Insecta > Diptera > Sciaridae > Bradysia > Bradysia coprophila. The sequence continues at coordinate 3,578,496 of NW_023503302.1, read as the reverse complement.
TAGTTAACACATATCAAAAACTCTATCAATTAGAGCATGAAGTCTTTCCGAACAAACATTATCAAATCATCAAATTCGCTAATTATTTCTGATACAAAGCCTCAGTTTGATTGAACAAAATTTATTCGGAATTTCTCTATTCCAAATTGCGTCATTTAACACATAATATCTTATATTATGCCGTCGTCGCCGTCAATACAAACAGTATTTGTAACACTGAATATGTGTACGTGTAACCATACAGATAAATCGTTCCTCTTTGGTGTTAGACGTAATGCAAAATTTTGTGGCTATAACACATATTATACTTGGTGAAATGTGTGGTAACAACATTGTATGATGATGAGTAACCAGAGCGTCGCGTGTTAGCTAACTTTGATTAAACTTTAAATAGCAAAACTATTATCTTTGGACATAGTTACATGCACTTGGAGGCACTCATTTCTTTCGATTTTGTGCATTCAGACCCGAACGGTGTACCGTGCGAGATAAATAAAGTAATTTATGGCTTCGGAAATATACATTTCAGTTGTAAAACCAACATAGCGTTATCAACAAATCATTTTCAATTAAGTACACCGTACAGTCTTATAAACAATGATGAAGCTTAATGATGATCATCGCTTGACCCGACCGGAAAAACTAAATATATTCCACAACAGAACTTCTTCTTCACAAACTTCTCTTAGCAGAAACTTTATGCAAATGGGCAAGAACAAAATGTAGTTAAGCGTTTAACAACGTCGTCGTCGTCGCAAGTTTTATTCAACATTTAGATCATAGAACCAAATAAGCAACACTTCAGACAGATTTAACGTGAGAAGTTCATTTCACTTTTACATAATTGTAAAGTGTCGTTTTCGAAACGCCCTGTACGTGCGATTTATGCAATGTTATGCTGTTTAATAAGTTGATGTTGAGGGTATGCCATTCTCGTGTATGAACGAATTTTACGTGACGATGATGATGAGTCGGGTATTATCGGTAAAATGTGAACAGTACCTGCATCATAATTTATTGCACATGATTTCAATATATATGGGTGTATAACGAATTCACATTCATTGCAAGCATAAATTTGTTCAATAAAAAACAAAATCGGACCAGAGATAATCGGTTTGTAAAAAAAAAAATACGAATTGTGTTTGGATGGAAACTGAATTAATTGATAAAAAGGCGTTCCACACATACCACACGGCATCATGCACGAAAGAAATCATGGAATAGCAACCCCCCAAAAAAATAATAATAATAATTCTTTGTTAGAGAAAGATGGTGGGACGATTAGATACATCGAAAAATTTATTGTATTTTTCGTTCTAGATTGAATGGAACCAGATTGTGAGAACACATTTATATATATGCGATAACACATTCCGTGTGTGTGGGTGTGTTAACTATTACCCACATTATTTTCACAAATTAAAATTAGTTTTGGTTGTTTGGTTATCTTGCAATACCGATCATTAAATGAATTTATTTTATTCCATGCATTTAGACTTATTTAAGACATCAATGGTATACGATTTCGTATATATACAAAGAAGATTTCCGAACATTTTATCAAGCCCAATTTATCTTGGTGCGTGTCGTTGTCTTCCTATGCTTCTAATGACAATTTCGGTATTATATTATAATATCATAGAAACTTGAGAAGAAGCTACAATCAGTCGGAGATTTTAGTCGATATAATTTTAATAAGACGATGGTGATGGTTCACAAAAGGTGGGTTGATATTGTGTACGTCGTTTATGTTTACAAACGACTTGCCTAATGGAGTGTAAAAAAGAAACGATTTTAATCTTATTGTGCATTTAATATTGTAAATTTAGTGTGATGGAAGGGTCAACGGGAATGACTGAAAATGTTAAACGTCTTCCAGTGTTTCGTGAAGGGCTTACGTGGGTTGATTATATGTATTATAAAATAGGTGTTGAGGTTAATAACATTTTATGTACAGTTGGAAGGTGTCTTATACTGAAAAATATAAAACTTTTGAATTTGAGTATAGTCTTCTGCCCATTTCCATTTTACAAAAAAGAAAACGGAATGGAACGATCACTTAATGAAGATTTTATGCGGTTGTGTCGCATATAAATTGTAGTGGTTGGTTCTTTGTTGTATAGAAATTAAAACTTTATTTTTAATATCACTAAATTACATAAAATGTAAATGAACTTACGTGACGCTGCTGCATTAAATGTGTAAGTTGTCGATGTGAAATAACAACAAAAATTTTTGGAATATAATTTCCATAATATTGATTCCTTTCAATACAGCACTGTTGAGACGATGTTCTAATCCAAAGTAAGCTAGCGCTTCGAAAGTTGTTAGTGTTTTGCATATAATTGATTTCGTCGAATGAATTGATTAATTCTAAAGTAAATGTTCTCATCGAATTGTTTATGAAAATATTTTTTGTTTGAATTCAATTGGCTTCTAATAAGAAAGCACAACACAGCCAATTCTCGATTATCATTAAATTAACTCCACACCAGACGATTCATTCTGACGTCAATAATAAATTAACGACTGGGCTGCGAAAAAAAGATAATTTTTCTGCGAAAGCAATTTTACGAATAAATTAACAATTGCAATTCACAATTATTTGATGGAAAGCACACTGACCTAGCATCAACTGGTTTATTTCAATTAAAATAATTTGTTTTCATTTCAGTTATTTCGTTGGAACGACCGCTCTATCAATTCTCCATCAACACAACAAACAATACAGGTAAGCAGACATCACAGATATAACATGTAATTGGACATTTTGAGCAGATTAAATTGAACTCAGCTTTGTTTGAACCCACACGTTGAGTAATTATTGATGTATGTACTAAATGCCTGATTTTCTACAACAATTTGATAATAACGTAACTTATATGAATACCATGGGGGATATACATTATACATAAGCTACGTCCACTTTGAGGGGGAGAGAGAGTGTAGCCAGGTGGGACACAGCATGTTAACGATATAGGAATATTGTGGACGATGTGGACTCTAAAATCAGAAGAAGAAAAAAACAGCGGACATCACTGATTGACGGGCTTCATATTTATCTGTTAACGAGATTGCACAATATCGATAAACTTTGGCTAATTCCGATCTATATAGCAAAAAATAGAACATCCAGAGGTTTATAGTTGTTTTTTCTAGGGCTGTACTCTTGTGGCAAATGTTCTAAATCGTTTCGAGCATGTTCTAGAAAGATTGTACTGCTTCTCATATAATTTCGTGGAGTTATTGAGTAGTTCCAACAGTGAGACCTGAGTCTACAATTTTTTTTAAACATTTTCCTGAAGCAACAAATCGATCTGCTTTCTTCATTCTGTCGCAAACAATGTTTTCAATTCACCTGATTCCCGGCTAGCTTTTATATTTTTCTTCACTTTTTTTTATATTCACAAAAGAACTTCCTTTTACTGTGATTATTCTGCAGACGACCTGCATATTACACGCACAAATGCATAACTCGTCTGAACCATTGCACCATTACACTACGTGATTTCAAAATTGTTTGTGTAAAGTGAACATCTTATTCAATAAAATATTGACAATCGTTTTATCGCTTGCAAATGGTGTGTAATTAAATTGAAGAGTTCTTGCTCCATACAAATCTATTTATGAAATTAATGGTAAAATAACATCCAGCCTTCATGCACTGCATCCGCATTAATAAATCAACTACATCCATTCACTCCAAGTACAATGTATATTGAAAAAGTAGAATAAGAGCAAAAACAAGCTTCGACAAGCCATTCCTGTATAATAGTGAACAGAAAAAGGGGAACCGGCAAGAACGATTCGAGAATTAGACACCAACAGCTCAATAAACGTAAACGTAAATTAATATACGTAAGAAAACGTGAAACGTTTCGTCAACAATTATATCTCTTTCCATTTTACAGTAGAGAGATATATAAAACTATTTATGCTACTAGAACTTGAAACTGGTATCTCGGTTCTCAATTTAGTAAGCACAAACTCGAACCGAGATACCGTTTTACAGTTCTATTAGCATAAATACCTATTATCAAATTCAGGATATTTAATTCACAAATACTATTAAATTGAAGGGCTTCACTAAGATCAATTGTGAAAAGTTGATTTTTTGAATAAATTGAAAGATAGAATTGTGAGCGAATAAATATTTGTTCGATTTTCTGTAAATCCGATTTTGAAATATGGTCTTTGTTTTCGCATAAAAATGAAAAATTTAGTTTATTATTTGAATGAAATTTTTGTTTTTGTTCTCAGCGATTGATTGTTTATTTTCAATATATGTATAGTCTGTTCAATAGTTCAACAATTTTTATTCTGTTCACGTATTTCATTTGTTATAATGACAACAGTTCCATTCATTTCTAGTGTGTTTTTTTCCTACATTTCTTTTTGTTTGATTTTAATACAGATTCAATTAACCCGAATGAAAATTCAATCTTTGGCTTCAATTTTCGACCTTAAACGTGAATCAGACCTGCCAGGGTACGTGAACATGTTATTTGAAACCTGCTCTAACAGGTTTCAATTATGTCACGTCATCATAAAGGTGGACATTTATGTTCACTAATTAGAAGAATAGATGGGAAGACTAAAATGATCAGATCACCTTTCTTCTACTGTAAACAGTAGGAAAAATGAAACCATTACATACTCAAGCGGAGCCTGTAAGCTTGCAAACGTTTTCTCAAACTTCCGTGAATTTTCACGATTTTTGTGATTTGAAATTCTGTGCACTCAAGGCATGGAATTTACTAAATTCAATTACGTGATAGAAATGGTAGAAATGTGGAATTACCGGTATAGAAAAGGATCAATAAACCTATTGTAAATTCGGGTCTTCTTATCCATTACTCAGTTATAAAATTTTGCAAATTCATTTGAAATCTGGTTTCGCCCCTATTTGAGTTCATTTTTATATTTACGACAAGTCGTCGTCCTGTACAACACATCGTCATCATAAAACACTTTTTCCCCATTTTATTTTTATTTTAAATTGGTTTCAAGATATTTACCTTTATTTTCAATTCGCGGAGAGAATAGAATGCTAAAGTGAAAATAGCATTCCAATACTTACCTTACAGATATATGCTGTCATCGACCTCGGATAAATTGTATACACTTGCAAAGTGCATCGCTATTTGCACCTTTCTTTCACCGTAAATCCGTACATAAACCGTGGCTATACAATAAAACCAGAAATTTGCACAAAGTGGATTCAATCATCAAGCATTCAGTTTAGATTACCGCTTCAGCCACTCTCGGATATATGTTAAATGTAAAATATAATAAAACTAAAAATAGAAGAAGAATTTTCGAGAAAGAGAAACCTGTTGATTCTTTCCCAACATTTTTCATTCCATTTTCTATTAATCGTACGAAATGACTTTATAGAGTTATATAATGTAGAACTTGTGCTCCTCTCAAAATGCATTTATAAGAAATTCTATAAACAAAACGATTCCATTTATTTGAATAACGACACCAAGAAACCATATAAAAAGCTCAATAGCAATGAATTTCATTTTCATTTTCTAGAAGACTATTTATTATATTCTGACTGTAGGCGATGGGAATTATGCATTTGTTTTTGAATTATTATTTTGCCTACAGAGTATTATATGGAGACAACACATCATGTACACGCCATTTAACTATTTTATAAGCGTTTACGTATTATGCCATTGTGTGTACGATTAATTTTAGGGAAGAATTATGATATGTATGATTTCAGTTAAATGCCTAATGTGTAAACAATGTGCAGGATGTGCATATTAAACTTACGTAAACAGTTAATTTTGCCAATGATTGCGAACAGGAGGAGGCCTTGGAGTTTGTTGGTAAATGACGAGCGGACCTTACTTTTTTGCTAATAAGTCTAAGACTCTCCTTCCCATTTGTCCTACGCTTTATTATATACAAAATACCTACTTTCCTCCTAGAACAAGACGTTAATTAATAATGGCCGCGATGGTAAAGGCAATATTTTTGAAAGATTGTGTGTAACTCGTAGAGGTAATTTCGGTAATTGAAACATCCAAAAATGCATACTCCTCGAAAAACTCTGACTGACAACATTGAACTACGGACGTCCTTTAAGGAATGCCCCAAAATTAAAGAATTGCTTTGAAATGTATTGCAATGAATGCAATCCTGAGAGGATTTGTTACCTGGCGTCTTAGGAAGGATGTACTGTAGATAGTCTACAGGTTGTAGGTGTAAGGCTGAACCAGTTTTTGATCAGTCTGACCTTTTTTCGACCATCTCCTTTACTTCTCTAAGTTTATTGTTCGCGTGAATCGCTAAACAGAATCGTACAGCTAGTTTACTCGAAAATTGGAAACAGAAATACAACTAGTCATATAGTCTATATCAATGACATAGTAAAAATAGACCGGCCCTCGATAGAAATTTCAATGAAGCAAAAGTTCGTTGAACTAAACATACATAATATATGTAAAATTCCACTAACACATTCAAACTATTCATATGTGAACTTTTGCTTCATTTATTCATATCAACAACATACCAAAAGTGCCAGTTTATATCAACTAATATGTCATTGGAATTCGACATTTTTAACATTGTTTATGTACAAAATACTAATTTTTCCACAACACGCAACATTCGGAAAATCATTTAAACTAGATTAACAAAATTGTTTTGTCTCAGTCAAAGCTTTAGTGCGCGCAATAAATTACGAAAAATAAATCCGTCCAAAAAGTACGTTACACCGTTTCGCCCCGCTAGTCTTAGTAACTAGAACATAAGGGACGAATTCTGTGACTCTAAGCGTAGTGCGGTAAGGCAGACAAACTTTTACTCTGTATTGTGGTATGAATTCTTTACACAGGACAAGTCATTTTGCTTAAAGCGGGTCAATGGAAATGGGATCTAAATTTTTCTCGTTGATTTTAGTCTTTCATAAAACGGCGAGTTGATCGCGGTGTAATCATTTAAGTCGGTTACTTCTCTCGTTAAAGAAGTTGCAAGTGAAAGAAACAAAATCTTCTACTTCATTTTTATCAACAAACACTTTGCTTTATGAAAGAGCACTAATCAGAGTCAATCGCTTTATTGTGGATATCGTGTGTGCGTTGTGGATAACGGATGACAAAAACTACACAAATATTCAAAAAGTTTCTGCGAATGTGGGCCTTTTCTGTCGGTCAAAATAAAATCAACGATAATAACGAGACAACCAAATGCGAATTTGATTAACAGAATCTTTCTTACAACACATTTCCAGCGGCCTCATTCACTAATTTGTTTCAAGAATATTTGAGTCTATTCGTAAAAATAGAAACAACTAGCGGGCAATTTAAGTGTGATTTTAATTACGATAATTATCACTTTAAATTTAATAACCGAAAAAAAAATGTGACCAAATGAAAGGCGATGACTCATGAACATGGAACTAGCGAATTTCTAAAATTAAAACACCGATGTGTCTTCTAGGCTCTAATTGCTTAAATCAACAATGGATGCAAACTTCAATGCTAAATTAATTGAATTAGAAATACATTCTTGAAAGTTCAACAAATTCCAAATTTTGGTCTTATACCAGACATGTTGCTTAATCAACTTCGATCATTTTTTTTACAATAATAAAATCACCCACAGTATTAACATGATATGAGAGTATGGAGCACACTCTCGTTATAATAATAAATTAACCCTCGAGCAGCTAATAAGTATTACATAATTTCGATTATACTTCCCACATACCGACATTTACATTTACCAGATAGGAAAAAAAATAGGAAACCTGGAAAAAAGGTCCATAAAATAGAATATTTTATGACAATCCATTAACCGCACAAGTCGTTTCGATTATATTATCCTCCCTCACCGAACAAAAAAAAAGTAATATAAGTAAATAATACTACGATGTTTGTTTTATCCTTATGAAATCCATATATTATGTGTTATAAAATAGATGGGTACATTCAAGAATTCCAACTAAATCATGAAGGATTGATGTGATATTACATACTCCGCTTACGACTCTTGTGATCTTCCATACACACAACACACACACAAGCCATTGGATTCATAGAGAATAACATTTGAAATAGAAATTTTCAAATCAAAAAACCTCTCCAGTCTAATGTGCACACATAAGTCACCAATGTTATCATGGAAATGTTGCGCATTTTGATGTTTGTAGGTAATATATGGCCGTATAAATTTTGAGACATGTAGACAGGTATTGTATTATGTAATGCAAGAGAATACTACTCACCCTTATATCACAATATACCATTTTCAGAAGACAGTATGCCACATTATGCTATGATACACCACACACAATTCGTATATATACGATTCGTGCGTGTTCTATTGTAGGTAATATAATGTATCATGCAAAGTTTTATTGTATGTCTAATGCACAAGAGCACAGAGCTTTCACATAATGGCTGTGATTCTTGGTTTTATACGACTTAATGTTTGCATTCCATATAGTGCGAATAAGTCTAGTACGAACAGCATAGTACACACAAGTTCCATATTCCACTTCCACTATTTTCCACCTGTATCTTTCGCGAAACATACATAAATAAAATACATAACATAATGTGTCGGCTGGTTGTGATATACCACTCCCATGTCACATGCCTTCATATGTCGGAATATATTTATCTATCCGTTAGGTGTACTCCACATTTTGTCATTTTGCGACTCGATATACAAATTCTGCTGGCAACGAAAGTTTTTGTAATTCTTTTTTTTTACTACATGCTATCAGAGGTAGAGTTCGTGTGTGTGTATAGTTGAGATACAGTTCCGTCATTGAGAAATGTTTGCCGTTAGCAAACCATATACAAACGAAATACGCAATGTTTTCTGATTGTACCATTTTGGGTTGTTTGCAACAAATCTTGTTGAGATAAGTTTGCTGTCCGACAAAGTTTTTCTGGAGTAGCAAAGATTTGTTTCCTTTACTTTTTCTGCAAACAAGAAATTACGTCTATTTTAGGATCGAAAAGTGGCTTGGTCTTTGAATGCTATTTTGGTTTTCCGGGAAATTATGTGGAAACAATTCTAAAAGCAGCGAATGTAATTGAATTTTAGTAATTTTCTTTGTGATCTGCGACTTTCCAAAGTTTTGTAACAAATGCTTGTAACACTTTAGGGTTTACAAAAAGGGTGTTATTCGTAAAATGTGAATTTTAGATGGGCGAGATGGCTGAATCTAAAGGACTAATTGCCTTCTTTATTGAACCGACTAATAAGAAATGTAGCTAGATTTATACTCAAGCAATAACAGTTTTTTCCTAACTAGTGTTAAAATATCGCGGATATCGAGCGTCACTTAGAAAAAACGATGTTTTTTTACCGAATGAGAGGTTTCCATGAGCCAGAGACGAGTTCTGGAATCGAAAACCTTTTAGCAGGTGCTGCTGTAAAAGTAACTTGTCAGCTAGCAAAATTGCATAATAGGGTGGGCACCAGTATTCGGACATGTACCAGTAATCCGACAACTGTTCTTTATGAAAGGTTATCGTTGACAGAACAATAGGTGTCGGTCTACTGGTACATGCCAAGTTGTGCCAGGCTAGCTCTCAATTTTAGAAGTCGGTTATGGCCGCTCGGAGTAGACTTTGGTATAACATTTTCGGAATAGCCAAGGGTCACTCAACATGTCCCTAACAACCCATAAACTATACGGCCCATTGACACAAATCCATGTTCATTATGCTGCCAGCGAAATTAATTAAGCCATTAACTTAGATTTAACTTCCAACTGAACGATAACGAAAACTGCACTTTGAAACTTTATCTTAACCAAAAATCAACAAAAATATCAAAAACTTTAAAAACTATTAAACTTAATTGACCCGACGGTTATAACGGAACTTTAATGTGAGTTGCGTGCTAAGTCATATTTTTGCCTTTTTCGAAACATTAAGCCAAAACGAACATATGAAAAATTACAGCTCTTTAAAACCCCTTTATGGGCATTATACAATCTTTATTTGAATACAGAAAGTAGTCACTTATCTATATGTACAGCTCTCTCCTGGTTGAAAAATGCATATTAGTTCGGAAACAACAGCAACAACAACAACAACGGTAACAGCATAAAGTTTCAACAAGAAAACTAAATTAAGAAATAAAAATTATGGGAAAACTCACCTGAAAACGTTGTGATAATAAATTTTCCATGCTCATGCACACACACCTTTCAAAGGTTAGTTTTGTGTTGAAAAATATAAAAATCTTAAACGTGACCATATGCTCGGTATAAGAAAATGATATGTTCGCAGAAATAAGTGTGGGGTTGTTGAATACATGTTGGATCGCCCCATATTAAATATTATTTTGATTTTTATTTCGAAATGTGTGTGATTATACTGTGGGCTGGGGCCGATTATATTAGCGAACTTATATATGAGAGTTCGACACGTTAAGTGCGATATGCCCCGATTTTGATTGATATTTATTGAGTTGTATGCTTGGGGGCTGTTTTCAAACTAGGTAGAAATTTATTATTATTATTTTTCAAGTAGACCGCTTGCGAGAGGATCACCACCAGGTGGTAGCGAGTTATATAACCTTTGGAACATCCCATTTCGCATCATTTTTTTTTTTTTTCAAAACTATGTTTATACATTGCTGATATTCTCTGTAAAAAAAACGCCAATATTCCGATTGGTATCGTTTATCTATTGCCATTCATTTTTCGCGTAAAAATACACCGAATTCAAATGGGCGTATGTTGTATAACGAAAAACGTCAAATAGTGGCTGTGTGGAAATATTTTGTAAAATTTGAATAATTTGAACACTTTTCTGTAGTCATTCACTTGTATAACTTGATGTACGTGGAAATGCTAACATATCCATGGAGATATGGAGAATTTAAATAAATCGATGGAAACTCTATGCGGAAGTTCGTTTTTTTCTGGGTTTACTTTTCAATTTTTCTATGTCAAAAGTATATTGCCTTGATATTGGCTTGTGTTGTACATTTCGTTGTGTGCATAATTTTTTTTTTCGCGAAAATTTTCTTCTCTTTCGGTGAAGTACGTATATCTTTGAATTTATTACAATGGGAAGATGTCAATGAACGATTGATGATGTGCGCCCATTTATCTCACTATTTTTGAGGTGTACTTGCCCTACTTATCCGAGGGATGCTTCTCTTCTAGAATTTAGTCCATTAAACCATTTAGAACATTTACTACTTTTAGTCCAATCCCCAATTTGTGGTCCAATATAAAATTTGATTGTTGTTATCTATACTGTAGAGTAACTTAAAGTAAGTTCAAAGGTAAAGTGTTGCGAGTGATCGCTTAAATATATCGATAATCGTATGGTTTTTCGATGATCGCTTGATTAAATGTAAGAAGAGTTGTGTTCTTTGACTTCCTTTTCGTGTGGTTGTCTGGTTTAAAAAAATAATAATTTTTTGATCCCGAAATTGCGAACACATAAACTAAATATTTAATCTGAAAGCTTGCAAGTGATTTATCATCCAGTAGAATGCATCCACAGGAACACATTGTTCGAACAAACGTACGTTCGTGTGATATGTCGCACCTCTGATTTTATTTTTTTCAAAAAAAAAAAATTCGCTGCAAGTTCGATATCATTAGAATCGAATAACTGTGAAATTCGCTTTGGAAAGTGGCTTATGGCTTTATTGGATTTTTTCAGTGGAGCAACTGAATTTAATTTGAATTCGAATTTACATGCAAAAGTGCGTTTCACACTAAAGCACAGTAATTGGAAACGAACTAAAACTTGCCATTCGAAGTTGGTCTCTGAAATAATTGTTTAGAATGCAAATTAAAATTTTTTTTTGCTCTGTTTCGTGAATGCAGGACAGGTAGCTTGTTAGATGAATCATGTTCCAGCAAAATTATAAAGCTTTTGCCATCAGCTAATTCATCTCAGCTACATAAAATTGAATTTATTCATTGACAAGCCGTTTTATTTGAGTAAATTATGAATACGAAATGTGTGGAAATAAATACATTTGATGCAGCCTCTATACACCCAATCCTCTCGAAGCATTCGCAATGTGTCAGAGATATCAGTCGCCGACAAAAAAAAAACTCGCTCATAAAAAAGCCAGTTCAGCAATAAAAATTTTACACACATTTTGAAACAGACACCTGTCGAGTCATTTCTTTTTTAATTTACCATGCAGACAGACGGTTTCACCTACAAACAGGATGATATTTTCAGTTGTTTCATAGAATACAAACGATGAAAATAGTTAGAAATTGCCATCGGGCTCTAGGCATTACAATTCCGTTTGAGTTTCATGTTCATTGATAAATAGTGGTTGTCATCGGGATGTCGTTTCACTTCGCGACATTTTCAATAATATCAGAATTTATCGTTATCAACACTGTCGAGGGCCAATTAGTTTTAACCTCATTTAACCATGTTCAGTAGTTTTTAGCAGGAACTGTTTACGATAAAAGGTAAGTGTACCAGTATCCGTCAGTGTACCAAATGCCTACTTATCTGATTTACATGTAGTGGCTGACTCAGGTACAGTGACTGATGTAGATGCAGTGACAGTTACGATTCATAAGAAAGAATGACCATTATGAGATGTTCCATAAATTCAGAGACAGATAGTTAGAAAACTTTAGGTCTTTGACTTTGACATTGTCATTCGTAACTCATACATTTCCTATCGTTTCCATTTTAACTCGCCAGGTCAGCTTACGTTGCTGCTAAAAAAATGCGAGTTCGTTACTATCATAAATATTTGTATATAAAAAAGGTTTTTTTTTTTTCGATTTTTAATTGAATTTTCCCAATGTAAACATTCATATGTTGATGTTTGGATTTTTATTCTGCTTTTTCATTTTCGGTTGAATAGCAGCTACAACTTTTTTCGTTTTTATTTTTTTTTTGTCTTTTTTTGTTTGGATTAAATTAACAATATAAAATGTATGCTCACAGGATATCAATGGTTAATGGTAAAAGCATGTCAGCTCACCCTTTAAATGCCATTTTATAAATGAATCTTTAATGCTTAAATACATATTTTAAATGTATTATCATTATAATATTCACCAAATATGTATATATACAGCGAATGAATTTGGTGTTTGTTTGCAAAAAAAAAATTTTGAAGGGGGTTGGAACTGTCCATATAAAACGGGGATAATTTGTATCGAATTTTCCAGCCGACATCGAAAGCTTGATGCGGAAACGTTATCACACGGCAGGAATAATACCACTTTAATATCCAGATAGAATATACAGCGTTTCAATTAACAAAGTCACAGCAATGACAATCAATACGCATTCGGTTCAATTTAACAACCGGAAATTAACAGCTAATTTAATGGCAGGAAGGAAATTAAATTTTAATAACAATTTAGTCGCCTAAATTTTAATTTATTCACTGGATTTGGCCTAGTTTTAGCCGAATATTTTATCCTGTACAAATTACTCATATCACAAAATACGTTTAGTTACTGGATCCGGTGGACCAAATCATAAGATTAGTAGCAAATGTTTCGATTCGATAGATTTTATCAACTGGCAATTACACATCCACTCAGCGATTATTTCCTCTTAAAAGTCTTCGATTTTGCATGGTCATATTTGATTCGGGTGATCAACCGAATTTACACAATTTCTATACCCGAAATTACTTAATTAGAGTTAAATGTCTCCGCCGACATAGGAAAACCATATACTCTTACACAGTTGTCCCCTCAACGGTGTGAGTGTGTATAATATACAATACGGCGAAGTATATCCCTTTTGGGACGTTTGTACACATAATTATTAGCAAGACTTATTGGTGCGGTCCCTTACCCCAATCCCATTCCAATCCCATTATAACCCAAAAAGCTCTTAACAACATCACTCAGAAGACAGATGGTCTGTTGAATACTGGATGTATTTGTGGTTTTGTGTCGAATGTGTTCGTCTTATTATATATTAACGTTCCCATCTTTTTAGCATGTTTCTAATTTACTATCCAACATAACATAATATTAATTTAAACATCAGTTTATTGATGTATGGTCTACAACGAAGGATTTCACACGCCTCAGGCTTTAATTTTGTTAAGCAAATAATTTTAGGGGGGAAATGAGTAACTTTAATTTTATTAACGTTATCCGTTTGAAAAGGAATGCATCGGTTAAGTGGTGAGCTGGCAAATTTACATCAGAGAAATTATTGGAGAAATTGTGATCTCAAATTGTAATGTGATTGGATTGATGGAATACCAGGAGTACACATATTTTAGGAAAATATGCTTAACAATTTATGAGCGGAATATAATATATTGGATCATCATTACTTTATACCCGTAGGCTTTCCACAGTATGACGTCGTAGATCAATTGATTTTGGTTTTTGTTGGGTTGAATGGGGTAAAGTAATTATTATAAGGACCATTATAAGTTAGCGTGTCCAATTAGTAAGGATTAAGTACTGAATCCTTTTAGTAGCAGCTTACTACAGGAAAATGATTTTGAAATTAGGGATCAAGTGTTATTTCACCATTTGCTCATGTCGATGAAATGGACCAACCAAATGGGAAAATGATGAAAGTCATTTGATGCGTTGAATCCAATACAATACGTTATGCCATTAGGCTGAAATGCTTTGGATATGCTCTAAATCATATTTTCAAAATAAGCTTATTTAATCCAAAGATACTCAGGTAGTTAAATCATACACTGAAAAAAAAACTTTCAACGAAATGGAATATGAGTCCACCAAGTAGTATATTAACGCGATTAAATTGTAATATGTTCGACCAAATAGTAACATATTCCATCAAACGGTAAAGGAAATGCATAAAAAAACATGGAATATTATTTTGGGTAATACGCTCTGCCGCCATATAATGAGATTCAGTAGAATCTTATCCAATCGAAGTACAAGTTGGTTTAATATCTTTCCTGGTGGTATTGTGAAATTCCATCAAGAAGTATTACAAATGATATCGGTTAGAATATCATGTCACTTAATCGTATTACAAAAAATGATCAAATGGCATTTCCAGTAGACCTGCAATTTGATGGAATATATTACGATTTGGTTGCGCCTTATTTTTCGGAATGTCATTTGTTAGAATTTAAATATAATGAGCCTGCAATGAACAAAAAACTCTTTGAGTTCAGGTGTACGAATTGCAGAAAATTCTCATGACGTTACCAATGGAGCATATGATAATTGGATTTGAATTTTACAACATTATAGAAGCGATAGACAAGATTGAAAAATGTTGGTTGCTCGAGGATCAGAAAAGTTTTAAACTTTTTAAGATTTTTTTACGTGTATGAAAAGTTCGAAATCACGTCGTTAATGTGATCTACTGAAACAACTTACTCCGCAGATATATTATCCGAAAATAATGGAACATGTCGATCCTCTTTGTTTCACCAAGGTATCACAAATTTTTATTAATTGTAGAAAGAACTTACTAAAATCATGTCTGTTAGGATGCGGTATGCACATTTCCTTATAAATTTCTACTCATTCTTTGCCTCAAAATTTAAAAGTGGGAAGCTAAGTGAAATGAGTCGTGGTATTGCCTCTAACTTCCACTGTGACTCGGCTTTGCGAGTTTTGCGATCTGCATTGATCAATGATATATTTGTTCATCAAAAAAACATTTTGTTTAAGATGTCAGACTTTGAATGATTTAGGATTTTCGTCACACTTTCATGCAGTCAGGGTTGAAAGAAAAAGTTTCACGTTCGTCAAATTAACTAATACTTTGCATAATAAATCTTCGTATATTTTAATGGTGTTAATAAATATCGGCAAGCCTCGACCGCTTTGTCATACGTGCATATTCTTTTTTATCGCATAAGCGAAAACGAGACAACAAGATATGCGAATGACCATTTGAGAATTTACAGAAGTATAATGTTTGTTTATATATCCTAGGTGAATAATTTCACACCGCGTATGCGATAAAGAAAATTACGTAACGTGGGATTGATTCTAGTTTCTAATAAAACGTAATAACGATTTTAATATGTGCATTCAATTGAACTTATATCGGGCAGCACTTCCATTTCATTGAAATATTATACCAATTTTTGGTATGTCTGTGCGTTCTACACAGCAAAATGTTCTAGTTGTGCTGAAATTAGGGAAGGGAAACCGGTAAATCCATTACCGGTAAAACCGGTAATACCGGGATCCCGAATACCGGTGTTACTAGTTTGAATACCGGTTTTCTACAGAAATAGAAAAAAGTGTCAAAACTAATGCAACTTTCTTAAAAAAATATCAATAAACTAGATAGACGAGATAGACAGATGAAAGCGAATAACTTTGCCTTTCAAATTTGCTAGAAGTACCTGTATTACATTATTTCAGCCCTTTGCTTCTTTGAAATGAAGACACAAAATCTTAGGATGGCTAAGAATTTGCGTTCTGATCACATAGATTTCAACCTAAGATACTTCGTCTTATGACAAACGGTCTAAGAGATCTCCTAAAGAGACATACTTTTATCGTGCCGTCATTTACAAAATGTAAATTTATTTCTCACTTTTACTAAAAATTTCCCTGCTTGTTCCACTATTTCCAGTTCACATTGTTCCGCAATGGCAAACATAAAAAAGAATGTATGGGCTAGTGAGTAATGTGTGGTCTTCTATACATGATCACATCGAAGCCAGAAGAAATTCCGGTGGAAGATTAAAACAGTTCTGGGAATAGGGAAAGACCGATCGGTCTTTGTATCCACAATTATTAAAGCATACTAAGAGTTTTGTCCCGCATCCGGAATGTTTGTAAGCAATAATGGAGACTTTCGGAAAAGTCCACACTATTGATTTTATACCACACGTCTCTCAAGCAGTGATACAAAATGGAACTATGTCATATAGAGGTCTTTGAAATACCGGTAATACCGGTAATACCGGTTTCCTTTCCCTAGCTGAAATACCATCTCGTGGTATAATATTCGTTCTGATGGTATCATTTTCATTCTGGTGGTATAAATTACTAGCAGAGCTCTAGTAACGCTTTAATTCACCATTTTTGACAACCTGAATAGCAACAGTAGTAAGGCGATGGACTCATGATCAAGTGGTCGGCGGATCAAATCCAGCTGTCGTAAAAAAAACGAAGTAGGAATTTATAAGGGGAAACATTGTCCAATGGGTGAAAAAAAAAACTCAAATTGCTATTCAACAATAGGAGTAGCTCTATAATTTTTTTTTTAAGAAATTAAATTATTTTTATTTACTGCACAAAACAACGTACATTGCCATTTCGTTACCAAAAAGGTGACAACACATTTATTTGGTACTAATACAATTGTGAAGAAAGTGGTAATGCCACTCGGTGACATACTACACAACCGAATGGTATCTAAAAACCGAATTGGTTGTATTTAGTAACTACCATCTGATAGCACAAAATTGCAATCAGATTGTATTAGTGCAAAATAAATGCCTTGTCACCTTTTTGGTAACGAAATGGTAATATTTTTTTTGCGTGTACGATCGATGGATTCACTATTGGTCGCAGGTTGTCGATTTCCTATTCATTAAATATATTTAATTTAATTTACTTGAAAATCATTTACAATGGAAACGGGTTGTTACACATTACATGGCAAAATTTCAATCGATCATAAATAAAACACCTGGTCTAGCCGGGTGGACGTCGGGATCGTTGATAATATAGAAGACGCGTTTGCGCGTTGAATGGCTAGCGAAATGCGCTGAACCAAATAATCGTGGGTCCGACTGTTTCCACTAACCTCATTGTAATCGACCAATGGTACAAAACTTTATTTTACCTGGAAGCCAGACTAACTTCAGGGGTGGCGTTATCTAATATGCAGAACAATCACCAAAACAAACAAACAAACAGAGCATAAGTACTCTTCCCTTTCCCATGGATCGCATGAAGCGAAAGTGGAGATAAAATGCTGTTTCGACCTCCGGGACCAGTGGCGGTCAGAGGTTAGCGTGGTCTAACCATCTTCAGTCGTTAAGTTTGGGAACGATTTTATTGATTAAATTTTTAGCGTCGGACGACCATGGGCCGAGAGTCTCAACGGCGAATGCATTGAAAATGAAATTGTTCTGTTTCAATTCGGTGTATTTGTTGTGTTTGGCGTTCGAAGCGAGTTCGGCCATATGACCAGCGTGCCTGCGAGATACATTGATGTGCACAAGTGACATCCCAAACTAAATAGCGACCGTTCACCCATGGCACCAATGTCAGACCGTCAGGCCTCTTTCCGTCGTCCCGGTGGTTCAAGCGTTCAATTTACGTGTATGGCCGATAGAGCTTGACATAGAATTGCGTTAAGTTCGGTATGTCGTGGATGTCTGCCGGCGCTTCTCTGACAGCTGAGCCCATGAAGGCCGTATTCATTTACGAAAGTACCACAAGAACAAATGTGAGGGCGGCAGATAATGGCTCCGACTCGAAGAGCCAAGCAAACTCTGACGTGATGATCATCCAAGAAAGTGCCGATGTGTTTTGACGGAATGGTGTTAAGCCAAGCGTTCGGCCTGGGGTGTTGAAGAGCCAAAAATCGTGCGATGTCATTCGGATGTGTATAATCAAGCTCGTAGTCAATTAATCGATCAACGTTGATTTTATCCCAAGCACTTTGATGGTGACGATTAAATATATTAGTCGCTGACGTCTTTAACAACTAATTAGCTTGACTGGCTCTAACAAAGTTTTACCAAAATAATTGAATTCAGAGTTCTCGTTTGACCCACATGGTGTCAGTTGCTCAATTCACAGGACATTTATATTCCAGTAGTTGTAATAGCTTGCTTTCCTTATCCACTGAAGTGCGCAGAAGTTTTTTTCTAGTGGAAAAATCTGACGCTTATGTCGGTAATTGACGGTACCTGGGTGCAAATAGTCATTTCGTTCTTTTTGACGGCTTCAATCATAGTAGTAGTTATACTCCCGAATAAACCTAACCTAACGTCCGGAATCCGATTTTTTTTTATTTTGGCGAGTGAGAGATGACATGGGCCGGAGGGGAGGCCAAAATCAATTGATTTCCCATTTCACTTAACATTATCCCGATATATTGCCTGCGTACAGCTTTAACAAAATCATAATTCAGAAATTGAATTAATCTGATTACATCGCACGTACAATATATAATATATATCGTCATACCACACAGGCGATAGACAACTTCTATCCGAGATAATGAAATGACCAAAAATAATTTATACTTGGGAATGAATTTCCTATCCTGGGCAAAACCATATATCATTATCCTGTTCGCAATTTCGAAAGCTGAAACGTAACATGGCTACAGGTCAGAGCAGTTGACATAATATCACAAAATAATTATTTTCGTAAAGTCTCTCCAAACCGTCCAGCTCGTTCTTGTTCACATTTATGTAAATTAACAGGAAATTTGCATAACACAATTCATGCGAAATTTATGGGCAATTAAATTACAGGAACATAACTTCGAGAATATGTGCAAGAGTAAGAAGCGTATGATGTACAGCATGCAATACTTATATAGATGTATGCATT
Organism: Bradysia coprophila; assembly: GCF_014529535.1. NCBI lineage: Eukaryota > Metazoa > Arthropoda > Insecta > Diptera > Sciaridae > Bradysia > Bradysia coprophila. Next base: position 3,559,001 of record NW_023503302.1, on the reverse strand, counting down.
GCATACAGCATTTTCTCTAAAATACAATTTACAACACTCATATGGCGATGCTATATGTTAACAACAGTTTGTGTGTTTCACTATTTTTAGTCACAAATTATTAAATGAATGCAAATGTGTGTTCAAGAAATGTGTTTTTATCAGTGAACATTTTATTTAAATAAATGTTTTGTCACACAGGTCGTAATTTTAAACATAAATGTTTATTAAATGCTTTTTGTTCAGTGTTTCTGTACGATATATTTGTAAACAAACCTGTTGGCTGAAACATCAGAACAGGACAAATACTTTATTGTATGCGGTTGTATATATCGACGACGGTCTTTTTAAAGATGGTACAGACTACAGACGAAGAGAATTATTGGATGTATGACACTGTTGCGTGTTATAAGAAGACGTCATGACTCGGAGGAGAGAACTTAAAAGTGTTTGCTGTGCTAGTTATAATGTCAAGTAGATTAACAAATTCAAAAGTTCCAATGGCTACAAACAATCACGATTAGTTAAGTGATGCTCCGAACAGAGCATGTTTGATGTGACCTGAAACTGATTTGAGAAAACCTGATTTTAATCAGGTTCAGGCTAAATTGAATGAACCTGATTTCGAAAATTCTATTTCAGATAAAGTAACTTCAGGTCGTATTCGGGTCAGGTTCAGGCCTGCCATTTTCGGTTCCAATTTCAATGAAATCAAATCAAATAATGTGAACCTGACCTGAACCCGACCTGAAATGATAAAACCGGATTTGATTAAGAGGAATCACCACTTGGCTAAATTGTAGCCTACATTTCTGCGTTTTTTATTATTTGATCGGCGATATCTTTAAAAAGAAAAAGTTTTTCAAAAATGTGAAACCATTATTTTCTGTAAAAGTATGTTAGCTTTAAATGAAAAATATTTTTTTAGCCATAGGTTTTATGTGCACCGAGAAAATCGTGCAGATTACCCAAATTTGCATAATCTGCACGATTTTCTCGGAGTACATAAAACTATAGCTAAAAAATATATTTTTCATTTAAAGCTAACATACTTTTACAGAAAATAATGGTTCCACATTTTTGAAAAACTTTTTCTTTTTAAAGATATCGCCGATCAAATAATAAAAAACGCAGAAATGTAGGCTACAATTTAGCCAAGTGGTGATTCCTCTTAAAGTCAATTTGACGCTGAAATCGGAAATTCACTTTCAGGTCAAGATCAAGTCATGTCAACCCGAATTAAATCAGGTCAAACAGAACCTGATCGTAGTCTTACTTAATAGAAACAGTTCGACCTTATTCGACTGCCGTAAAAAGAATGGATTACCTAGAAGTTCAGCTCAGGCAACTAAGAAAAAGGAATCCCAGACATCTGGCTTTACTCAAATCATCCAGGTCAGATTTCGGGTATTCTGAAAATTTCACACAGATTTTCGCAGGTAGCCGGAGCTGTTCATGGTGTAGGTTAATATATCAGTTCGAATCAGGTATAACGTGAAAAACGTCAGATTCCGAGCTTTAGTAATTAAAATGTTGAATTGGTCATATCTTCATGTGTAACGGACAGGACGTAGATGCACAATCCGTTACAAAGTTGAAGTGATCACATATACCCATTATGTGAAAACGGATTGTTGTTCCCTCTTTGTTTCGTTCACTCAAAATTCATGGGAAATATTTTCGACGTTCCACTTTATTTTAATGAACGGAATTCCAGCAAAATAACACACACAAAAAGTTTTTTGGCATTACATTCGGACAATACATTTTGCACATCCGAATCATACATTAAATGCATCAGAACCGTAGCAGGGATTACTGGGATTTTTGTTTACTGAAATTACTCAACCTCTTACGGGCGGGTGCCATAGTTAGAATAGTAAGAAACATCTTGAAGAATTTTATTTCTGCATTCGTACATAGGCGTCCGAAAATATTTAGATGAAATGAAAGAATAGATTAGATAGTAACACTGATATGCTTGCCGTCTGTGAAATGCTAAAATTAGCGAAGTTACTTCTTCTGTAAATTCAGTAAGTTTTTGATAAATTTTGGTTATTTTAAGTAATTTTAGTAAATGAAATTCTCAAAAATACGTAAGTACCTTCTACAGTTTACCGGAAATTCGACAATTTATGTTTCATACCATCCGTTCTTAGATACACGATTTCGTAGAAAATAAGATTTAAAATGTGATATTCTTAGTAGCTGGTTAGGCAATAGCTGAACGAAGGTTAGACCAAACATTTCTGCTCATAAAATAATTATCGTCGAAATAAGAAAACCGTTAACCGATTCCAAGAAATTATTTTTTGTTGAACTAAAGTCAATTTAACATTAAATTTTGATTATACAACAGAAACCAAGTAATTGTACGTTCATTATTCGAACGATCGTTGTTTGTTTATTCAATTTTTAATATTTTTTTTCTTTCTTGCAGACTCTCACAAGTGAATTCCGGGAACCACCAAAAACGAAGAGGTGAGTAACTTAAACATAACCTTTCGTTCAATCAAATCATTTCATTTTCGACTTTATTACCGGAAAAAAATCCCCCACATAATCAACGAGCTTATACTTCAATGTTTTATCCACTTTTTGTATCAATTTTTATAATCGTAATAAAAAAAAGTTTTTTCCCGGTGCCTCGTATGCCCAAATAACATAAAAATACGAAACAGCAAAAACTTTATATCAAATAACGACACACAGTACGACGCTGAAGATTGAACCAACAACCAACTGAGTATGTTCTGTTGTATAGGTGGAAGAATACAGTACTAACTTCACAGATTGGTCGAGTTACAAAAGCTTTTTTTTTTGTGATGTTTGATTTGAATGTATCTACTTATACATGGTATACATATAGACTACAATAAGGCACGATATGTGTCGGGTCAGACAGTGTATTTTTGCAGAATGCCACTATACGTGTGATCCCACTTTTTTTTTTAATTTAAGCTAAAATGGATATCACTTGTTTTCTGAGTATATCCGTGACATGCATTCCCAATTTAATGAAAGTATATAGAGTGCCGCTGCAGTAATTAGGCAAACATTGCAAGGGAATTATTTCGAACAAAAAAATGGGTAGAGGAAATGGGGTAGTCGTTAACTTTCTGCATTTTAAAAAAGTACATGACCATGTAAATTGGTTTTTCTGTCAATCGGTTGATCTCGTTGAAACGTTGTCTTTATGGAAATCTTTCCAGTGGATATAGGCGTTATTGGTCTCAGCGTTGGGATTTATATGTTAATCAAAATGTTTTTTTAGTAATGCAGATGTCCTACGAAAAGAGAAACCGATAATAATTCGATCACACGCTAAGTGCGATATCGAATTGTGATTTTTTTTTAGTTAAATAAAACGTTAATTTAGGAATTGAGTACAAAAAGATAAAATTAAATGGAACAATGGCGTTTAATACCAAAAATATAAAAAAAGCTGGTAGTTTGCATACAAGAAGATTACCAATAGAGTGAAAATAGCGGAAATGTAATTTCCATAAAGTTGCCAGTTTGTTTGTCGTGGCTGTATTTACCAACCAGCATAATTACACAAATAAAAAAAAATGAGAGGAACTTGAAAGGGAAAAATTCAATTCATCGTCGGAGTTTGTGTGTTGTTCGAAATTTTTGCTTATTTTTGATTTTCGCTGCGATTCGGAGGCAATTAAAAAAAATATTAAAATTGGTAGCAGATTGTGAACATCCAGTCTCGGCGAAAAAAATGAACATTAAATCTAAAGAGTAAAAATTAAAAAACAAAACAAAAAAATCGATGTAAAAAACATTGAAACATAAATAATAGTGTTAGTCTTGTATATGTATGGCAATTATCGTTCGATATTGTGATAAATTGTCCGTATGAACCAATATGTATATGCTAAGGGAGAATTGAAGCGCGCCAATATGCCAATATAAATTTTCCATGTTTTTTTCTCGATATTCTCTTTTTTTCCTCTCGCTACACCCATACCACACTTTACCATATATGCACGCATATTATATCCTATCTACACATATGTATGGATGGTGCACATATATTTATATTGTCTGTGAAAATATGTGCAGAGAGATGTTTTAATACAATAAAAATGTATTCTGTATGCAAACAATATAATGATTTGTTATGGTTTTTTTGGTCGGGGGGGTATTTATTTACGTTATCGAATTCGATGATGAAATATTGTTTCCTACAAATTTTCGTTTATTAGAAAAAGTATCCAGGAAATGAGCGTTGTTTATTGTAAATATTTAAATTTGAATTGATGTTAACAACCAGAGTGAAAATGTTGAGATTTGTGTAAAAATTGGAAAGCGTAAATCTGGATGATCTAATTCAGGGAAAGCCTGATCTGAATAATTGGCTGACGCTTTTACTTTATTCTCTTTAGCTCTAAAAGAGATTGTTATGAGTAAAGCCTGTCTCCATCCTACATCCTACGTACCCTACGTCCAACGAGATACAAGTTAGTACAATTGAAAAAAGTGAAAAGCAGCATAATTATCTGTTGTGTTAGTTTCTTAGCAAAAACCTAACTGAAATCCTAATTACCCCGAATATGTATGTAATCCACAACTAACCCACAACATAAATAATTGTCTGAGAGGGTAAATATCAAAATGTTAGTAGGTTTAATATTTTTTGAGAGTTGTAGTTTCGAGCAATTGTACACTTTGAAAAGTTGAAACTCTCAAGGATTTGCAAAGCTCGATAACCAAGAACGTAAGAACCGAAAAATTTTACACAATTGACTATGCAATTCGATAATGGTCGCATAACGGTACCAACAGAACCAGATCTGATACACGCTTTGAATGTGAATTATACCATACACATCCAAGAATTCCTGATTCGACGAGTTATTCGCGCCAAAAATATCCGCGACATTCCGACATGACATATACTAATGCTAAACAAAAAGTGTGGGTTGATTGTTGATATGTTGATATACATATGCCAGAGCTGACAGATTCACAAATTTTCTCAGCACACCCATTGAATTTTTTTATTTTGAGTAGGACGCAACCGACGTCAATAAACGTTATCAAAAAAGATGAGAAAGTTGGTGTTGAAGCTAGTTTCGAAAATATTGATAATATCAGGCCAGAGCTTTGGTCCAGTATGATATTCAAACAGCGACAATTGCTATTGCTGTTCAAAAGCAGAGAAAAACTACAGCTCACAATTCTTTAGAGGGATTCTTTTGAAAAACAGCCTATCGAAATCGGACGCATTTTCTAGTGGACTTTTTTATATGTGCCTAGAAAGGACTTCGACCCTAGAACCCAAAACCAGTTTCAAAAAAATTCTTCGAAGCTTTTGTGACTGGTGAAAGGTGATCAAAAACCGAAAACTTGCACTTTTCTCACCAAAATTTCTCCGGGTACACGAGCCGTACATGGTCGTATGGGGTGTCATTAGAAAGGCAATCACATGTACTATTGAGCCAAATAGAGACTCATTGGTTTTAAAATTAATCCACATTGAAATTTATTCAGTTTAAGTTTTCAACCGAAAACTTGCACTTTTCTTACCAATATTTCTCCAGTTACACGAGCCGTACATGGTGGTGTGGGGTATCATTTGAAAGGTAATTTTATGTGCTTTTGGGCCAAATAGGGTCTTATGGGGGTTTGAAAGCATCTACGATGAAATATGAGAAGTTGAAATGTTTAAGTGCCCATATTTCATCGCATATGCATCCAAACCCCATAAGACCCTATTTGGCCCAAAAGCACATAAAATTACCTTTCAAATGATACCATGTGCGGCTCGTGTAACTAGAGAAATATTGGTAAGAAAAGTGCAAGTTTTCGGTTGAAAACTTCAACTGCACATTTTTCAGTGTGGATTAATTTTAAAACCAACGAGTCTCTATTCGGCTCAATAGTACATGTGATTACCTTTCTATTGACACCCCACACGACCCTGTACCTGGAGAAATTTTGGTAAGAAAAGTGCAAATTTTCGGCTTTCGATCACCTTTCACCAGCCATAAAAGCTTCGAAGAATTTTTTTGAGAGTGATTTTGGCTTCTAGGGTCGAAGTCCTTTCTAGGTACCTATAAAAAGTTCCACTAGAAAACACGCCCGATTTCGGTAGGCTGTTTTTCAAAAGAATTCCTCTTAATATATTTCATACTGGACCAATTTTCGGTCCTGTAGTGCCATGGCACGATTAATTTTTTTTTTATTAACAGCCACCTTAGACATAAAACCTAGAAAACTCGAGAATTTTTTTTTATTGACCCACCCTAGGGTCCATGTTACTTATGTTTCTTGTTTATATTGTAATGCAGTTTTCGAATAATATTTTCTTTTTCAAAAAGCCTAACTAATGTTGAACAGTTACAACTGTGACCAGGGTGCTTGACACTGGAGTCAGCCCACTTACATCCTTATTAATGCAGAAATACAGTTTCTAAATTTGCACTTTGCTTATTATTACACATATAAATACATGCTATTTTTGTTGAATGTTTATTTATTTCGAATTGTATGCGGTTATAAGTCGTATACAATAAAAATTACCATTTTATATGTTAATGGCTCAGTTTTCCTTCCTCTCCAAAAAAAATCCATTCAATGGCATTCAATGGTATGGAATTTATATTAAAAAAATAAAAGAAAATCAAAAGAGTCATATGAATAAAATCCAATAAACAATGAAAATCGTCTAATAGAAAGACTCCCGACAAGCGAAAAGAAAACAAAAACACAACAATGAAGCTGAAACCGAATAAAAAAATGGAAATGCGACGAAAATGTGTTCTGCACAACATCTGTTATAGAATATTTATAACAAAACAACGATAAAAAAGAAGAAGAAAAAAACATTTTATGCTGACAACCAAAGAAAATCAATTTGAAGTTCGACTCAATTTCTTGACTGTCTGTCTACGGCGACACATCCCCTTTTGCACATAAAAAATTTATTTAAAAAAAAAATAAAGCTGAAAAAGAAGATATGGAGGATACGTATTACATAAATAGATATTGATTTGATAAACTCTTTATTCTTTTGTTACAGAAAATGATCAATTCTATATAAAAGAAATTTTGAAAATACATCGAAAATCTATTGACATTTGAGGGATAATACAACGTCTTTCACGTCTCTCTCCAAGTGCAAACATTTTATTTTTCTTCTTCCAATTTTTACCTTTACAATATAACGTACAAATTGAAAATGCGCTACAATCTATTCACAAACACATTTTGCATGTTTTGATTCGCTTTATAGGTTTAACAAAATACTAACGCTTCAATTGCAATATAAACTCACTCTATGTAATAAATGGAATTGAGACATCGCGTCTCTCACTCTGTTCTTTTTTATATCTTGTACCCGTGACAACACAAATGAACGGAACATATCCCACGTGGGTACACACCTTCCTTAGCTACACTAAAATTCGATTTAGTATTCATTCAATGCATGTCATGTGTTAAAAAAGTTTCCGTTGAGTTTTTTTTTGTTGATTATTTTCTTTCCTTTAAGGGTTAAATTGCATAGAACAGAGACTGCATAAAACAGTTCTCGTAGTGCAGTTACTTTACTATTATATTTTTTTCGCCTTCTTTTGTTTTTATCCCATTGCTAGAGATTTCTCCATAACAAACTATGTGGAAAATGATTTGGAAACAAGAGATTTTATTGCCAAGTTTTTCGTTTTTATACTCTACAGATGCCCCTGTAGTTATATACGTTCTACGTTCAGATTTTTTTTCTTTCGGAGAAAATTGTTTGGCGAAATAACCGTAAATTAGATGCTCATGTCGAATCGAAAGTATATCACTAAAAAAGAGGATAAGAAAAAGAAATATGTTTTACTATCGTCGAAATTTTATTGTATTTATGTCAGACTGAGAGTTACGATATTTTCGAATGAAATTTCAATTTTTATAAAGATGCTGCAGTTTTCTTCTCGATATTTAAAATTCAATGATTGTTTTTTATGCAACAAAAAATTGCATCGATGTATCAAGAAAATACAAAAAAAAAATAGTTTTTTATGCTACCGGGCGGTAAAGTGCACTTTATATCACTGTATGTGACAGTGAAAATGCACTTCCTACCGCCCGCTAGCATGTAAAATAACTGACGTAATTTCTTAAAAATTGTTGGTTTGTCTTCTGTGAGTACTTCACTCGCATTCGACTCGTTCCGAAATCATTGGCAAAGCAACAAAATTACAAGCAAATACGTAATATACTATTACGAGTATTCCAGTTATGGATACGAATAATCTTGTTACATAAGTCTTGTGTCTAAGGAGTTGTTATAGGCGACGTATTATCGAAAAACTTTACAGAACAAATTCGTTTCCTTTAAACTAAATTTCTCGAAAAATTGCATTATCTAAGTCTGTATCTTATTTTGTCGTCGAATTCTGAGAAAATGCCAAGCTTTGAGAAAGAGAGACTTGTACAGTTAGAAAATCCATTAAACGATATCTTTACCGTGTAAAACTCGCCATAATTTGCATAATTTAAATTTATACCATCAAGTAACAATGAAGTCCCATCAATGTACCTAAATTAGAATCTCAAACCACATAATGAAAATAGTTCAAAACTTCATTACCTGTAGCTTTCATGTGAAAATTACAGCTTACCTGAAATGCCTGTCGTGTAAGACAAATTGAAAAATCAAAAATTTGAGTAGTCTGGCATCAAAAGATTTTAATTTTACAATTTCATTCGACAAATAATTGTACAACAGTCGATACAATATGAGTGAATAAAGGTAATCATCGGGGACCCAACACCTTCATTTCGACATCAATTAGTGTCCTTCTAGAATATTAAATTAAAAGTCGTAGAACAGATATTTCCCGTGTCGTGTAGTGTAACAATGCATGGCTCGACACCATTATGTGAGACATATGTGTGTTCTCGATCTATGCTAGGTTTGAATAATATGAAGCTCAGGTTGAGATCAGATCAAAATAGGCTCAGGTGAAAACAGGTACAGGTTTTTAAGCAGATCTGTTCTGAGCTTCAAACTTTCAAATAGTTAAACGGATAATGTCATTTATCTTGAACAATCAACTAGACGCTACCATTTGAGAATTTTCTTAATTTTATTAATTTTATTGTTACAGTGATAAACTCTCTAAATTACCGTGTTTTTCTAAATCTCTTATTTCTCCAACTTCTCTCATTTCTCCATAATGAATATTTAGAGAAATGATAGAAGTAAGAGAAATAAGAGATTTAGAAAAAGACGGTCATTTATAAAGTTTGTCAGAGTATCTCGTAAATTTGAAGTTGCAAAATACATAATTTATTCCACGAAATTCTTCCCGTAAAGATACTCAAGAAATGTTGTCACTATTTTTTTTGTTCGCCCATTTCTTTCGATATTACCTCGCAATCTATGCCTTCGAAGATATTATTTGTTTTTAGACCCGTACGAAGTACTGGGGTCTTATGGGTTTACGCATACGTTTGTAACACGTCGAATTGGACTCCCTGAGTAAGGGGAAGCCTATTGTGGTTGTCTAGAGATGCCAAATCCGCGAAAAAAAAATGTCCGTCTGTCCGTCTGTCCGTCTGTCTGCACGATAACTTGAGTAAAACGCATCCGATTTTGAAAATTCTTTTTTTTTCCCGTTTGGTAATGTCAAAAGACAGGCTAAGTTCGAAGATGAGTGATTTTGGATCGACCCCTCCCGAGCTGTGGCCCAATAAGTGCTTTACGGTTTTTCGAAGATATCTCCGGACATTTAAACGTTAAACTTGTAAGTGATACGTCAAATAAAAGGTATTTACAATACCGATCGACAAAAAAAAAGTTTATGGAAATCGGATGACCGACTCGTGAGTTAGACCCCTTGGTGTGGAACAGGCACAGGGCGGCAAGCAGTTTTTGCTTGTAGGTCGGCCACATTTGAACATATTTCGTCTGTTTTAGCTTTATTAGATAGGTATTGACCGTACCATTCAGGGAAAAAATTTTTTATGAAATTATGTTCTCCGGAGCGTGAGCTAGGTCTCTTGGAGTGAGCTCTTATCTGGCTACTCGGAAGTACAGTGAACGTGGTGTATTTTGACAATATCTCGAGTAAATTTTGACCGAATTTCATGAATTTTTTTTTTTGTTTGAAAGGTATTAACGAATGTAAAGCGTCGGTACTATTTCCGGTCTCCTAACAAAATGGCTGCCGGCGGCCATATTGGATTTTAGTAAAATAGAAATATCTTGGGAAAAATGATACTTAGAGAGTTTCTGTTAACATGGAAATAATTTGTTATGTATGTGGGGTTTCAGGGATTCCATATACGGACATCTATATATACCTATATACAGCTATATTGAGCTATATACAGGCATATAGAGCTACATAATAGCATTTATTTATCTGTGAAATGTTTATTTATAGTGAAATATAGTTAAATATAGCGGTATATAGCTGTTTAAATAGGAATTTATGAAATTTGTCTTCGTACGGGGCTGTCTATATTGCCTCCGGCAATTTAGTTGTATATGATAACAAGGCAAAGAGTGGATAATGTAAGTGATTTTAAAGGGAGAATAGTTTTTCAGCAGAGAAGAAAATGAAGTAAGAGAAATGAAGAGTTTCACATTAAAGGCTTTTGATACGAATAGGTGTTTCGTACGGGTCGGCGTTAGCTATGTTTATTATAGTTTTTAACTCATAGCAGCACGTTTGAGCATTTTAAGCCAATAACTTTTATTTAACTTTAACTTTCAGTCAAGGGATTAGACCCTCATTAGACCGATTTTGTCTACTTGTGAACTACTGATCAATTGATTCGTCTTTAAAGAAAAAACTTTAAAAATCAGTTATAAAAATTCTTTTGGCAATAGCTCCCAAATCATTAGATCAATGTTGTCCATTTGCGAACTAGATCTCAAGGGTTCCATTCTTCACAGAATGAAACGAACATTTTAATAATCGGTTCAGAACCACCCAAGTTTTCATACCATCAAAAAGTCAGAAATCAAATTATATTGGAACTAACTCTGAGATCATTAGTTCGATATTGAACATCTACGAATTTGACCCAAAAAATGTTATTCCTCGTCGAATAAAACCAAATGTTTAAAAATCAGTTCAGAATTACTTAAGTTTTCGTGCTTAAGTATTACAGTTTTCATACATTTCAGTATTTTCCGTTTTATTTTTGTCATCATTTCATATATTTCATAGACGTAAGACCTTGGCTTTCAGTCAAGGGAATTTACATTAAAAAATTATAAAGGTTCTCAGTGTACTAGAAGTCGTATGTGTGAGTTCACCAATTTTTTTTATGAACTTTATTTCAGACGTAAATCGAACAAAATTAATGATGTTGCATCAGATGATATACTCGATAACTACAGCCAATATAACACAGCCAGACAAATATTGAAAATATCAGTTATGGTCTTAACCTTTTTCTTCGAAGGACAGTGGTTTTTGTGGTTTCACTGTAAGAGCTGTATTCATTCAAGACAACAAGAACAATGCAGTCAAAGCTAGTTCGATGATTGCATAACTTAGAGAGCGGTTTTCCCAAAAATAAGACCAACAAAGTTACAATTTAACAATTTTGTACATTGTATTGTATATACGACTCCAAACGTCCCACCTCACAAAATATTATGCGTACGCAAAATCACACAAAATAAAAATAAATAAATAAAAACATCACTGGCATGAGTTAGCAAAATAACACCAATATGTCGGTTGGTGTGTTGTGATTTTAATATAAGAACATTAATACATCATTCATGGTGATATATAACCATATATATATATATATGTAGAATCATCATCATAAACACACTTGTCAAATGCACAGTTTTGAATTAAAATCATATTAAAATGTATTTCGTGAGTGTATGTGAATGGATGCATGATAATTTATAACAAGCTTATATACATTTCTATTCCATAGATCTCTATGGATGGTATACACAGCAGACACACACATTCACAAACACATTGTATGTATAGTTTTGTTGCATACATAATATGGCGTTTGTGTGTTATTTGAATTTGAAACTCTTGAGTATTTAGTTGCAAATCAATTTTAATTAAAAATCAACAATATATTGCGCATACGAAGTTTAGTGTTGCATATCATGCACAGCAACCTGCAACATTGATGCATATACACCATTAATAAGATGTGCAATATAACATTCATCTCGACCACTGAAAGCTAAATAAATATTCCATTAATGCACCGAGGCATCGCATATTATAATGTACCGGTCAGTATGCATATATTTACAGATATACTCAAATAAACAGTCAAAGAAATGCTATTCATATTTTATAGTCAAATCAACATTATTACCCTTCTATTCACACAAAATGTAATATCCATTTGCCATAACCTACATCCACCATGTACAATAACTGTGACACAGACACCATAAGAATTTTCGCATTGAATGAATATAACAAAAGGTTAAATCAAACATCTTTGGGCTACCTCAAGCCCATACAGAATGACTGCCTTCGTCGCCCTATAAAATATGCTCTTTTCGTATGGCATTTATTGTTCGTAATGGATGGATCATGAAAATGGAGGAATTATGGAATGGGCATGAAAATGTGTGTGGTCGAACGATACATGTATATATGAAAAAGGGCGGGAGGGAGCAGGAGTAGTAGGACTATAGAAGGGTTATTATATGTTTTGCATAATCCATCCATTTCGTACAATTCGTTCAAACGTTTTATTATGCTTCAGTTGTACATTGGTTACTTGGTAATCTCGACCGCACCATGTCGTGTGTAACCCATGGACATTGTATATTTATGCGTTTTGTTACATTATTGTTCGTATGGTCCTTTCGGACATGTGGGGAGGTAATTTTGGGGCATTGTGCTAACAATTTCTTTTTTCTGCTTCTCTTTTTTGTGCTACCGAAATTTCAACAGAATAAATTGGTCTCATAAATGTCGAAATAAATCGGAGACAATAAGACATTTACATAAGGAAGCAAGTGTATTTGAGTATTTATGGGGAATATGGTTTCTTTACTTAACAATTCCAGTTATGGATTCACAGCGAGGGGTCACCGACGAATCAAATTTATGTGACACTGATTTCCTCGGGGTTTTCACTGGACATTTACAGGCATTTCATTCGTTGAAGTAATTTCTATGAAGTTTTCTCGTAGAGGTGTGACACCATTTCTACGAGTCGGTGACCCCCTCGGTTCAGAGCTTTGCTACGATAAACTATCTGAACTTTTTTTGTATGCATCAGAATTATCAAATTGTCATTCGGAATCATTTTCACCAGTTGTATCATTTCCCAGCCGTCGAAGATGTATAAAGATGTTTGGTAATCATTGTTTTGCCTCATCATATTGTGATATTTCAATAAACTATTTTCACCAGGCTCGTAGACTGATATTTTTCATAGATACCGAATGACCTGTGCGCCAATAATAGTAAGACCAGAAAAAAGCGTTCTTTGTCGAATGTAGTTGAAGCATCGATATATCGTTTCATCTGATTCCATATAGTCTATTGTTTGTCTTTGATCTTCCCATTAATGGAATTCTCTAGTTAATGTTCGTTTAAAGCAATACTCTAAGTCAACAAGAACACAATCAGACGAACTTTAACGCAAGAAATTGCACATAAGTTCTCAGAACCGTCTGAATAACATTTATTCAAATTATATACGTCTTGAAACTTCTATATCTGAAGCAATGATGATGCCAGATCTATTTTACTTTCCAGATTTAAGGTATATGTATTTTCGAAAATGGTCTTAATCGTTCAAATATCGAAATGAACTTAAAAACTTCTATGCGCTGTACCGTTTGGTGATTTGTCGCTCTTTGTTTAAAGTCAATGTTTAAGCAATCAACTGAAGGTGAATGAACTCGGGTCTGAATGTTGAAGAAAAAAAAAACAAAAATGTTATCGAAAATTCAAACATTTTAAATTAGATTCTGATTCGGAGTTTAAGTTAAAAAGAAATCTTTCAAACGCTTGAATTATTTTAGCGAAAAAGTAAGAAATAAAAAACCAGCAATTTTTTAAGAAAGCGAACAGATCAACCGAATAATGAATTATGATTTTGTTTCGGATGTTAATGCAACTATTTTTCATAGCTCATAAGCAGAACGTGTCAAATTTCAGACAATTTTTTTTGTAATTTTGTGAATCGATTAAATTTTTAGCAAAGAAAATATTTTGCTAAAGTTAATATTGCCTTTTTGAATTTATATTTCCATTCATGAACCAAATTGACTCTATTTTCTACAAAGAACAATGCATAAAATTGCCATTATTGCCTGAATTAGAGGAAGCAAATACTTTTTAGCTTCAGCTTTGTTAAGTGCCCAATATAATTCGAATTATGTTAAAATTAACGCTATTGTCCGAAACGAGGATTAGTTAACAAGATGTGTTATCTGCCCTTAGGGGACGTTCATAAATTACTCACGTTCACAAAAATGCATGAACTGTCACGCAGGCCCTGAACCCCTCTTGCGTTACGTAATCTATGAACGTCATCTCAGTAATAGGATCCCGGTTCCTTCATACTTAGGTGATTTTCAACACAATAGGTTTGTTCCCAGGCCACACGAATTGTCAAATTTCATCCATACAGACATAACGTCATCAATATTTATATGAAAAGCGAGTTATTCCGAACAAACCTAACGATATTTTATTGTGTAAAAGCAAACACGTCGACAACAGATCTGTGTTTCGAGATCTTAAATGATCGTCCCAAACTGATAAATCTAAAAACACGTCGACAAACTTTCAACTTATCGATGTATCGATAATGTACGATTTATGGACACCAAGTAAATAATAATGACATCACGCACATCGCAACACAATAGACGCGATGACAGAATTAATAATAACGAGATTTAATACCCTGACAATGTCGGTTTATAAAAGGAACAAATTCAATCTTCAATCATATTTTCCATTTAAAAACAACGTCACAAACTTACGTTTTACATGAACTTCAGCCACATTCATAAAATGTCAAGAAGTCGTACGATTTCATTGATCTGAACTATTAACGCATTCTTCCTTTAAGCTAACTATCGCCCGGAATTTTTCTTTGTGTCACGGTGCCGTCAAAACAAAGAGCGAATTGCTCTCAAGTGCACCCTTTTTGTACGTAAGAAGGATTGGGGAATGGCAAACATAGCTCATAATTCAAGCTGTAAATTACCTCTTTAAACAAAATATTTTACGGTTGGAGGTAGCGCTTAACATTATTTTGAAATTAAATTTTTTTGGTAGAATGCTCTGATGAACTATAATAAAATTTTAGTTTCTTATAAAAAACAGATTTATTTCAAAACTAAAATATTTAAATGTTTAATGCTCATGTCACTGAAGTAATGACCAATTTCCAGGGGTGTAGTATGTAAAGATTTTTTTAAACGTGACGTTTTATGCAGAGAAACGATCACAAAGGTTGAGGTGGACGCTACGCGCTCTGTTATCATTTCTATGGATTTATGTCATACTTCAGAACATGAACTATGAGTGTTGACTTTTCACACGGTCCAGTTAGTCCGCAAACCCGCGCATTAAGTGAAAAAAAGCTTAAAAAAATGATGAGTTGCTCTATATGACCCATCATGGCCTGTTACTTCGAATCATTTGTAAAAAAAAATTACATCTGCATTACGAAAACTCTTATTTTAGCGTCTTACTCTGAATATATACTTTTCCTCTAGTCTTGTCTAGTCAGGTCTCAAAACCCTAGTCCTGTGTGGAAAGACTTTCAAACTTTTGAGGCTTTTATTTCCATCCGGGAAGAACGAAAAAATTCATGTACGAACCTTGACTGTGAAACAAATTGTTTCGGGCGTTTATTCAGATTCCACAATAAAATCAACATGACGCACCGCCAACGTGAAAAACACAAACATGTTCATCGCCGTTCCTTGTGTATAAACCACAATATAATCAACAATTCGAAAAAAATGTGTTGGAAATGGAATGTGTTAAAATGGAATGTTTCAAATAATTTCAGAACATTATAACACTTTCGAAAAATATCTAACTTTGTTGACCCCGAACGAAATTGATTTTTTTATTATGCTGGTAACACTTAAAAAATTCTATAGGATTATTATGTGGATAATTACAATTACACCAATAACTTTTCCAATAAAAAAAATCATTGAACATCATGTCAACTTTCCAAATGGGAGCAGTTTTTTTTTTGCTGTAACCTATTACTTTCATAAGAATTTCTATCCAACAATTTAACTCAAACACTCCAATAGTTGTGCTGAGAGAAAAGAAAGAAAGAAGATCAACAGATTAAAAATTGTTAAATTAGTTTGTTTGAGTGAAGATGAGCTTAATTAACTTTTCCATTTCAATAAAAAAAAACTTCTTTTACAGTTCTACCTAATCTGAGACAATTTATCGCCTTTCAAGTGAAAAGAAAATCCAACTCAAACAACTAAAGTAACAAACAAAACGAGAGAAAAAAAAGCAAAACAAAACAAAAATAAATAAGTTTAAGCTTCCTCCTCTGTTATAAGTATTATTGTTTCCATCAAATTTGAGATTTCTTCGGAATCGTACGTATTGAGCATCTAATCCATTTCCGTTGACTTTTTCTTCCGATCAACGGGTATGTGATGTTGTTGATATGGTATACGGTACGTATATAACCTAAGCTTGGAAGCATATCGTCATACATATATGGCGGCTTTTTTTATACGAAACAATTTATATATGCAACATAAACCAGACTTAAATTATATATGAGAGAAGAAATCTTCTTCATTTTCAGCTTGATTAGTTTGTATTTCTTTATCACCGTTCGCTCATTGTTTCCCTCAGTTTTTTCTTTCTTGTCTTTTCTCCTTCTTCATCACATGTATGTATGGATTTCCGATTAAATTGTCAATCCATGTATGTTATATTACAATTGTAACGTCTGCTGGTCTATGCGATTGAAAAGAAGCAGTTTTGGTTCGCTTTTTTTTTCTTTCTTTTCTTTTATTTTTCAAGATGAGAGATAAATCTTCTACACTTCTAGGTATAGAAGGTAAACGACACATATATATATATATATATATATATATATATATATATATATATATATATATATATATATATATATATATATATATATATATATATATATATATGATGTTGTTCTTATTATACGAGTTTTGCGGCTATCTAGGTATGTCACCGCATAGAGAGGAGATATAAGGTGTATAGTTACAACGTAATAGGTCTACGACCTTTTGGTTTACGTTTTATCTCGTATATGTCGGTGTGTTTTTGAAAATTGCTGTAGCTGTTGTTACAACTTGATTTGTATTGACAACGATAAAAGCGATTGAATCACAGGTTTTGATGTTAGAATCGAACACCAAGAGGGCAATGTGTAGCTTTTGAATTTGAAGAACTTATTTTGTTAAACGAAATAGAAAGATAGAAAGATCGAGTGAAAAAAGGACATTTCTATCTCCGATTTATTATTTCTGTTTCTGCTTTATTTGAATTAATTATGCGACGTTATGATGCGACTAATTGGCAAGATAAATCCTGCAACTCTCAGAACTAACATCCAATTTTGTGGCATTTTTTTTTATTTCATAAAACAAATTCGAAATTTCAAACTACATCGCCGAGCAATTGCTTTATTGCATACTCACTGTCAACATTGATTTGTATGGGTATTGATATTCATCCAATGATTCATCTGCCGATAATACCGAAATAACCAATTTGTCAAAATGGAGGAGAAAATGAATGTTTGAGACAAGTGTATGTCAACAGCAGACTCTTTGTCCTACATTCTGCTATATAGAGTTCCGTTTCGAATATCGTGAATCATTAAATTTACAGAACAACATCGAACAAATACGGCCGGATCATACATCCCGAAATTTCCAAGAATTTTTCCTGATGGCTGAAAGTTTATTTGTTCGGTTCGGCAACATAATTTGCATTGATTATTTTAGATCTCCATTTTTGTTGTTAATTTTTGGACTGCCAGAAGGGCTAGCGATCATTGCCGGAACCGAGACGAATTTATGCATAATCCCAATTTGTTTCAGAAATAGACAGTCTTTTTTACGAGCCGTGTATTTAATTAGGAATTCCGTGAAGATGGAAATGCATTAAATTTCATCACATTGGAATTGTACAAATATTGGGTCTACATGGCAAATAAGAATATTTCTCTAGAACTGAATGTATCATACTGATGACCTTAATCAGGCTCAGTCGAAATTCTCCTAATTCATTAGAGCGTAGGAAATTTACTGCAAAACCTTCGTATACCGCCCAGTGCAAATAAACCACCTATTGTTATTAACTCCATAATCTTACGCCGTAGAAATTCCATCCAGTGCAAATGAAACCCAAACATTAAAATATAATTCTCTAACAAATCCAGAATTGTCAATATATCTGTATGAAAATCGGTTCAAATTTATGAACGAGGTAAAAAATCGGAAAAATCACGTGCAATCAAATTTGTGACGCAATTTGCTTCAGCTGTTTTTCAGCTGGTCGACTCATACAACTTCACTGTATTATATACGAGCCTTATATACGTGCTGTGTTTGTACGAGTTTTATAGTTATACGCGCTCGTGGTATTGGTGAAACCGTACAAACCATTTTATAATACAGTGAGTTTGTATGAATGGACCAGAGTGCATTAATTCAATACGGCTTTCCTTGTACAATACGTTAGAGTACGACTAGTCAAATCATTTAAAACAAACCACTGAGACTTACATTTTAATCACTTGGAACCCCAAACACAATATTTTTGTCACTTTAGCTACTTTATGGAAAACGGTGGAGTGTCTGTGTATGCACTTTTCCAACATCTGACGGCACAGCCATCATTTCAAAATTTACGTTGCCGCTGCATACTTTCTTATTCCACAAAGGCTTGTTTTCCAATATACCAATATTAGCAATTCCAAGCTATTTCTACAGCATTTGCTCCTTAAAAAAAAACTATTAAGTCGAACGAAACTACCTTAATTGCAAAAATATATTCAAATTTATTGCAACGTTGCTACGATTCCATGCTTTTGTATTAAATGACATCGTTTGAAACGTTGCATTTTAAGTTAGGTATTTTTTTTTTGTATCCTGCAAACTCACATCCTTTTTTTGTAAAAAGGCAAAGACCAAAAAAAAACTCGGAAAAAAATCGGAAAGCTAAAGTCCATTTTTCATTGTTGATACTGAAAAGCTTAAAAAAACACATATAAATTGGCGAATACGGCTATAATTTTATCTGAAGAGGAAATTTTAAGCTAAAAACAAACAGCAACAGAGTTTACATATTGGTTTTGATTTGTGGTGTGGCGGCGCTCTCATGGTTTTTTGTTTGTGTATAGCTAAAAAAAAGTTGAACTTTGTGTATTGGGGAAAAAAAAACATCCCGAAATTATGCACATAGTTTGTATTCTTTTTCATGCAGGAAAGTCTCGTTTAACAGAAGGACCAATGTACAGTTTGAAAATTGATATTTTTCGGTTTTGATTTTCCTTTTTTTTTTTTGTGCGAAACTTATTATCGTATACCAATTGAAAGCAGCATATTGCAGCTCGGCTTCCAAATTATTGCAGTAAAAGCGAGATCGTGGGTGAGGTAAAATTCATTGATTGATTTGCATTTGTATATGGCTGCTTCGACATAAGGCTCTTTTTTATGGTCCATTTTTTGTTTGTTTTTTTGTTAAGTAAACTTGTTTATTTCTGCGTTTTTCATTTTCTTTCTTGTCTGGATTCGACATTATTATTGGTTGGAAAAATGGTGAATTGAAAGTCATTTGAGAACTTTATGGGGGTTCAGTAATTGTTAAGGAACGGCTTCAGGTGCATAACTCATGTGAGCCAAACATTTCAAGTGAAATCATTAGAAAGCAAATTTCTGCAGATAACATCATTTTTTGTAACATCATAATGGGCCGTAGCTAGAAGATATTGACCTCCAGCTACCGACTCAATTCTACAATGGTTTATTTATGTCTCAAAAGACATTTTTTGAAATATAAAGAGAATCGACTCTTGGAAGTTAAGAAATTTATTAACGAAAAAAACCGTTTCAACTGTTATAAAAATATCGTCTTTCAATTTTTTCGAAATTTATTAAAGTTGAGAAGGTATTTTTTCTTGATAACTTTCTTACTTCCAAGAAATCCCCATCCTCATTTTTTATTTCAGGAAACTAACCTTTTTTTAGAACAAAATAATTAAGTTTTGTATGCAAATTACGACAGATCATTGTACAAATGAGTCGGTATCCATGGGTCAATATCTCCTAGATACGGTCCTGCGAGCCATTTGTTTCCAATCAAATTTTATCGAAATTTCTACATATTGTTATACTCTCCTTCAGTACGCTTATTGAGTTGGTATTTACAACAAATATCATTTATTCGTTCGAATCAAATGTACGAGCATATTTCGTGAACTGAATTGATGTAGCATTCACCTCGCTTCGCTCTGACCGTAAACTTCGTTCTTGTTCACATTTCCTATTTTCTATTAACCATAGGTATTGTTTTCACAAAAAAATTTGTTTCAAATTTTCGTGGACAATGAAAACACAAATCGTATCGGATACTAAACTCCCCATAGTGTTGAATTTCATAAGGCAAATCGTAAGCTGTAATATTAACGGCAATGGTTTATGATAAATGATCGTAAATAAAACACAATTTTGTTCACATTTCGTGTAGCTTATCACAAATAATTTATTTTAATTAATTTTCTTTAACATTTCTCTTCATCTTTTTAACTAATTCAAGAAAATAACCACAATTCTCTCCATTATCCGCTGGTAACATGTTTGTACCAACAAAAATAATGTCGAAACGTTGTATTAGTGTATCAGAAAAAGCCACTTATTATATCTAACGTAACATCACATTAATTTCAATGACTAAGTACAAAATTACACAATAACAAAGTAAAAACGGAAATTAATTATTCAATAAAATAGTTCCGGTAATTTCGTTGATAATATTCCTTATTTGGCTTTTTGATTTAGACACAACATGTATAATATACCGTGATTACCATATTATTGCGTAACCCAAAAAACATCAGTTCTTTCTTTAGTTATATTTATAAGGAGGGAAAATGAAAATATAAAAAAGACGAAAAAAAATCAAGTGGAAATAAATTTGGACTGGAAAAGTACAACAGGAAATTGTGCTTAAAAAAAGACGGAAAATAATTGAAAGGAATAAAAGAGGAGAAAAATATATATTTTTACAACAAAACAACAAATTATGCTAATAAATCATCGTCACTGTCTGACAAGCTGCCCGGTTGAGGGAGTAATAGACTAGCTTCTTCGTCGCTACGTACCTGCAAAAACAATGCAAATATGAGCACGATAAATAAAATAAAATTAATAAAAGTTCTGCAAATCTTTTTCCCTTTCATCCCCTGACAGTAAATTAAATCCAATCACCCCATCAGCAAAATGCACTATAAGCAAAAATTTACTAACAGACATAATATACATCTTGATTCTGCCGTGAAGGAAACGCTTCAACGTAAAAGTGTATTCTTTAAAAGACGTTTCTGGGAAAAGCATTTTCATTTTCCTCTTTTATTTTGAATTAGTGTCCTTTGCAATCTCATCCCGCGTTTTACGTTCTTCATCGTATAAAGCTTTTTATCTCGTCTGTTTACGTTTTTATACAATCCAAGCACAGACAGAAACAAAAGTTAGTCAAGTCAAAATTGATGCGAAAATAGCAATACAACGGTTACATTGTTAGAGGAAGCTCTTTCGTATACTTAAAGTGAACTTGTTACGAGCAATTTCTTGATTAAAATTTGATCTGTGATTCGCTTCTATGTGCAATGCGACATAGTTAACAATTTTTGACAACATTTAAACAAAAATTTATTTTTCCTTTGAAGAAGAAAAATCTTTCAGCTAAATGACGTACTTTTTAACGACCAAAGAAAGACGGGTATGTGGAATAATTAAAAAAAAAACCTCTTACAGAAGTACATTGGCTTGACAGGTATAGAAATGGAAAAAAATATGAAAAGCGTTTAAGGAAGCATAAAAGAATCAAATTGAATTTTTCATGAGTGCGGAATATAAATCATCCACTTTATGCGTTCACTTTGTGATTGTGTATACATACTCAAATGCGAAAACGAGTAAAAAGTAAAGCGGTTTTCTTGTTGACTCTGTTCAAAACAATATTTCTTTCAAAAAAGTAAAAGTTTTAAGCCATAGACAAAAAAAACTATTGTTAGTGGAAATCGCTTAAGCTTTCGGTTTAGTATAACATTTTTTTTTTTGTTTAAGTCATAATACGACTTCCGCTTGCCGGGCTTTATGTTTGTTGAATCGAAAATGGTTTTATCCACCGTCTATTTAAACTCTTTTTGACATAAAAGAAATTTTCGCAAAAATGCGTTAGCAATGGGAAATTTCTCGCACGAATTTCATAATTTAATCAAATGTTAATGGCAGAAATTCGGAAACATGAAGGATGAAAGTAGTACGTACATGCTCTAAATTAGGGTGTGTCGTTTTGGACTTATTTTTCTCCTTTATAAGACCGAATTCCTATCTGCTGTTGATTTTTTATATCAACGAAAATATGGTATTGATCAGTGCAAGAGATGAATTTCTTCAAATCTAAAATTCAAGAATATCGGACCTGGACGAAATTTAATGGCACAGCAAAACCAATTTTCAATATTTCTTTTTGAAATTATTTACGTCGTATGACGCCCTGTACATTCCGCGGAGAATGACAACTTTACAAAATAATCTGTTGGACCTTTTTTCATCGGCTGGTCCCAGCTCGAAATCTCGAATTTCCTAGCAAAACCGGCGGTACAGTATTAATTTCTACGAAGAAACTTTTTATGAACTGCTATAAAATGGTGAAAAGTGCACGTCGACACACCCTACTATACATCTAGCTGAAAAACAATTATGTTCGTGTAAAATCTGAATTTTATTTTTCTAAAAAAATTCTTTCGTGCAAAATTTTCTTGTAAATATGTAGGAGGTCATTAACAATGCTAGTTTAACATCGCACGTACATGAGGACAAGATAAACGTAAATTTCCGTTGATTATTTTGCTTTAACTATTAGAGATTTTTGAAAATTTGCAGTGAAAATCTTGAAATTACTAGAAATAAAGGGAAAAGTACACACGAATTTAAAGACTTTTTACACCCAAACGTTCTTCAAATAACTTTCTTAATTGTCCCGGAAATTTTCGAAAACTTTCGAGGTTTATACGGCTTGTATGTTCATCACTTTGACTATGTTCTGCACATTTAATACATCATGCACAGGTCCAATATCACAAAAAGAAATGATTTCAAAGTTTTATCAGAAAATACGTTGGATTTTTGTTGTTAGCGCCCGTACCAACATGCAACTACTAATATTGTTTAAGGAAACAGTTTGGCATGCAAAAAAGTTAGTTTACCACAAAGACAAAGGTCTTGTAGGACCATTTTGCCTAGAATGTATTAGCAAAGGATACATAAAACTTCCACTGAACTTTAGCTAAGAAATTCACATTTTTAATTAATTTTCGTTCAGTAAAAGGTCGTGTTAAATGATAGTGATGTTTTCCAACATTTTCTTGAGTTTACCAACATTTTCCTAGAAGTTCTAGGAAAATGCAGGAAAACTTAGGAAAACATTTTCCCAAAAATACTTCTCGGTTAGTTATAAAGACCGAAGTTCAGTGAAAACGTTCCATTGCTAGCCCTACTGATCCAATTGTAGTCAACATATGACTATCGTTACATCATTGGTTTTTAAATAAAATGTTTTGTTAGTATAAATCACCGACATGCTGCTCCCAGACAGCAACCTCACAATTAAATAAATAAAAAAATTGCAAATAAAAAAAATGCAAAATAAAAACCTCTGTGTGCAATATGTAGACCTATTCGGTATTGAAATCATCCTGTAAATTCGATTAAAAAACATAAGAAATCTAATCTAATGGCACAAACGACGAAAGAAAAAAAATCGGAAATTAAAACAAAGAAAGTGGAGTTTTATTACACACGAAAAAAGAAAAACAGCAACACATCAAACCACAAAAATTTTTACTTACCCTCGAATACTGTACCGAAACGTTGCGCCTTCGGAATAACGATATGACCTTAGCCCGACGATTGGAATTCGCTGCCATGTAAATGGAACCACCGAAAACCAGCAGAATTGTTAGCGTTAGAAGTACGGCACCTGAATTTGAATAATAATTTTCACAGAAAACCATTAATTACAAACAAGTTACACCTCAACATAATGAACTTAAACTCCATTACGAAGTGCATTTGTTCAACTTTACGTTTTCTTTTGTTTTCTTCCGCTTTTCCATGGCTTTATAAAATGTGGCTTTAATATGCTTTAGTTTTCGCCATAAACACAACACACCTCTATACGTACATTGCATAGATGTGTATGCGAAGTGAAGTTTATGTTGTTGTACATGAATCAGTAACGAAAATACACTTACCCCAAGCTGGTATTTTGGTATCAACGGTATGTTCACCATTTGCATCTGTATCCGTCGTATCCGGTTTCGTTGAGTCGTCAGTTGGATTAATTGTAATACCAAGCAATGGACAAATGAGTGGTGTTTCTCGGATAAGCACTAAGCCACAGGAATCAGTCTGTAAGATTAATGGATAGAGAATGTTTTTTAAATGGTGTATGATGTTATCAGATTTTTATATATTTCACAATGAGTTTGTTGTTCGGGGTGGGTTGGGCCTGAAAAGGCTACATAAATCGTTACTGAGTACGAGTTATTAAGAAGTCATTTTGCTGGTTAATAGTGAAGTTGCACGTTATTTATGCTTGAGCGAAAATCGGAAATTCCCTTTGGCAATACAGTATGACTTGACGATTCGCTGCTTAACGTGTATCAGGGCATATTTCTTGATAATCTTTATAATTCGCGAAATCAGAATTTTCATGAATTTTTTTAAAAGAAATTTAAAAGAAAGGATTCCTAAAATTCTTGAATGACAAATTTTCAAGAACTTCGAGTCTGAACGAACTGAAAGCAATTATGTAACAAAATGCAAATACGACTCCAATAATAATATTTCAACAGCAACAAGAGTTTAGTCTAATAACGGCTTTTTAACTTAATTTAAGCTTGATTTCCACAAACCAAACAAGTTTTCAGTATGAGAGACAAAATTGATTTAAGAATGTTAAGAATTCAATTTCTTGAAAACTCTCGAATTTCTTAAAAAATGCTTAAAAGAAATTTGAATTAGAACTGGAATTTGGAAGAAATTGAATTCTCAAAATGTAAGAATTACGAGAATTTCGAGAAGAATTCGTTAAAATTGGCCCTGGACATTGTATACATATACAAAACACAAAACCATATACCAACCAATATTAGTAATCACACCTTGTCCAAGTCCAAACCTTCATCAAGAGCTGGTTTACTTTATTAAGGATCTAAAAGTTCATCTAAGGTACATTTTCGCGGTACGCATTTTGAATTTCTTTTATCAAATATTTGAATCAGTATCGATCGAAATTTTCCCTGAATGGATGCACATACAATGTCGAGCTTAAGTTCAGATCGCTTAGATTTCATTGGTATATTTAACGGAATCATACAAAAAAAATCCCTTATTTTGTAGAGATTGTGTTCTATACATATATATACACAGTCGACAATAACTTCTCTTCTCTCTTTTTGTGTGTGTTCATTCCATTTTCACCCGTTTTATATTGCTGCGGCTGATACCGCTTATTGTGTTTTTCATACATTAAAACCATTATCGTTGCATATTATTATATGAATGACTGAAGCTCGTCTATTGTTTCTTGTGGTTTAAGAACACAAAAAAGGTATAGCTAGCGCACATAAAATGTGTTCAGAGTGGTGCTTCATAGAGCGTCTAGATCTATAGAAAACATAAAAGATTTCTTTTTTTTTATTTTTATTTTCATTTGAAATTTTCACGGATTCTTTCTTTTTGAGGAAACGTTCTTTTATTTTCTTTTATATGTTTTTTTTTCTTTCTGTTCTTCTTCTTCTTCACGTTACACATCACATCTTTTCCCATTTTCTACATGCTTTTTAATATTGTTTCTTTCTTCGTCTCCTTTTTTTCTTTAATACCAACCATATCACTAACTTCAATGTAGGTACGCGTATAATAATATGGCTGTTAGTTGAGCGAGAAGCAATCTGTTATGATTATATGGTAATTTTATTTTCAATTGAGAGGTTTCGTCTATAAAAATTCTTCAAATTCTAATATTATAAAGCAAGGCAAATGGTGTAAGACGGTTTTTATTTTATCTATTTTTTCTCTTTGTTTTTTGTACTAAAAGAAGTAAAGAAAAAAAAGTAAACGAAGAAGTGAACTGTGTTTGAAATTTTATATAATAATACCAAACTGAATATAAACCGAAATGGTTTTTGGATGTGTAGAAAAGGGAATGGAGGTTTAAAGTTCGCTTAGATATATAGCAATGGAATTGATTTAAATATTGATGAGGGAAACATTATCGAAAAATAAATGGTTGTGCGGATGAGAATCAAAGCTTTAATGGAGCGGAGGTTTTGTTTATTTAAAATGTTGATGAATTGAAAATATTTCCTTTTTGGCAAAACAAAAAATTATTTTTTTTATGCTTTCATAATATTTATATCGTTGAAAGCGGAAAGAACGATAACATTTCGATGATAACTTTAAAAATATTCGAAACGGTCTGCCACAGAAAATAATGAAAACCAGAAAAATACGGAAAAATAAACAGAAAATTCGAAAAAGACTGGACGAAGTCAATTATACTGAAAAGAATTAACAGAATGCTCAGTTGTGATATTGGTGGTTCTTTTTTCGAGACGCTGAATGCTACGACCTTAATGTTGAAAGATAAGAATGGAGCTGAAAGCACCATTGTGTACACCATTGTATTGTAGTTTTTATTCAGAAAGAAGACGACAAAATTTAATGAGGCAAATGTCAATTTTTCTGTGTGTGTGTTTTAGCATCCATTCCGTATCCATCGCTTAATAAAATGTTATAAAAGGAAGAGAATGAAGAGAAGAAAAAACCGTTCTGCAGCTTTGGAAACAAAAATACAATAAAGTTACATTTTCGTTACATATAATATTGTGTAGACCGACACATTGCATGTGAACTGCATCGTAAATAGTTAATGGTCTCGTCTTTCTAGCTTTGGACCTTTTCGATGTTGTGTATGTCTCGACACGGTATGTGTACGTACCATATAGATTTTTCTGGTTGCCATATCCATTTTGGGTGATTATTTTTCTACTTCCACCCGAACCTCAACAGTATATAGTCGATGTGTAACAGAACATAAAGATATACAAAGCACATGCTAAAAGCTGTAAAGTGTAGAATAAGTTCTTAAGATATGAGGTTTTCTATTCCATTAAATATTAAAAATGTTTTATCCGTGTAATATTACTGCTCTCCGGTCGCTCGGTGAATGCATATACATGATATTACTCCAGGAATAGAATATTTTCCTTAGACAAGTTTTTTTTTTGTTTGGGTATTAAATGACTTGTATGCTGAATATTACATAAAAGATTCGCTTTTTTCTGTTCTTTTTCGTTTATACTTACAAAAAGAATCATTTTTTTTGAAGGGAGAAAAAAAATCTTATAAATATTGAAGAAGGGTTAGAAGTTGGTCATTAATATATTCCGTAACAAGCATCCTTTTGCTATACGCTAACATATTAATTTTTAATGCCAAACATAAGTTCATGTTTATGGGCAAATCGTTTGTAATGTGATATGTGACTTATGGTCTTTTTATAATGTTGTGACAACTAGTTTTTTTTTCGTACAAAGAAATGGAAATTTGGTCAGAATAGTAGGATATTTACAATTTGGGGTAATGTCTCTTTTAATGGAATAATGTTGAAGTTGAGTCGCTAATGAAAGTTAGAATTACTGTGAAGTAATGACGACATGCCATTGATTTTTAAAAGAAGGTGAAAGGTGAAATTTCCACAGAAATTAGTCATTTTTGCGTCTTTTATAAGTCGTTGGATCAGAGCCTAATTCGTTTAATAACCTTTCTTGAAAATTCCTAACAAGAATTTAATTTATTGAAAACATGTCAAATTGTAAGAATTTCTAAGAAACTCTGCTTAGGTGTTCATTGCATCATTCACGTTATGTTCATCTGAACTACAAGATAACTTGGCTTGTTATGTTAGAATAATAGACCTGGGCTCTTGAAATTTCAAGAAAATTTCATGAATCCAAAAATTTAACCTATTTGGACGACCCCTCATAAGTGGATCCACAACTGACTTAGAGTATCAGCATCTCTATCATCCTGGTACTAAAGTTAGATCATTTCACCAACTTTGTTTCATTTGTTTCCACTGCCGCAAGGCCTTGTTTAAGGGTTTTCACTTCCAAAAATAAATTCATGTAACAGAATTCCCAATTATTTCCAGAGCAGCGGTGAAACAATTGACTTGTAAACAATTTTATTTGAAATTTGTGCTTAACTTTCAAGTGACCATTAACAGAATGAAAAATTAACGAGCTCGCGCTGAAATACGAGTGTCTGAAATAAAAAAAAAATCCATTCTGATATACAATACCGTGCTCTGCGCGAAATATAACAGTGCACATTGTATAAACATTGTGATATTATAACATATCTCTCTCTATTTTTTTAAAAATGCATAAAAATAATGTTATTATGCCATCGTATAATACGGAATGGAACCCTTGTTCGGTGCTTCAAAAATTGTAATGGAAATGGAAAAATAGCTCGGTTGTAAATTCCTTCTTACCTAATGACAACAATATGGGCCAATCCACCGATTCAAATGTTTCAAAGCAATAAACTTGATATTTAGTGAAAATTTTGAAATGTGTTCTCGTAAAAATCTTTTGAAAATTGGACGTTATATAGCGAACGGTCTATTAAATGATGTTTTATCGCTGCTTGTTTTTATAATATAAAAATATTTATATCAGCCAAGCATCGACCGTTATCTGTATCATAATATGCCGGAGTTTATGCACAACAATCAGTAGATTAAGAGCGGTTTTTAGAATTATAAATCCCTCAAAACATAAAAAACGTAATTTGATTTTCTTAATGGCAACCATCAATCTCGGCTGTTTGATACACCATAGAGGAACGAAAAAAGAGCGTAACAATAAAAAAATATTTTTTTTATTCTTCTCATCGTTACACCTTACCCGAAGTAAATTTATTTGAAATTATTATTCTCGACAAAATACACCTCACGCTAAAAGATATAATATTAGAACCAACAGTAATATAAACAGAGAAAATCCCTTAAATAAGATAAATCTCCGTAAATATGTACAAAATAGAATGTCTAAAAAACGACACACAAAAGCTTAAAGTATTTTGTGAACCCAAAGCTTCTTATAATTAAGCTTGAAGGCATAAAATGTCTTTGTGTTGTTCTATAAGCCGGTACGTTTAATCGCTATTAACAATTGCTAATAAACTCCAAATGACAGTAAAGTTTTTCGTTTGGTGTGATGATGATGGCGATGCAGTGGTGGTGTGGTGATGGTGACGATGATGGTCTCTATCCGGTGTGATATGAACGTATAGTTACTGTCTCATTTCGAAGCAAAAACAAAACAAAAATTCGTAAATACGAATTGACGAAAAAGGATTTTTAACCTAAAATACTCCCAGCACATCCATTGTGTTATCAGTCGGGGCTTGTCGGGGTGGTTATACTTTTGTGTATATCACTCATTGTACTGCCTGTATAATATACTACACATAACACACTCGTAAAATAGGTATTTAGGCCCGTACCAGAGGTGATTGTGTGTATACATTAAATGACAGATATTAAGAGACATAGTTGTTGAAAGGATTAAATGTTAAATTGTACAAGAAATGAGGTCTTCACCGAAATATTACTTCACCATCCACTTGAATAGCATGGCATATAGCTCGAAATCATTTAAACAACAGAGCGGAAGAATTTATTTACATCTATAACACATACACCGGCATGAATGGTAGAAGTTTTCGCATATAATACAATAAAATTGCGAACGATAAAAACCCCCTCACTTCACTAACAATACAAGTGGAAATTTAAATTTAAAGGTAAAATTAATGAAAACCGAAACCGACTGAGGAAGAGATACAGAGAACAATTTCTAACAATTTCTTCCCTTTGAAAACAATGAAAAGATTTATTATCATAAATTAATATTTTCGACGTTAGTTTTATGAAATATTAAAATTTTTCATCTGAAAAATAGTGAAATGTGCAAACACCATATAGTCAGTATACTTTCAGTTTTCCGAAATTGTTCACTTGTTCCGATGAGGTATGGGATCTATATCTATAAGAGGTAAAATTGTATTCTATACACAAAATGAAATTTTCTGTTGGGTATACTTAAATTTAATATTGTACACGACCAACCGGAGATACGTGCATTAATAATATTCCGAATACGGAACACCCTACGTCTCTCATTTTCCTTAACTGGTGGAAATCCATTCGCAACGTTATTATATCGTATATAATACATTGAATGGTTGAAGTACAGCAACACTTTTGAAGGAGTATTTCCCAGCGTACGTCTCTGCGATGAGATGCTGTGTGCTACTGTGTGTCATTGGGTTTTGTTTTAAGGGTTTTATGGATGAAATACAAATGAACTTGGAAAGTGTGTGCGGTGGGATTTTGGGTGTCTTATGGTGTCATACATTTTCTCATTGTTTTTCGGGTGAATGTTTTAAAGGAGTTTTATTGAGTTAAATGGGTCATTTAATGGAATGTATTTGACCCGGTTTTATAATGCGTATACAGAGGAGCTCAAGGGATGATTAGAGTAAATGGTTTCATTTTTATACCCGGTCGGGACTATAACGGAGGATATTTCGGTATTCGAGATATTGTTTGTTATGTTCGTTAACAAAAATCTTCATCCACCAAACAAAACCATTCACAACTCCATGGTGTGCCCGTGCTAATACATTTACATGTCATAAACTAAAATAAATATTTACTGACAATGCACAATGAATGTTGACACCACAAAAATAAATTTAAAAATAACAAACCAAAAAATTACCGAAATCCATCGGACAAATAATGGTAGCATGGAAAATGCACAGCCACAAAACAAAACAAAATAATTTATTTATGCAAACAACACGGAATCGAGATTTATTTCACGTCAATCAATCAATTACCCAATGATTTTGATCAATGTATTTTATAGGTGTGGTTTGCAATTAGGATATTGTTACAAGGTCCGATCAAAATCCACTTGACCAAGGCCACAAACTAATTCAAAGACTGACAGAAAATCATTTGAAATTATCTGGTTGGGTCAATTGTCCGCTCATTGTTGTTTTAAATGTGCAATATGTCCTCGGTCATGTCACGTTAGGGAATTATTAGAAAAGTGCATTTTCATTGAATTAGCTCTGTTTCAAGTAGTCTGACTTCCACAAATAAATTTGATATATTGAAACAAAAAATATCGCAAAAGAGGAGCTATATGAATTCAATTTCAATTTTCTTATAATTCTCTAATGTGACGCGTCCCGTTTCCAAATTTAACTATTGAATTATCAAAAGCATTCAAGTAATTTCATTGTCCGAGTCATCATTCTTAGTTGGAGTACCACTTTGACTATCCAATTAAAATTACGAGGGCATAGGGCAAGTTTAGTACAATTTACTGGTAACTCGATTAACTCGCTGCGCTGCTGCATTACATCTTATCCCAACGCAATAAAGTGCCCCTAAAAATCGACACTAAAACAACAAGATCTGTTTTTTTATGGACAGAGAATGTACTCTTATTCAGTTTTTCTCTAACATAACAAGTGAATTCAGCCAAGCCATCTTGTTTATATCAAATAAAAAAAAATTATTCATAGTTCAACTCTGGCACAACATCATCACGGATATATTCTCATAGATTAATGTACATCACCAGTACATCACTTTTTGCTATAAAAACTCAATAGATGTTCAAAATGCCATAAAGTTTAATGTACAATAATATTATGTCCCTATTTAGTTTACTGCTTTTGTCAATTTACTGTGGATTTTCACTACCAACACTCTCGACAATATATAATCCACTCAAATTATCTTTTTTTTTACAAACCAAAGACCAAAGACCATTATGTTTCATGCACAGTTTCGTTTTTGTCTCTTTTTAAAAAAAAGTTTTTGTTTAATCAGAAAATATGTATGTGGTCCTTCATCTTTCATCTCATTAAATTTCATTGTAATTCTCTTGAATATTTTATGCCAGCAATTTTTAGAGTCTTGTTGAATTATACAACATCGTGTAATGGGAAAAAATGTTAAGTAAATAACCATAAAGAAAGTGGAATATGTTTTCTTGTTCTTCGGGGTTTCAATTTTTTTTCCTTTCTCTCCACTTCGTTCTTTTACTGCACCACAAATCTTCCTACTTTATTCAGCTCCATCTATAAAAATGTAATTGTAACTTATCTATACGTATATATGTGGGATACGCGCGCTTCACTGGTATTACTCAACTTAAACCACAAGTACGGGGAAAAAACACACACAGAATTTTCATCATAAAGAAGGAAAAAATCCAGAATTGCAAACATATTTTTGTTGTATTACACTAACGCTTCTCTTTTTCTCCTTACGCCTCGTCGCCAATGTTATACATTATTTTCATTTATTTGTGGCCGGAAAGACAAAAAAAAGGAAAATGAAAAAAGGAGAAGCTGTGTGTAGCATTGTATTTTATCCAAAAGCGTCTCGTACAAAAGTGTATGAAGCCTTCATACATAACAACACAACACTACTTTGTGTGTGCACATAATTTTCAATATGCAGTCTCTCGTAACTCGCATACTTTTCCCTCGTCGCTGTTAGATGCTTCTTGGATGTTGTTGTTCCGTTTAATATTGCAGAAGAGTTTTTAATCCACATCACAGGAATGTAGATGTGTAATGGATGTTACTGAATACAATACACAACAAGTCTGTTCTGAAAGGTATACGTTCAACGTGTGCTCATATTATATGTGAGGTATACGAGATCTGGAAGACAATGAAGTCACGTTGCAATTTATTGTCATGGGGATGAGAGTGGCGTGTATAAATTATCATGTACCATAGATAGCATGTTCATCGGGTGGGTATAATGTGGGGAGGAAGAGAGAAAGAATATTATGGCGATATATGGAGTTCTTTGTGGTTTGTTTTATTTTTTAATTTTCTATTTCACCGAGTATTACGAGATTGAGGTGTCATTTGTATCGAATAATTTTTTGACACATTTTGAACAAATTGGCTCTGAGTTCATTGAAGTGTTGAATTGTTTATCTTTGTTATGTCTTCTTGCCGATTGCTTTTGACATATGGGGAAATTTATTAATTCAGATGAGCAGTACTGCTCTTGATGCAATTTTTTTATTATTTTAGCTTCTATTTGCCCTGTATTGATAATACCAGTACAAAATCGAAAAAATTGACTTAGTGTCGAAGTGTTCACATGAATATTTTTTTTAAGAAAATAAAAATATTTTCTCATATTTTCTTGAATTTTCCGACATTTTACTAGAGATCCTTTAGTTTTCTTGATTTTTCTTATTATTCTTTAATTTTCCGTAATTACAATAAAAAAATTACGAAAATTTGAAAAAATTCGAAAAATGAAGGAAAATATGGAAAAAGGTTTTCCAAAAATATTTTCTGGTTGCTCTGTTTCTGAGCAGAAAAATCTAGTACTTCAGTATTGATCGAATAGGGAATTGAAGAAAAAATCGAAATGGTGAATGATGAAAGAAACGTTTCATAGGCTCATAAAACAGATATCCCACTTTCTCATAAGGCAATGCCGCGAAATTATTTTTATGCACACTACGTATGACGAAAAATCTTTGTTCTGGAACAGTTTGAGGGCTACTAGGTCTAGTATATATCAGTCAATCATCGTACAGAAGTCTAGATACCAATGAAGAATGAAAATAAAATTTTGGTTGAAAGGTCTGTCGTGCCTGACAAGTTAAAAATTCAACTTGTCAGGCACTTTGGTATGTAGAGTAGAGGAAATAATATGCACGCGACTTGTGTGTGCCTGTAAATAATCTATCAAAAATATTTCCTTCATCTACCTCGATTCGATTTTTCATAATTCTATTTTTATATAAAAAAAAATTCAATCAGCTCAATTGATCCAATTGTAAACGAAACAAAATTATGAATTGCTTTATACATTAATGCGCAGAGCATACACTATATTATATACACCCATCAAGCATTAAAGTTACTATTAAAAACTTCTGCGAAATGCAATCAGACTTAATTCGTTGAGTTAGTTTTCTTTCTTTTTTTAAAAGTTTTTTTTTAAACTCATAAGAGCAACAACAGTATTCCATTAGTGGAGCATCTTTCGTAACAGTGCTAACAGTACGTTCTGTTTGCTGTTGTTATTTAATTTATGTGTGTAATAATAATTTGAGATGAAAACAATGGCAATATAATCTGTTAAGTCCAACCAACAGTTACTCCAATATACATTACCGAGAAGAAGAAGAAGAAGAAAAAACAACAACAAAACGAGCTGTTGAATAGATCTGATGATATATTTTTGAATCAAAAATTGATGTTAATTTACATCTGTTCTAATATGTTTATTGTTTATACAAAAACAATTTTTTTTTTCTTCTTTCTTTCCTAACATTTTCATGATTTATTCAATTTAATGGTGTTAATTCAATTACATCATGAATTGTTGATGTTTGGCTTAATTTACATTTCAATTAAATATATTGTGGAATTTTCACGCAAGCAATTGTTAATTGTTGAAATTTCACACGATTTTACACCCATTGTCATTGAACTGAATCAAACTTGAATCGGGCTAGGTATTATAATATATATGTTTTACTGTCTGTTGTTGGTTTCTTTTTTCGTCTCTGGTTTGTTTAGATAAACAATTTATTTAGAGAAGTAAAAAAAAAATCAGTTTCATATACGTTCAATCATATAATTGTGATAACAACATCCTCCCATTTTACAAAGCCACAATTTTAATAACCATATTCCTAACGACATACCGTCAACTGAAACGACGTTTTCATTCAATAAAACCGTATTCACATTTCACGAATAAAAAAGCGATGAAAAATAAACACACTTCCTTTCAAGACATACATTATACGTACGTATAAAGCCATCGGAGAGATATAAATAAAGAAAAGAAAATGATATGCAATGTACGGGATGGTTTTTTTTAATTTATTATTTATTTTTGTTTGGTATAAGCCTAAAACTCATGAGATATTCTACGTTTTCTGGGTGCGCTCTCATATTTATCGCATCACGGCATAGAACATATCATGTCACTTGTACATTATTCGTTTTTTGCTTTCTTGTTCATCGTAACATTTTTTTCCCTCAACCGTTTTACGATTATGTTTTTCCTTTAACTAATGCCACATTTTTCCAATAAAAATTTTAAATTTTTTCTTCTGTTTTATCTGTTGCAGATCATTTTTGACTGAATAAATCCGGAATACTCAAGGGACACATGGGAGTAATCGGTATGTATATATCTGTTTGATATTAACTAAATATCTGTGTTTGCAAATGAGCGTCACCAACTTTAGATGTAATAAATCACTCATTGCATTCAAGGCAGCGATTATATTTTTAATTACTCATTAAAATTCGAATTAGCGGCTACGCGAACATATACAGATCGCGTCGATGTAGAAACAGAAACCATAAAAGAGTGCCATCAAATTGTTTTTGGTGTAAGTTAAAATTTATCATTACTCCGAAGTTAACTGATACATTTCGTTAAACGACAAAAAGATATTAGAACAATGAAAAATTTGATCAAAACAAATTCTCAATGCTTAGTCTGTTTCCACCATTATGGAAAACTAAAAAAAAATATGAAAACGAGATTGTAACACTGAAAGAAAGCGACTAAACATGAAGACAATTATGGTAAATTATGGTAAATTAGTCTCATTCAGCGACTGGGATTTTTAGGTCACTAAAATGTTCCCTTAAAATTCCACAAATTGTAGCAGAAACTAGAGATTGTTTTTGGCGAACTCCCACATATTAAGCAATAACTACATTACCATATTCCCTTGAGAGTTCATACTTTTAAAGTAACTATTTTTAATATAGAATAATATATAGGTGTTCCTCCTAATCCGCTTTCCGCAACACATATTAGCTGAACACGAAACTTTTGAAAAACTGAACGAAAACAATGTTATTCATTAAAATCAACTATTTTCAACGTGATAGAATATTTTCACCGTTAAGCACATAGAGCTTTAACAACTCATTTGCTTTTGATCGACGAATATGCTGAACAACATTTCATAGAGTCTTCCTAACTACGGAAAGAGTTAATTTAAAGTTTAAGCTTTTTCACTGAAGGAATACGTCTCGAGGCATGAATCAGCAAAATGTCGAAATTAATGGGTTCTATCAGTCCGGCAAAATAAAGGGCAGAGGGATTCTTTTGAAAAACAGCCTACCGAAATCGGACGTGTTTTCGAATGGAATTTTTTATATGTACCTAGAATGGACTTCGACCCTAGAAGATAGAACCACTTTAAAAAAAATTGATCGAAGCTTTTGTGGCTGGTGAAAGGTGATCGAAAACCAAAAACTTGCACTTTTCTTACCAAAATTTCCCCAGTTGCATGCGCCGTACAGGGTCGTGTATGGTGTCATTAGAAAGGTAATTTTATGTGCTTTTGGGCCAAATATGGTCTTATGTGGGTTTGAAAGTATCTATGATGAAATATGGGCCCAAAAGCATATAAAATTACCTTTCAAATGATACCGCACACGACCATGTACGGCTCGTGTCACTGGAGAAATTTTGGTAAGAAAATTGCAAGTTTTCGGTTGAAAACTGCAAATATTTCACTTTCGATTAATTTTAAAACCAATGAGTCTCTATTCGGCTCAATAGTACATGTTATTACCTTTCTAATGACACCCTACACGACCCTGTACGGCGCCGGCGCATGTAACTGGAGAAATTTTGGTAAGAAAAGTGCAAGTTTTTGGTTTTCGATCACCTTTCACCAGCCACAAAGTGATTTGGCTTCTAGGGTCGAAGTCCTTTCTAGGTATATATAAAAAATTCCACTGGAAAACCCGTCCGATTTCGGTAGGCTGTTTTCCAAAAGAATCCCTCGCAAACTTTAAGCAAATTGACATTTTTACTGGAGGATTATGTGTTTTTCATCGGTTGCCTCAAAAACATTTCAAGTCACAATATAAATTCGGTTTGGCGCAATTCACACCGATATATCGAATGAAAAATGATAAATAAATGGAACGTACGGTAAAGATTCTGTTTTAACTGAAGTCAACTGCCCGACCTAACGATTATTTTGTTTTCCCGGTATATTGGTTTAGTAATGTATCCCATTATTTAATTAAAATCTGTGTTCCATTCGTTTCTGCAATTTCGTTTCAAATCTTCATTTAATTATTTCAACTGAAAAAAACTAGTCGAAATTTTCATTTTATTTTATTTCATCAAAATACCGGCAACGCTACTAAAATGTTTTAATGTTATAAACGAAAGATTGAATACATTCTGTGCACTTTTGTTCGAGAGGAAAAAAACAGAGAGTTAAAATTGTAATTAAAGCGATTTAAAGATGAAATTCAGCCATTGGAAAATGTAGACATTCCAGTGAAGAGAATTATTTGTAATTAATTATTCGTTTCGTTCTTTTTTTTGTGTTGTATGCATAATCCGAACGTAATTGAATATTCCAGTTACACATTTTCAGTGGAAAACTTAAAATATAATCAAATATTAAAATCTGAACGCTGCAATTCTGTGGACTCTGTAGAGTGTGACAGTATAATGGATGTGGTACCTGTTGTATGGATTTATGGGTCAGACGAAACGAAAAACTCATCAGACACATAGCCAATAATTTTAAAAATTTATCCAGACAGAGCATATCCATTAAGATTAGCTCGTTAGAGAATGTGTAGTGATACGTACGGCGTAGCACCACCATTACAGATGTTTTGAACGTTTAGTTTCTCTATGTTGTTAATAGCAAAGCCAAGAATAGCAGACCGCTTAGGCCGAAAACATACATGCAATTTTATGTTGATGGAATCAACAATGCTGCGTCTTCCATTGGTTAGCTTGTGGTGAAAATAGAATTACATTGGAAAACACAGCATAATTGTGGATCCAATCAACGAAAATTGCTCATGTGTTTTCGACTTTATGAGTATTAACCTAAGTATTAATCAGCCCAACCTGAGGCGATTTCCGGGGCACTAATTTCTAACGGGTCCATTTTCAACTAATTTTATCAATTTGAACCTTTCATACGTCCCGCACTTTATAATCCAGGTATCAATGCATTATCGCCACAATAAGGCACAGTGAAAGTAACACAGAAACCAATTTGTTTTACGTAATTGTTGCGATAAATCGACACTTTATTTAATATGGGAACCGTGGAAGTCTTATTCGGTGAGTTAATTGATCAATATATGTGAAAAATGAGAAATAGAAAATCATACACAAACGAACAATATATAAAATCAACAAACAATGCTCAATTAATTTAATGAATCCGTACATATATTGTGTATAATGTGTATATGATCGACCAACCCCCTTTATACCCGATTGTTACGCTTTTAAAAGCAACATAATTTGAATTTGCCGTGTCTTTTTTTGTTCATTCACATACAGCATATCAATGCTCGTTGCAACGACCTGTGACATGTATGCAATTAAAATAAAATATAATCTAAACTAAAGGGCCTATTTACCATCATAGCATGGAGACGTGCACTCATGGAATGTTCCAATTAAATGAAAGGTAAAATTATGTCACAAAATACGAAACAGCACACAGCATAAACAATAATAGACATAACTAATGACAGCGATTCCAAACACAGCCCGTTCCCACGATTGTGAACTGTAGCATCAGTAATTAATAAAAAGGTCATGCCGAAAACTCTATAAAACATTTTGCTTGCAGCTGACTAACTCTCAATGAACAATGTCCGTAAATTTCACCCGCAAACTGTTAGGCCTACCTGTTTTTGTGCGAATTATAAGCTAAAAAGGTTACTCAATTGGTTACAAAATACAGACAATACTACAAGTGGCATGCACTGAGGATTTCATTTTAGAAACAGGAAATGTATGCATTCGAAGCTCCAAACAAACAAATTAATTAATTCATAATATAACATCCGTGTGTGTGTGTGTGTGGCTGTGAGTGTTTAGTGCATTGATCACTCTGTATAGAGATACATGTTCGGTCGGGATGTAAAGAATTCAACTGCTGGAAATAGAGTCAGCTAATGTAAAGCCGAAAACGCATTCAAATTCATAAGCAAATGTGACGATCCTGAATAGTTAAATTCGAATTGGCCATTGCACCTATCGTCACACTGTGTCACGTTTCACCGGATTTCTATCGGTCAATGTCCAATATGGAAACCAAACCATAATATTTGGGTATATCTTTGGTAACTTTGTTTTTAGCTAATGGATGGATTTGTTGCATTCCCTGGTCGTGCACACAGTTTTATCGCCGCACAACAGTGTGCATCGGACAAATAGTAGAGTGTAAGTTTGAAATGTGTTTACCGAGGGATTTTTGTTGTATTATTTGCTCGGTTTTCGTTTATATATTTGAATTGAAACACAAATACATAAATTTTCCGG
Source organism: Bradysia coprophila (assembly GCF_014529535.1). NCBI lineage: Eukaryota > Metazoa > Arthropoda > Insecta > Diptera > Sciaridae > Bradysia > Bradysia coprophila. The sequence continues at coordinate 3,519,279 of NW_023503302.1, read as the reverse complement.
TCGAATGAAATTTATGGCATATCATTATCTGACACGATGAGAGAGTGTCCGCTCAATATCATTTTTATGCAACCGCTGAGATAACTGTGTTAAATATTCAACATAATTCAGTTTATGTTTTCATTTTTTCTCTCTCTCTATCTCTCTTTTTGGGTTCATCGATTTGAACGATGTTTAGATATTGCATCAGTGCGACTTTTGAATATTATTCGCTGTGGGAACATTTGATCTCGTCTTTTGGTTATAAAGTCGAGCTGGAAAAAATGTTGTATGCATCTGTATAGTTCCATGTGTCGTATATACAGCAAAGAAACGTCTCGTCCACTTCCGCATATAAATTCATCGAAATATTATCCTTTCGAATTCTTTCCAAAATATTCTATCAAAATATAATATTTCTTTCACCAAACATTTCAAATTCTATGATTGCGAAAAAGATGCTCTTTATGTGGGAGTGTTTTTCCACCCGTACCAAATAATAATTCGAAATAAATATTTTACGATTCACATGGGACACAAGAGACCAGGAGTACATCTCATTATAATTTCATCGTTGGATTCCGTTCAATTCAAACGAATGGTCAAATTAGTCATCTATCGCTAAAAATTGGATTTTAAATTGGGATTTTCACTCAAAATAAAAAAAGAGAAAAATAATTTTCCGAATAGAAAATCATCGAAATTAGACTGGATCTGTCTGATGCAGCCCTTTTCATCCGCCATTATCGTTCGTTAAGCCGCGAACGTATAAAATCGGATAAATAAAAATAAATAATTTTCGGCGTGTACTATATGTTTGTGTTATCATGAAAGAGTGCTGCGATTGCTGTTTCCAAAGACTTTAATTTCATTGTGTTATTAGCTATCATCCCTGCGGGTATCAGTATTCCATAGCTTATATAGCTTTATTCCACCGCAGCTTTTTACAATTTTTATCTTTGGCACAACATTGTGTTGTTATTCCATAAATATTTACGGTTCTGTGAGCTTATTCTTGTTTATACATTTTTGTGTATTTTTTTCATTTTCGTTTTTATATGACGTTTTTCTCTTCGTCGGAATAATGTGATATGGTTTTGTAATAAATTCCATTTTTACTGTGTAAAGCATCAAATATTATGTAGTTAATCTAAAGCATCTTTTGAACGTTCAACCGACGTTGCTGTTATTTTTCTCGTTAATATTATGAGAATCTTATATTATGTTTTTTAAAAGAAGAAGAAGATGAAGGAGAAAAAAAATTTGTTCGTTTCTCGATTTATATATTCCTGGTTTTATATGTAACATAATATAAAGTATGGAGCGCATTCTTGGTTCGATAAAACTTATACTCAATTCTACCATCATCGCAATCATATTAAATTTCTGGAATGTATCATCTGTATAAAAATGGGTATAATGGCATAAGTATCGTTTTCTGATACATTCGCTTTTTTATTGTCATTTTTTTCCCGTCTTTCTGGATTGGTTTCGGTGCTCTCGTAGAGTGGGTTTGTGTTGTTCAGTAAAATTTTAATAACTACCACCGTCGAACATTGTGTGTATTATGCAGTCTAGTGTTGATTTTACGCTCTTTTTGTTCAACATTTTTCCAACATTGTTGTTCATGATTTTGTTCGAAAAATTTTTATAGCAAAATCTGATGGAATATACAAGAGAAGCAGCAGCTAAAAACCAACTCAAAATATTGTTACCTCGAATCGATTTAAATATTTCCGTCCCATCCTGTAAAAACATCATTTATCTCCAAAATGTATCTCTAGTCTCTGGCAATATTATATAGGTTGCTATCGTTGCTATCAAACCGAATTATGGCAATATGATGTCTAATGATATCCGAAGAGATGGGATTTTTTATTATATGAAAATGATAGGAAAAGATGATCGATCTTAAAGAGCTTTCTTGCATTTAATTTTCTTCGCGTGTTGTTTCGTCTTCGCTTTCTTCGTTGGTTCGTTTTTTTTGTGTTGTTGGCTGAGATAAAGCCAGATTCGGCAAACGAGAAAAAAACTTGTGCTAAATAAGAGAGTGAAAAAAGTAAACAAAATAGGACTGACCAACATGCTCGCTAAGATATTATAGTCTCGACGAGAAGTTCCTTTGATGCGCATCCTACTGTAGAAAGGTTAATTTACATTCCATATCTACCTGTACACACGAAGCAGATCATCGTCAGTTTAAAAGTAAATTGTCTTGACGTATAAAATGAGTTTTTAAATGAATTATTATGTCATGGAGTATCATCATTATATTACCTACTTATTAAATATAAAGAGGAACATTTTCGTCTATTTAAAAGAATGAAGCAGACGAGCGTAAAAAAAATACAAGAAAAATGGATGGAAACGACGAGAAAAAAATTCATTTTCATAAAAATTGAAATTTATAAAAGTTGAATAAATTAGAACTGGAATAAAAAAGCGTTGTTATAGAGTAAACGTAATTTGGATGCATTGTTATATGGACGGATAATTTCCCTATCATCCTATTTGTTTTGGGTGGAATAATGACAAAAAATGTAAAAACTGCTTGCGATGCAGCGCATAGATGCTTAATAAAAACTTATTTTCATATGTGCGGTGTGATTAACCTCATTTTCTTCACTCGAAAGGTCATGATAAAGTGTTTTGTTGACGCTGCGTCTAATGACAGTTTGACATGACACTTGTTTTGACAGAGAAGAAAATATACACTTTCTTCCACGAACTGTCATCTTTGTTTTGAAAAATTGTGCAAGAAATCGATGTTTTTGTTTCGTGAAGAAATCACATCTTTTGCATATGAAAAACGTTGTGTTTATTCGTTGCGCTCTGGCCGCAAAGCTTGTTGCAATTTCCTATTTTCATCACTCGATAAACAAATAACTATTGTTCAACAATATGTTCACCGGCATGACCGTGTGTTATATAGTGTAAACGGGATTGCATCTTCTCATCGTATGTTTTTAACATCATTCTCACATCGAAAGTACCAAGGGTACATTTGAACCAAATATTTTAATCTTACACTTTGCCAATTTAGAAGTTAAACATTTAATTTATGATCGGCGGCACAATGATGAAAATCTTTTCAACTTTCTACAAGTCTGAACCCGTAATAAAAACTAATTAAATTTTAATAAAACAACAGCAGATATTACAATTTCGCGAAAAGTTTTGCAAAAGTGCAGTGTATACGCTACTTAAATTAACATATTCTGCATCCTGTGCATTTCGTTGTATGTATATGAGTGTAGGAATATCACGACGTTATCTTTCGCTATGCGTGTGAAAACGCTAATTTTCTTCCTTTCTATTTTTCTTCCTTGCTCAATCTCGAAAACTTATATTAATTCCCAGCAATGGGAAACTTTTTACATATTGCCTCTCGTCTTTTCGTTGTAGCGTAAAGAGGACTCTACAAATGTAGATAGATCCACAGAAGACTTTGAAAAATTTAAAAATTATTGCTGAATGAATTAAAGAATATATTTTTTTTTAATGGAAATTTGATTTGAAAATTGTTGAAAAGTTTTAATATTTTTTTTATGATGGAAACTTTTCGTGTTTGTTAATTTGTTTGGGTGTGGTGAAAAAAGAAAAAGTTTTTGATTGCTTGTGTGAGCACTAAAAAAATTTAGATCGGAAAATGTTCAACTAAAACCGACAAATTTAATGAACTTTTCTCTGTAATAACAGTTTCATTGCGGGCTCATTGCCATTCGGTAAAGAATCGTGGAATAAAACACTGAAGTAATTATGGAGAATGAAAAATAATAATAGTCAACGTACAACCCATTCACTGTAATTTGCGCGATAGGAATTTCTAAGATTTTCCTTGGTAATATCCTATTCAGAGTGATTGCAACAATTCAACGGAATTAAGTGAAACTGGAGACGAGCAAAGTAATGCCAGCGTTTAATTGTCGGTTTCAATCGTTCTTGTAAAACGTTAGCTCTACTTTGTCGTGATGCTGAAACCATTCCACCGCAAATGATTTTGTATTTGATTTCGTCATATTACAAAGTATTTTCAAACCAACAATCATTCGACAAAGACAAAGAATATCGGAAAATATCAAATTTGCTACCGCAAGTTTAGTTAAACTCCATTCAACCTCACCGTGTAATGCATTGCACAGAAGGCGTTAATTTTGAAGAAACAAAAAATTCTTTATGTTTCACGTGTCTCAAGTTCTCTAATTTGAATTTAGGTGAAATTTAGAGAAATTTCTGTGAATACCAGAAATTAGATTCTCTGAAATCAGTAAGGTTTCTAAGCAGCTGATAAATGAATCATAATTGTAATGCGAGTAATTTTCCATGCGAAATAATGCGAGCATTTGTAACTATGAATTTCACATAACATAATAATTTTCGTGCTTTCATCAGTGAGTTTCGAGCATTAGTAATTTTTAAAGACTTATTGAAGATTCTCAACTGCTGGGAGTTCGTAACTCTGTCGAATTTGTTACTATTGCTTAAATCATCAGGACTATATGCATGAATTATAACTCTCGATGAGTGGTAGCTCAAAGTGTCGTAACTCGTAGATTGGTTTCGCTTTCCTTGAGACTGGTGACTGGGAACTTCAAACTACGAACTTCATCACAACGAGATGAATTAAAATTTTCGTAGCAGAGACAAATTCGTCTACTTTTCAAAGTCGATCAATAAGCATCGCCCATTACCTATACTAAATTAAAAGTAATTTACTTTCCAAACATTTGCAAATTGCAAATGACAACATGACAAATTAAATTCATTCATAACCCTGTTAACAATGTTCCATACAATATTCTATTTCCCATTCACTGAATTTCACAAATTAACAAGGAAAATTGTCGTTCATCATAAACACATCATCATATCGAGCACACTTTGCCCTTGGTATGTATAATACACCATCATCGTATACAACAACATTAGTATGGTAGAACAACAACATGACGTAAAAATAATCATTACAAATTAGGTGTTAACGTCAACCCATATAGTATGGATCTATATATGTATGTGAAATATTATATCACCCATGGTACTTTTTATCCACTCACTCGATACACTCTTCATTCAATAATAATGAATCGATATTTGATTGAATATGATTGAGGGATTTACGATGGTACATAGCATGAAATATTCTTCAGTCTAATAACCTCAAAGTCGGGATGATGTATATCATCTCATTTGTACAATTATAAATGGATAGAACACAAGCGCAAGAATCGACATAATATATATTTCGTTCGCTCCCGTTTGCTGCTCGGTTAGCAGCAAAACATACACAGAGCACTTCAAATTAATATATTGGAACTTGCATCAAATTATTGTATTTGTCGAACAATTTATATTACTTTATAAATATATTGGAAGTGCGGTCTCTGATACTCTTTTTATTTGTACCGGAATGATCGTCTCTGATTTATAGTTATTTAACACAAATGGTTCGACTTTAAGTGCCTATTGTATTTATCCTACTGTCTGTAATGTTTGTATATAAAATGGTAAAATATAGATTGACCGAACGAACCATTCTTTTAGACTTAATGCAGTATAAGTTTGGTGAATGATAAGTAGGTGGAACACATCGTTTATATCAATTTATATGCCAGCAATATATCAAATCATGAGTGCATCAAATTGCTGTACATTTTGTCGAGGTTTTTTTTTCATTATTCGAATGATTTAAGGTTTGAACATGTAAAATTGTCAACTAATTTTTCTTTCGTTTGTTGAATTTTAAAATTTTAATGGGGGGTAGGTTCTATTGTCTTCTTGTTTCGACTGTAAAATGTATCTCAGAAGAAGTTTTAAGTTGACATGGTGACAAATTGTAAAAGCATAACTCCGAGTTCAGAATTTTATCGCCGTCATCTCGAAAGATGTGAAAAGATTGTTTGTTGAGGTATGACTGAATGAGAACAGAATTATTATTTTTTAAATATAATGAAATCGTCAGTAGTTTCCCCCATTATGTGCTCGAAACAATGTAAGCTCTTTTAACAATGTATGCCACCTGAACGAAATCAAAATTGGGTTAATAGCCTTTTCTCGACAATGTTCACAAGTGTACAAGCATGCACACACACCAAGGTTCATTTCAAATTAAATTTTAGCTGAATTCTCAGCAAGCAAACATTTTGAAAACTGACTTCACAGCATAACGTGATGACCACTTCTATTATGAGACCCAAAAAAGAAAGAAAATCGTGGTAATGTCTTTTGTGAACTTTTTAACTCTCTACATACACAAAACTATTGCAGCCAGCAACAGTATAAGTTTTTCAAGATGTATAATTAAACAGCGTTGGCATAACTTTTTACTTAACATAAAGTTCCTTGTCTCGGAAAGAGTGTTTAGAAACACCAACCATTTGGAATCAGTTGTGGCTGAAAACTTAAATAACTTTCATAATTCCGAATATTCCTTAAATTTGTTCGAAACTACATTTTAGCAACAACATAAAATATTAACTGAATTTTAAATGAATTAAATGAAAATGTTGTTGTATGTATACCACAGACGAACAGGTATAAGGGGTGGTTCTCGTCGTATTTATTTCGAGATTAATTTTTTATTGCAATAATAAAGTTCCTGGTTGTTGTCTTTTTTCCGTGACGATTCTTGTCAATTTCACTTAGGTGCTGAACATCTTTTTATTGGATTGCACACCGTCTCTGACGAACAAAATTTTTGAAATTTCACTTTTTTTACTGCGAAATCTTCAACTTATAAACACAGAGAAATGATTTCTTAAGAACTGACGAAAGTGTGAAATAGTGTGAAAGTTTCTTCTTCTTTTTTTTTGTAAAAGAAATATGAAACCCACCGATGACAGAAAGAATTCTCGATGGAAAAATTCGTTTCGTATAAAGTTTTAGAGCAAACTTTGTCTCACTTTCTCTATATCGCAAAAAAATTCATGCATTTTTTACGAGCGTTCCAGTGTCAAGCTGGTTTCACTTGAGGCGTGGTGCACTCATCTCATCGATTTGTAAGTATGAGTCTGATTAGTAGATGGCAATAACGCTATGTTGTTGAGAAATAGGAGAAATTGATTTATTAGAAGCGAGCACCCTGCTCAATTTACTTAAGTAAAAAAATTGATCATGCTCTTTCTATCTTTGAGTAACTCAGACTTAGACTATTGTCGGTTATGCTTCTAGCTACACATTGCAACGCGAAAGAAACCTAATTCAAATTTTTCCTTTGTTCACGACAGAGTAAAGTTAACCAGACGATGGCCCCGAAAGAGTTTGTTTACACTCTATTTCATAATAAAATAGAGATGAACTGTCGAGATCATTGAAACTAGCAGGCCGAAACGGTATTCTTTAGGGAAGTTTCGGTTAGGGATAGGTGGCTGGGAACGATGGTGAGGTCCAAAAAATGGTTTATTTTACTCTGCCGTGCTTTGTTATATTGCCAAACTTGACAGAAGATGAAAAGAAACATTTGAATTAGGTCTACTTCGCGTTACTTTGTGCAGACAGTGTTTTACTTCGCTAATCCAAAACAACCATCTTCAGCAAGTTTTTCTAGAATTTCTATTGAAAAGAAAGTTTTGTTAGAATTCCCAATCATCGCAGTAGTTCAATTAGGTAACACATAAAGTCGGACGATCTAAAAAGCGCTCTGGAGGCCAACAACTATTTCAACGCTACAGTCAACACTCTTTCTGTCAAATTGGGTTCACATAATCGTTGTTTTGCACTTTGAAATCGTTTAATTGGCTTGAGAGATCATGTGCCAAATACGTATCGCATACATTTCTCTTCGTATAAAGGTAATGAATTTCAAGCGGCACATTAAACTCGATTAAAAGGGACAAGTCTAAGCACTAAACACCACATGCACGTCTTTTTTCCCGCTCCGTTGATAGAAAAAAAATTATAAATCTAAATTCCATAGAACTGACTGTAATAAATTTAATTACGCCATCCAATTTTTTTGTGAAAGTTTCATGACCGGAAAATGCGGTATCTTTGCTACCATTTCAATGTACACATCTAGCATTTTCGCATCATTGTAACTCAGTGCGACAGCATTTATTTATATCACCTTTTTGATGTGATTCCAAAGTCAGAAAATGATTTAATGGATGTGGAGGTTGCGTTCGGGAGACAGAAAAGGGAGAACCGACAAGCAAAACGTAAAGTTAATACGAAACCAAAAAAAACCATTCCGACAACCGCGCACCAAAATTCATTACATCAAAAATTCTAAATTTAATTAGACTTTAAAAGCAGTTTTCTCTTCTGTCTAACCTTTGATGTCTAAATTAAAATCCAGCATTTCCTTCTTCGCTCGTTTTTTTACTTCTTCTTTTTTTCCATTTTATTTCGAATTATACAAAAATTATTTCAGGTAGGTCGATTCGTTTATAGAGAATCTAATATACATATAATATTAAAGGTACTATTGAACCAACAAAATAAAGAGATTTAAAGGTAGGGCCGTTAGATATTACCTGTTCAAACGATAATATAGCTGTAGGGTCTTTTGACATAACATCACGAGCATTATACACATTTTTATATTATTATTATTACGAAAGAAATACAGACATATGGAGGTGGAATAAGATAAATTGTATACCAAATGTCCTGGTAGAACGATACGCACATGCATGTATAAGAATCTAATGGATAGAATAGATAGACTAAATATAAAAAAAACCTGTCCGTCTACACTCAACACACCGTCATAATGTAATTAATAATCATAGTAATTTCTTCATTTTCCCGACACTGGTCTGTGTATTCCTATACTGTAATAATCATCAAATCGACACACAAAAAAAGGTTCCATTGTGTTTTTTTTATGGCTTTATATATGCGTAATTTATTATCTACCCTCTTCATGGTTTGGTTAATCTCGTTCTGGATATGGGCATTCGATTTCTAAGTGAAAAAAAAACTTCTATGTCTACCTGTGACATGAAGTTAAGATGTTAAAAATGAATTTCTATCATCGGAGGGTAGTTGATTTAGTTAGGGATCGTTATGTTGTCACTTTGGCTCTGGCACAATATTTTATAGCATTTCACTTTAATGTCGGCTATATTACACCTTTTAAAGATGTGTAGTGTTTTGTAGCAATCGATAAAATAGATGTGAAACTCTTCTTGTTTATTGCGAGAAATTTTCGATCAGAGAATCAGAGTATTCAACCCTTAGAATATAAGTGGGTAGAAATTATATTGCACCTAAGCCTAACAGATGGGCCTGTTGTGCGTATGTGGCTACTTTTAGTAGTCTACATTCGGGCGTTGGTATATTTGATGATGATTAGCCGATATGTTGTACAACGTTTATTTTTGAGCGCTAGGGAAGGGCGATAACACGGGTAGAACATCAAGTCTTCTTGAAAAATCCAGTGCATCAAATCTGATTACAAAATTGAGAGTTGCATATACAGCAATTTGTGAATTTATGGAATCGACTTACCCAAATCAGGTCTCTCAAAATTTGTGTCAATTTTCGTGGTCTATTGAGTTTTCTCTGACTTACTTATTAGGCTACTTCAACACAAATATTTCTATTTTTTATTCAAACCTAACACATTTCAACACCGAAAGATGTTTTCATTTTCTCGAAAATTCGAGTACAAAATTATCATAAAAAAAATTTTTGAGCCCAACTGTCAGCTTCAAATTTATCAAGTCAAGATTCCTCTTAAAGGTGCGATTTTGATTCACAAAAAAAGCCGGTACTAAAAAATAGTCGGAAAAGGAAAAAATAATGATGTCGTTGGATTAGTCTCGGCAAACATGGTGTTCATGTTCAAGTTGTTAAAATCGATCCAACTACTGTACAACATACGTTATATACAAAAATAGATTGTTTCAACGCCGTAAAGTAGACTACTTTTCAACGTAGTACTGAATGCTCTTAATTAGCATACTTTCTCGGCTTATTTATTTTCGCTCGCCACTACAAATTACTTTTAATTGACCAAAAGACATGTGACTAAAATTCCAGTAAATCTAATAAATGAAATTCAAGAGCTGCTATGGAAATCGATACAAAAAAAACCTCAACGGTCCGCATTATGTCATTTTGTGTTAAATGCAGAATACAAGTAAAATTGAAATGGCACAAATTAAACAAGCGACAAAGGTAGAACCATTAAAATCAATTAATGAGATAGGTAAAGAATCCCCTGTCCAACATAAAATTAAATTTAAAACGAAAAAAAGTCGTCCAGTGTCAAATTATCATCGCAAATTGTGATATCAACATTAATATTTTAAATTGGTTAAAACACACGAACCTCCACGCTACCAAGTGGAGGGGTTAATTTTTTATGATTGTGTCGGGAATTGGATAATTACTTCATTCGATAACATTCCTAAAACGTTTGACTTCGGTGTTTGGTTAGATATTATTATCGGGCATGTTGAATAATTTGTTTAATGGTACCATCTCCCTTTTCCTTTCCAAAAGACGTTCACGCCACAGTTAAAAGAATTAGATAATGGAAACAAAGTCCAGGACCACACAAATGAAGACACGGGCCTGACACTATTCATGCTGTTCTTCATTTTTTAAATGCTCATATTCATAGAGTGTCCAGCCCGTGAATGAAGACTACATTGAAATCCATGGAAATTAGAAACAAATAGTCGATTACTGTAGCAAGCAGACTTAAATGTTCGCAGAAATTACTTAAATTGTCGTTAACAAACCATTCGGTTATGAGAAATAATTGTTTTGGTTGCACTCAGTTCGATAGCATAATTATGTTTTACCGTATATTATAAACATCTCATTTATGTTGAAATATCATCATCATATCCACTCCACACACACATCATGCATTCCAAATGAATTTCTCTTATGAACCATAAATATTCATATTCATATTCACTCATTATTTCATTAGCTATTCGGCTTTAAATTCAACTTAACACTCCAAAAACCGAATCCAATCGAAATTAAATTTAAAACAAACTATACATCTTACCTAATGTTGTATACATATCTACCTATAACTCACTCAAAGCAGCCCCTACTTCAACAACAACAACCAAATAAGACGAAGAAAAAAAAATCGGTTTTTCTTTCTCTTCCTCTTTTATTATACGTACGTTGATTCTATGTCTATTTTAAAACAAGATGCGGTCTATAACCATCCAAAATACGAAAATAACATAATTCAAATTCAGTTCTGTTTGACTGGTTGTCGTGTGTGGTTAGTCGTTAGTTATATTCTTTTTATTTGTCCGTTTTTCGTGTTCGACGAGTATATACATATAATAAACTACGGTCGCTGAAAATTATGTTGAAGAGAGTTCGTTCGTCTGAATCTCCTCTATAAAAGTGAAGAAAAACCATCGACAGAAATTTAGGTTTTTTTGTGTTAAAATTGTTAAAATGTTGAAAAGAGCCCATTGTTGTGTGTAATGTTTGTGTTGTAAAACTACGAAAGGTGTGCTGTTTAAAAAAAATAATTTGGCTCCCGAGTGAATGAAAGGAAAAGTTATTTCTTTTTTTGGTTCATAAAAGAAATTTGATTAAAAAGAAAAGAAAAAAAAAGGAACCAACACAACAAACGTGTTCTTAATTATTATCACGGAGGATGGAGAAAAAACTTCAAGTGCCCATCAAATAAAAAAGGGATATTGTTAAGTGGATACGCGAAATATACAACTTTTTTTTGGCAACGGCAGAGAAAAAGCAAACGATAAAACTTATCTGTGCAAAAAAATAAGGTTAGCACTGAAAAAAGAAAAAATTTTCACCCATGTTTCTCCCATGTTCCTCTGATAAATACAAGCCCTCTCTCGCGTCTTTGGCACATAACTCCATAAAAGCAATATAATTTAAATTTTTGATAAAAAGAGTGTGTAATTAGAAAAGTTTTCTACTTTCCTCGAGAATGTTTAAAATATTTTTTTTTCTGCTGCCTCTCGTCTTCGTACTCACTTTTAGCTCCTGTTTATAGATAAAAAAATGTATTTTATAGAAGAAAATATTACTCTTAAAAAGGTTGAACAAATTTGAATTAAAAAAACATTAAAAATTTAATCTTTTTTATGGTTGTGGAAATTATCATTTTTCTCTATGGGATCGCTTCTAACTGTTCCCGTAATTAGCTTTTAGTGGTTGTAATGGCTTCAAGTGAATTTTCATAATTTATTTGAAGTCTACTCGAGCTCAATTACGTATTGGATAAACATTCACATTTTAAATGTTTCTAAAAAAAAACTCACAAAAATTCATAAGTGGCGGATGGGATAATGTTGAGTTTCGTAATTTTTCTCTGTTATACATAAAATATAATACGGTTCCCAGACTCTAAGACAACAAAAATTTATGAACTTTTTTCCCGTATTTTATGAAATGATTCACTGAACGTTGTGCAGCATAACCGAAAGGTATTTATAAAATGGAACGAACCGAAAAACCAAAAAATTTAAACAGCAATTGGTGGAAAAATCCAATTCATTTGTTAATGTCTTACTGAATAGTTTTATTATTCAGCGTTTTTATTTGCAAGCACACATTTACTGCCTTACACTGAGTCGTTCAGTCATTTAGGGTAAATAAATTTCGGAAATTCCCTATAGAAAGTGTCACGTTCGATGAGAACCAAGAGAAGAAAGAAAGAAAAAAACCGGGGCTGTAAAAACGGTTGTGTAAAACCATTTATGATGCCAGATTTACATTTTCCTTTTTTTTTAATGATTCCTACCGAAAAAGGATTATGTTCCCACGTCAAAATGAATTATAAGCAAAACATTTCCCAAGGTTAACTAATGACTTTGTCCCAAGCATACAATTATTGTTTCCGGTGACGTTCAAATCCATCGAAATCAAAAATTATCAGACATCATTTTCACTCACACCGAAAGACACTGAATTCAATTTTGCATCTATTTGCACATCAAATAATGGTCAAACATGGTGAATCATTTCAAATGTTCAATTGTTTGAACTGGAAATGTCAACAATGGCATTTCCATTTTGTCGATAGGAGAATATGTGCAAATTAAGACAGTTTCTTCATCAATATATCGGTGTTGTTTCGCTCTATCTGCCTTTAATTCTGTTTATATAAACTTCATAAATGTCAGTTTAGCATAAGATATTTATTGTTGCAGCGTTATAAAACAACATAAAAATTATATTGTTGCCGAAGGAAAGTTTCTTCGAAATTGGTATTTCCCAGAAAAAAAGGTCACCGGAAAAATATGTTTAAATTTTCTCAGGATGTTTTATGACTTTTGACTCACGTTCTCACACTCATTTATTTCCATTTCACCCCCTAAATTTTAGCTTGAATTTCAAAATATTTTATTGTTCTACCAAGTTCTATTGCAAGAAAATATTTTTTGTACCTAAATATGGTCGACTATTAGACGATGTCGGCTTCACAGCTGTAATTTAATAAAGATGTTTCGTTAATCGGTAACAAATTCTCCCAAAAAAAATCGTTTTCCAAAAAATCTTCCATTCAAACTTAATGAGCTAGAGCCAATACATTCAACACTTAACACATGTTGAAAACATGTCGAACACAATATCAGAAGGTTGCATCATTTCAATTATTGTCCAATACAAAGGATATGTGCAGAAGTGCAGAACATAGCAAAGACCCCACGCTGAGAAACGTTACGTATGCGAAAATCACTTGAAAATGTTCAGAAGCAACAAGGGCGAACAAGGAACGAAAAAAAAATTCACTCTCCAAATAAATCAGTATGAATTCAAAAGGATAATAATATTCTTGAAGAGATTTATTCTTTTTTGCTCTTTCGATTTTTTTTCTGTCGTTTCTTCGTTGTAGAATATAACAAGGAAAAAAAATTACAAAAATTTGCACATGAAATGAATCGGGTGCGATGGACATATCAATAGGACGAGCGGAAAGATATTTTTTTCGGAACGAAAAATAATGAACAAACATAATTGTGTAGATTGGAGCGCGAATTTAAGAATATAAAATTTGCATAAACGGTTTTTCTGTTGGCATTTTTTTTTATTTTGTGTGTACGGAGATTTAGTGCCCGCCGATTTTGTGTCAGTTTGCAAAATTTATGTGAACGAGGAGCGACTGTACTGCTTTCTTAATGATAACGCTAATCCGTTCATTTCGGCAAATATTTAAGCAGACAATTTGACTCTCTGTCTGTCTGTCTGTGAGTGTATGCTTTATTTATTCGCATCGATAATTCTATGTTTGCATTATATTTTCACATTCAAAGAAATGGAATTAAATTTCCTACTTTCAGAAGTTTGTTCGTCGGAAGTTTGTTTTACTTTTATCCGAGTGCATAATTTTCGCACAAATTACTTTTCTAACTTTTTGAATAAAACATTGCAATTTATTTCCAATGCAATTTTACATTTTAAAATCGCAAAAGATCAAAGAACATTATTTTGTATAATTTCTGCGAAATTACAACTTACCAACAGTTAGCACAGTCTTATACACACAGTTTGTTAGGTACATAATGAAATAATGAGAGCATACAAGTTGAAGAAGACAGAATGAACAAAAAAAAAGAATTTATTTTTGTAACAGACACGAAAAATAAAAAAATCTGATAAATCGATTCGGATACGGTCTGGATGCGCTACAGTGTTAACTGTTTCACTGCTTTTTTTTCTTGCTCAAGGTTGATATGGAAATTGAAGTAATTGTTTGCTTGCCATATCAATTATTTGCAAAATTGCTTATGACAGCTGTAATTCACCATTATATTAAATCGAGGCGAAATGTCTGCGATTTAATTGCTTACATTAAATCTAAACGAAGTAATTAATTGTTGATACGTTGCAAAGCGGTTCATCTTAATTCACCGCAGAAATATTCTTGTTTAAATGAATCTTATTCACCAATCGATCAACGGAGCTCATAAATTTCGTTAATTAGATACATAATTGTCGCAAACTTCCTTTCCTGTTAGAAACGTTGATTTACTGTACTTTTAACAAAAGAAGTAAAAAGATTTAATCATAATGTAGCGATACGCTTGCGAAGATGATATGAAATGCAATGACTAGATATTAGAGATGTTACATCTATATCAAGACCTCACCAATATCAATTGCTGCAGGACTGAATTTTTAATCGCAACTCTGACTTCTCTTCCTTTCTCTCTATATCTAACTGTTCTGAAACTAATGAAAAGATATTTATGTTAATTGTAATCTTTATAATCCACAACGTTAATTGGAAAAAATTTGAAAGGGGATTTCTGCCAATTTGGACTTTAAATATGCGGACAGTTGAATGACGTAAAACGTTGGCTCATGATCAATTAGCTTTGCACGAATGTTTAACATTTTCAAATGTATTGAAACAAATCTTCCATAGTTCGTTATAAAAAGTCTGAACGGAAATAAACGTATAAGCGAAAATCTGATTCCTATTTCGGTGTATTCCATTTAATGCTTCGTAACATTTGAATAGAAATGTTTTAATATAAAAAAATACACCGAACAAAAATGTCCTATAATCCTCATTAAATGTTACGAAAGCAAAATTAAAACCATAAACCCCGCAGTTTTTTTTTCGTTCTACCTGTTTAATGTAAATATTAAATGTTTGAATGTCGGATGAAACTCAAAATGAAATTTTCAATTATCTGAAAACCAAAACGTTTCGTTTTTTTTTCTGCCATAATACTATTGAGGGCTATGTGCAAAATTAAATATTTACACAAACATGACAAATATTGAAAATATTATTCGAGAAAAAATACGTCGAAACCAATTTTTAAAAAAATGCTATTAGTCTTGTTGCGTCAGTTGTTAGAAGAGATTTATTGCTGAGTTAGAAGTAATCTCATTTATGCAATTCCGTTGCGAAAAGTGTGATTTTTCATGCATCATTTTGGTGACGAAGTGGTTTTTTATCACTCGATTTTGAAACATTACTAAACGTGAATAAAACTCTTGCGTTGACCAAAGTTCTTACTCCCGATAAGAAGCAATAACTCTATACCATTCAGCTATTAAGACTTAAGACCACACAGTATAGGTATAATAGCAGTGAACCAATTTATTTGCCAGCGAGTGCTGTCTATTAAAAAATTAAAACTGTTTGTGGTTTGCAAAATATCGCAAGTGATTTGAACAAATTATTGTTTGCAAAAACTGCCAATCACTATCAAAGAAGGTTCAATCAGCGATAGTTCATTCAAGCTAGTTCAACTAGAAATGTTTACTCGCAAAGCCGAACGAAACTTAGTTTGTCACCATTGCCTTTCTAGAGAAAGCTTTTCTTGATTTTCTTAATTTTCTTTGATGTTCTACATTTTTCTTGATTTTCCAGAATTTTCTTGAATTTCTCCCCTTTTCTCGAAAAATTTTCTCAGACAATAAGTACCAACGAAGTGATTTTTTTTCCTTGTGTGCAGTTTGAAGCCCTAACTGAAAGCAAGTGAAGAGTATTACAATCAAACAGGAACAAAATATATTGTCCCGATTTGCAAGTACTTTATCCCCTTAGGCTCTGTTATCAAAAACTAACTTTACAAAAATGACAGTATTGTCAAAAGTACTTTGTTATTCGGTAAATCCAACATGATAATAAAGAGTTTTGCAAACATTTTATACCATTTAAGTTTCGAAGTCATCATCAGGCCCATTTTCATTTCCAATAATTTGACTGTTAACCGAACGCATTTTTCAAGCAGCCAAAAACTCCATAATTCATTCATTTTATGTATCCAGCTCGTACATTTAAACGGTCAACATTCTACATCGGTTCATAATCCAATAACCGTTGGTAATTAACTTTCATTAGGCAATTATTATAAAATTCATAATAACAATGAATGACGTCAATGATGAGTTTATCCGAAATATTGTTAGCAAAAACAATAAATCGGATTAAAATACGAAATAATAATTTTCCATTGAATAGCTAAATTGCACTGGAAATCAAATGGTTTTCATAAATCGGTGGAAAAAAAATGTATGGCAATACCAACCACGCTCCCACAATTTTATTTTTAACAAAATTGATTACAAAAGTTTTTTTTTCTCTCTCTCCATATTTTCAATCACGTTGTTAGCACATCACGTTGAAAGTACTATGAAGCCATATAATAAAAGATCAAAATTTAAATAAATGAAAAAACAGAAAATTACACGTTAAATGCCATGAAAACAATTTTCACTCATAATTCCAACAGATTTGATTTAAAATCTCATAGACGAATTATAGGCCATCAACTGCTTTAATCACATTGTATTATTTTGACGCTGAACAATGAAAAAAAAAATTCTGAAAATAATACACCTAAGCCATACGGCTAAATTTCATTCATAAATTGTCTACACTTTGTGTTAGCTACTTTTATTTTCCCACACAATAAAAACCGACAGAAATTACATTATTTTCAACAATCAACCAGACGATAATTTCTCCTTTTCTTTCTTTTCTCTTACAGACAAATTCTGTGGAATGATGTAACCCATACCACGAAGCAATCAACATTTACAATTAACCCATCCTGCAACAAAACCGGGAATCTACACAAGGATAGAACAAAAGGAGTGCGTGCGTGCGTGTCTATTTATATAAAAGACCATCCAGCTAACCTTAATAAACATAAAACAAACAGCAATTACCACCCTCGAGCAAACATATAGTGAACATTGTATACCGACAGTTATAAACAATGGATGTAATATCGTTCCTAATCGGCTTAATGCTATTATTGTGTTCAATTAGTCGCTCAACAGCTAGTCCGTCTGAATACTATAATCGAGCTAAATTTTGTCCGGATCGATCAATATGCAATTGTGTATTCGTACAGAATGACTATGAAATTGAATGTCCGACCTTCGATCCCAGCATAATAGTTAAATTTAAGCCGACAACATACGTTCAAATCGAATGTTTGACATTGAACGAAACCGTGTACAAGCAATTAGCACCCATGGATGTTGGCGACATACCGCGTGTCCAATTTTCGAGATGTCCATTGCCAATGGGTGGCAGTTCTTTGATGACAATTTTGAATCGACTGGGCATGCGAAAAACGAGATCATTGATGTTTTTGACGTATGGAGCCGATCTTGGCAGTTCGTTGGTACGGCAACATTTGAGTGGGTTCACCGATTTGGAACAACTGAGACTTAGTGGAAATGGATTGTCCGAATTGCCAGAGGATCTGTTCAATGACGTTGGTAATATAACTTGGTTGGACTTGCGCTCAAATAAAGTTCATCTTCCGGTTAATATTTTCCGGAGCTTGAAGAAGCTGGAGTATCTGGAATTGGGTTATAACAATCTGAAGACTCTGGAACCGGGAGTGTTTAAATATCAACAAAGACTAAAGAATCTCAATCTGTGGGGAAACAATTTGCAGCATTTGACGAAAGAGGCATTTGAGGGAGTGTCTTCCCTGTTGGAATTGGACATGAGCTCGAACAACATCGAAACTTTACAACCGGACGTCTTTGCATATCTAACCAACCTAACTGCAATAAACTTAAGTGCGAACAAATTCCGAAAATTGCCGCAAGGATTGTTTGCTACAAACAAAAATTTGATTCAGTTACGATTGATTGAAAATCGCGTCGGTCTGGACACTTTGCCGAATGGTTTCTTGTCGGGTCTATCAATGTTGGAAGATGTGAATATAAAATGTGGACTGAATACTGTGCCCGGTGATTTATTTAGCGGTTCGTTGAAAATTAAAAACTTGTCGTTAGCATGGAATAAGTTAACTTCGTTGCCGGTGGAACTATTCGCGAATCAAAGTAATATGCTGGATTTGGATCTGACTGGAAACGGCATTGTCGAACTGGAAGATGGACTATTCGATAGCATGAATGCACTATTGGTGTTGAAGCTGTCGTACAACAATTTAACAATGATATCCGGGTAAGTGCTCTACCGTGTAGTTGCGGTTTTCGATGAATGCATGTAATTTTTTTGAAAATTTCGTTTGAGTGGCATTGCTTACTTATAACATTGCAACACAACGTACAAAAATGAGTATAAAGTGAAGTACATTAGCTATAACTGAGTGTCGTCGTGCAGTTCATTCAACCAACCAACCCTCCATACATTAGATTTATTCGAAATTTTCGTTATATATGATTGGAAAATAAACTTTGACACTGCTATTCCTTTGCTACACGACTTCAAAAGGAACATTCTTTTCTTCAGGCACACACAAAAAAAAAATATTTTTCTATCAAAATATCATATCCATACCAGACAACAACACAAGAATTTTCCCATATATTTTCTCCCGCAAATACAATAATATTGAAATATATATAATTCCCATCGAATTCCATTACGTCCTTATTCTATTACAAACGTTATTTCTCATTGTGTGTATACACATACCGAATGAACCCATCCTCTCTACCCCAATGCCATAAGTTCTGATCAGAATTCGTACATATTTCTACTGTACCCCGCCAATGTTATCTACAATCTTCTCATCCATCCATTCGTTTTCTTTCTACATTTTATTATTATATTTTATGTATTTTCAACTCAGCATAGGAAAATGCAAATTCCTTATTTCTTGCTCCAGAAGTTTTCGGTAACTTATTTAATCTAACTGACCCGGAAATAAACGATAAATCGTCCAAGTTTACAATATTTATTATAAGAATTGAAAATAGAATTAAAATAGCAAGAGAAAGAAGAAGAAGAAAAATCAAGACGAACGTTAGAGAGACACAAGTGATAGGTAAAAGTAGATGAGAAAAAAGAAACGAATCCAGATCACAAAAGTATACTACACCAAGAATTAATCAAATTTTAACGGTCTATGTAGTTGAGTCGAAGACGAAAAAAAAATTGTTTATATCTTAATGATATGGTTAGGTGAATTCAAGTCTCTTTTTTTGTATTAAAATTTATTTTTTTTTTTTCGCTTGTACAATAAGCAGCTTGTTTTTGCCTCTTTTTCTTCGCGAATTAATCCGAAATGAACATTATAATAAAGTAAATGGAATATGAAGTAGCGAAATGGCGTTAAAGGTATGCGACTTGGTATTCCATTTTAAGAAATTGCGGTGAATACTTGGAAACGGTTTGTTAACGCTTCATTATGGATATCGTTGAAAATTAATTGTTTATGTCTTGTTATAAGATACTTTAAAGGATTTCGGGAGAATGAGAAAGAAAAAACACAAAAAAGAAGAGGATTTCTTACGTAAATATGAAGGATGTACATTTTTCCACCCTTAACTTCTTCTTTTTTTGGGGGGGTAGAATATCTAATGACATTGGGACAGACTGGGTGCATAGATCCATTAATAATTAATTTTCGCGTTGACGGTTTTTCGAGAGAACTTTGTACATTGTTTGTGGGAAAAAGGTCACACAGAAAAAAAGATTTCGGATTATTATTTTAAAGAGGTTTCCAGGGTGTACTTGCTATACATTTAGATTTTAATCTTGTAAACTGTTATCGACCATAGGATGATAATGAATAATAGAAACTTTAAAGCTTTCGGTTTTGTAAATTCTAATTTTTTTTCGATTTTCCAAATTTTCAGACTTTTGTTCCATGGTCTGCACAGTGTCCAAGAAATTCATTTGGATCATAATCAGCTGAAAACCATTCATCATCTAGCCTTCACAACTACGACAAAGATCCGTAACTTACAGTTGCAAAATAATCACCTGTCCTTTTTGAACGAAGACGAAGACGGGGTACGAAGTCTCGACCTGCAAATTGGTTCACCCTTCCAATATCTCGAAGTGTTGCAAACGCTCAATTTGCGCAACAACGAAATCATAACGATTTTATCCGACTGGATCACCATTAACAACAATTTGCAAGAATTGGATTTGAGCTACAACAACATATCGTCGCTAACATTCGAAGGATTACAGTTTTTCTCGGACGACGCAACGATTAATTTAACCCACAATTCCATCAGAGATTTGGATTTCCGTAATTATCGCGTCATTTTATCACAGAATGTTACCAAAACAGCAACAGTGTTACTGAACGACAATCCCTTGACTTGTGACTGCCGAATGTTTCATTTCATTGAATACATTCATCTGAAAGGACGTCAACCGATACTCATCGAAGCGGATCAACTGAAATGCGCAGAGCCTGAGCGAATGTCCGGTAAATCAATCACAGAACTTCAGCTTATCGACATTGTGTGCCCACTCGATCCACCGAACAGTTCGATTAAACTCTGTCCACCGCAATGTGAATGCTTCGTACGACCATTCGATCGGGTAATGGCTGTAAACTGCTCCAATTTGAATTTGAAAGTCGTGCCAAGCATACCGGACATCAGTAATCGCGGCTTAGCGTTAACAGAGCTGTATATTGAAAACAATAACATCACCGAGCTGCCAGATCTTTCTCGAGGAGCTTATTCATTCGTAAGTGTTATCCGGGCTAGAAACAACAGCATTCGGATGTTAAAGCGAGACAATTTACCACCCAAATTGTCACTCTTGGATATATCTCACAACCAAATAAACTGGCTCAATGACACGGTTTTCGCACGATTGAACAAAACGGCAGAATTGCAGCACATCGAAATGGGCAACAATCCGTGGATTTGCGATTGTGACGCTAAGGGATTGTTTGCGTTCGCTAAGTTAAATGCTGCTAAAATAAAGGACCTGCAAAACGTAGTCTGCCTAGGCGGTCAGCCATTAGTTCACGTCGATGACATATGTTCGGAAGATGAGACAATTATTGTTGCGCTAAGTGTGGTTCTCGCATTGTTTGGACTGTTCGTCGGAATTCTGGCGGCTTTATACTATAAATATCAACAAGAAATCAAAGTATGGATGTACGCCCACAATTGGTGTTCTTGGTTTGTCACCGAGGAAGAACTGGATAAGGAAAAGAAATACGACGCCTTCATATCGTATTCACATAAGGATGTTGACTTCGTAACCGAACATGTGGTACCTGAATTGGAAAATGGCACACCCAGCTTTAAATTGTGCTTACACGAACGGGATTGGGTAGCTGGAGAATTTATCACAGAATCGGTAAGTTTGTCTCTCTTGATCTCTTCATCTTTTTAGAATGAAATTGATTTTTTTTTGCATCCCCTGCGGACGCAGAATCAAACATTTTTACTGTTTACTAACTCTGAATTCTTTCAATACAAACAGATCGCTCGTTCAGTCGAAGACTCCCGACGAACCGTCGTCATTCTGACGCCCAATTTCCTCGAATCAATCTGGGGCAAAATGGAATTCCAGCTGGCACACAAGAATGCCATCACCGAAGGTCGAGTACGCGTCATTGTGGTCATTTACGGTGACATCGGCGACATCGAGAACCTAGACCCGGCCCTGCGATCCTATCTGAAAACGAACACATACATCAAATGGGGCGATCCATGGTTCTGGAAGAAATTACGCTACGCCATGCCGCATCCGAACGGATACAAAAGCAAGGGTTTGGTCAAGAGCACATTGAAGAGTTCCGTCGACGACAAATTAGAGTTAATCAAACCGGTACCGGTCACACCGCCACTCACCACACCACCGGCTGAACTGGCTGGACAGAAATTTGCGAACGGTTTGAATGGTCATGTAAATGGAGCATTCATTATCAACACAAATGCCAAGCAAAGTGATGTGTGAAACTTGGATGAATAAACGGTAAAAAAAAATTCGACATCAAACGATGTTATGGCTTAGGTTCACAATGAACAGAATAAAGAGAGAAGAGAAAAAAAAATGCAAACCGTAGAAACAAAATATAAATTGTAATTATTGTGATATCAAAAAATCTCGTACGATTTCTTGAACATATAGAAACTCTTGAACGTAGGGGGGGTTTTTATTATATATTTTAGTTATATGTGAACCATTCGATGAGTGCTCTTTTGTCACCATATTCTATCAGGTGTTTCTAAAAAACAAAATATTCGTACACCAGTGGATGGCTGAACAATGCGATGAACGGAAATACGATATTACGTTTCTTTTTGATATTGAACGACATATAAAGACGTGAGTCAATACTATAAAACAATGTTATACTTTGACGTTCAATATCAAAAGGAAAATAGGTTCGGCTCTCCGTGATCAATTCGGTCACCGTCCTACAGCTATACGACCAAAATACATTATATATTGACTCACACAAGCTAATTATTATTATTATATATCTACAGTTAAATGAATTAGATAAGACAACAAAAATTATATTTTTTGTTTCGTAGCATCAACGTAAAGAACTTAAAACGACTGAGACGTTATGATCTGATTACAATTTTTTTTATACAAAACTCTCAATTTAATTAAATTAATTTTTTGTAATTTTAATTTAAATTAAGTGCTAAAGCCTCTGCAAACTCCAATTTATAATGGACTGGTATCTCTGGTATCAAAATTTTATTTTGTTAAAAAAAACTATTTCCTTGACAAGAGACTTTAAATTGGATGTTTTTTGCGGGCTTTAATCTCCTTTTCATAGATTTTATTTTTAGGCTAACGTATTTACCGAAAATACGAAAATGGTTTTTTTGGGGGTGTAAAAGAGAAAGGAAAATTATTTTTAAAAGAAACGAATATTGTCAGCAAGTAACTGCAAACACAAAATTGTAGTTTAGATTTAGTTTTCTCGAAAAGTTTAAAAGAAAATGTTTTTGAATTGAATAAGAAAAAAAATTGTTTTTTATTAGGAAAATTGAAATATTTTAGCGGTTAATTTTTCTATTTATTTTTATGACTAAAAAAACAAACAATTTATTGCAAATGAAATCTACCTTTATTGTAGCAAACAAAATGAATAGGCATGTACGTTAAGGTTTTATACATCGTAAAAGTATATATGGAAATAAAACAAAATACAAAACAACAACAAAAATTCTATTCCATTTTGTGTTCTGCTTTTGAAAATATCCAATTAACATTTTAGTCTTGCAACAGTTAATTCGAACGAACGGAATAATTCAGTGTTAATGGCCACACATAGTTGCAATAAAACGCCGAAAGGTAAAAATAATATTTCTGTCACATACAACCAAATTAGTGCCCATCTATATGCCCTCTCAAAAGCCGTGCATTCTTAGGTAGGTATGAAGTTTCGAGACTAGAACATTTAGTCGCACCTGTGAGGCTGTCAGTAAGTATGTTACGTTTTTTTCCTCAACGTTTTATTTGATTATGTGCATGTGCAGCAAAATGAGGATGAGAGAAGGAGAACTATTTTTAGGAAATTGATTTTATAAAATAATGTCCCGAAATTTGTCAGGAATCCTTACTCAGGATCGTCCAATATTTGTCCTTACTTCAGTAACTCACCACCAGTTCTCTTAAATTCTACCTTCTCATGCCTGGCCTGTTTTCGATTTGATTTTTGGCCATTCTTTAAATCGTTTTTAGCCCCGTACGAAGTACGAAGGGGCTTATAGGATTACGATGCCGTGTGTAATTGATGGAATTCGAAGCAGACGGTGAGGGCAAAGTGTTTGCCTATGTTCATAGATGACGAATCCGCAATAAAAATTTGGGCCGTCTGTCCGTCTGTCCGTCTGTCCGTCTGTCCGTCTGTCCGTCACGTCGATATCTTGAGTAAATCAAATCCGATTTCAAAAATTTTTTTTTCCCCTGAAAGATAGTCAAAGTAGTGAGGCTAAGTTCGAAGATGGGCATATTCAAGTCGGCCCTTCGTGAGTTAGGGCCACCTAAGTGATTTAAGGTCTTTTGGTGATATTTATGGCAAAATAAACGATGGAAATGTAAATGACACGGCAAATGATAGGTATTGTCAATACCAATCCAGGAAAAAAAAGTTTTTTAAAATTGGGTGAGTGGACCGTGAGTTAGGGCCTTAGAAGTGAAAAGCTACTAGGGCCCTATGTGTATTTTACATAGAACTCGAGTAAATTTCATTCGTTTTTCGTAACTTTTGTGTCATTTGGAAGGTAATCGAAAGCCGAATAGAATGTTGTTGAAAAAAAAATTAAATTTGGGTCCTCGGACTAAGGCCGCTACTAGGGCCCTATGCGTATTTTACATACAACTCGAGTAAATGTCATCCGTTTTTCGTAATTTTTGTTTCATTTGAAAGATAATCGAACACCGAATAGAATGTTGTTGAAAAAAAAATTAAATTTGGGTCCTTGGACTAAGGCTGCTACTAGGGCCCTATGTGTATTTTACATATAACTCGAGCAAATTTCATCCGTTTTTCGTAATTTTTGTTTCATTTGGAAGGTAATCAAAAGCCGAATAGAATGTTGTTGAAAAAAAAGTTAAATTTGGGTCCTTGGACTAAGGCCGCTACTAGGGCCCTATGTGTATTTTACATATAACTCGAGCAAATTTCATCCGTTTTTCGTAATTTTTGTTTCATTTGGAAGGTAATCAAAGGCCGAATAGAATGTTGTTGAAAAAAAATTAAATTTGGGTCCTCGGACTAAGGCCGCTACTAGGGCCCTATGTGTATTTTACATATAACTCGAGCAAATTTCATCCGTTTTCCGTATTTTTTGTTTCATTTGGAAGGTAATCAAAGGCCGAATAGAATGTAGTTGAAAAAAAAAATTGGATCCTCGGACTGAGGCCGATACTAGGCCCTATGTGTATTTATACTCAATAAATTAAAATTTTAGGGCTATTTGAAATTTTTGTTTTATTTGAGAGGAACGTCGTACGGGGCTTCGTAATTGCGCTATGCGCAATTTCTAAGATGTACAAATTACATAATAATTTTACTTTAACTACTTTAACCGGCGCATAGGCTTACGGTCAAAGTAGGGTGACAGACGCACTAGGGTCACGTACGCAATAGATATACGGGTTTGTACGGGGCTCAGTCGCAGCAAACGCTCCGACTGTTCTGATGGCTCGTTTCATCGTGAAACCATGATGGCACATTCTTCCACAAATAAAGAAAAGTGTAGATCATGGTGTCTACTATAGTGGACCTGCTAAGGCTGAAAAAAGGGCTTAAGGGGCCGTTCATAAATTACGTAACGCAAAAATCAACATTTTTCAGACCCCCCCCCGGGTCTGTAACGCTAAAAGGGTCAAGTTTGACCCAATTTTGTTAGAACCGTAACGCTTGCCTCATACCCCCCCTCCCCCCTCTAGCGTTACGTAATTTATGAACGGCCCCTAATCGGTCATCTTACAAAATCGTTATAACGATGATTGTAGGTTGTTCCGTATCGATTCCTGATTATAAATTGTTGTGGGGCCAAGACGGCAGCTCAATGGTCCTCTGGTGAGCGGCCGTTATGTCACTTTTTAGCCCCGTACGAAGTACAAAGGGGCTTATAGGATTACGATGCCGTGTGTAATTGATGGAATTCGAAGCAGACGGTAAGGGCAAAGTGTTTGCCTATGTTCATAGATGACGAATCCGCATTAAAAATTTTGTCTGTCCGTCTGTCCGTCTGTCACGTCGATATCTTGAGTAAATCAAATCCGATTTCAAAAATTTTTTTTCCCCTGAAAGATAGTCAAAATAGTCAGGCTAAGTTCGAAGATGGGCATATTTGGGTCGGCCCTTCGTGAGTTAGGGCCGCCTAAGTGCTTTAAGGTCTTTTGGGGATATTTACGGCAAAAAAAACGTTGGGTGAATGGCCCGTGAGTTAGGGCCCTAGAAGTGAAAGGCTACTCGGCCCTAAGTGTATTTTGCATATAACTCGAGTAAATTTCATCCTTTTTTCGTGATTTTTGTTTCATTTGAAAGGTAATCGAAGCCCGAATATAATGTGGCGAAGAACGTTTTAAATTTGGGTCCTTGGACTGAGGCCGCTCCTCGGCCCTAAGTGTATTTTGCATGTAAATCGAGTAAATCTCATCCAATTTTGCTAGTTTTTGTCTAATATGAAAGGTAATTGAATACCGAATAGAATGTGGTGAGAAAAATGTTTGAAATTTGGGTCCTTGGACTGAGGCCGCTCCTCGGCCCTAAGTGTATTTTGCATATAAATCGAGTAAATCTCATCCAATTTTGCTAATTTTTGTCTTATATGAAAGGTAATTGAATACCGAATAGAATGTGGTGAGAAAAATGTTTGAAAATTAGGTCCTTGGACTGAGGCCGCTCCTCGGCCCTAAGTGTATTTTGCATATAACTCGAGTAAATTTGATCCGATTTTCCTAATTTTTGTTTCATTTGAAAAGTAATCGAACGAGGAATAGAATGTTGTTGAAAAAAAATTAAATTTGGGTCCTTGGACTAAGGCCGCTACTCGGCCCTAAGTGTATTTTGCATATAACTCGAGTAAATTTCATCCGTTTTTCCTAATTTTTGTTTCATTTAAAAGGTAATTGAACATCGAATAGAATGTTGTTGAAAAAAAATTTAAAATTTGGGTCCTTGGACTAAGGCCTCTCCACGGCCCTAAGTGTGTTTTGCATATAACTCGAGTAAATTTGATCCGATTTTCCTAAATTTTGTTTCATTTGAAAGGTAATCGAACACCAAATAGAATGTTGTTGGGAAAAAAAATTAAATTTGGGTCCTTGGACTAAGCCCGCTACACGGCCCTAAGTGTATTTTGCATATATCTCGAGTAAATTTCGTCCGATTTTCCTAATTTTTGTTTCATTTGGTAGGTAATCGAAGGCTGAATGTAATGATGTTGAAAAAAAATTAAATTTGGGTCGTTGGACTAAGGCCGTAACTAGGCCTTAGGCCTCTCAATAAATTAAAATTTTAGGTCAACTTGAAATTTGTGTTACATTTGAAAGGAACGTCGTACGGGGCTTCGTAATTGCGCTATGCGCAATTTGTAAGATGTACACATTTCATAATAATTTGACTTCAACTAGGGTGACAGACGCACTAGGGTCACGTGCGCAATAGATGTACGGGTTCGTACGGGGCTCAGTCGCAGCAAACGCTCCGACTGTTCTGACGGGTCGTTTTTCTATGATTTTTCATTCGTAAGCGAGAAGAGACATTAATCCACTTCCAAAGGATAAGTTATAGAGAATTTATTTTTTGACATTTGAATCCAAAATGGCGGAAAAAATTGGTCAAAGTCGAAAAATATTTTTTCTCAAAGGAAAATCTCTGAAACCGATAGAAATACTGTAAGTTCGCAAAAAATTCTATATTTTAAAGAGCTACGTTTTCATTTTTTATTTATTGAAATCGGGCAGAGATACAAGAATTGTGCTACATTTTGTGTTTAGATCGAGATAATTATAAGCAAATCTTTGAAATTTGAAAGTGTCCATCGCAATCCTTCTACCACAGTGTTGAGATCTTTTATTCATCTGATGATGTGAAAGAGTTTGTCCCACGAAAAAACACTAAAGAAAATTGAAGGGACAGACCTGGTATAAGACCTAATGATTATTTGCAATACCTCTGACAAAAAATTACTTTTCTTCGTTAATGCGGCGGTTACCCATATTTTCCCGAACTTTCGTACATTTTTCCAGACTTTCAAAGGATAAAATATCAATATTTCAAAATATTGGAAAATCCGAAAAAAAAAGGTAAAAAATTTTTTCAGAAAAATAGTCATTGTTATCCCACTAAAGTTTGAGTTAAATATTGTTTGAACGTAAAATAATACACCGCTCCCCATAAAGAATGTTTGTGACTAACTAAACACGGGTTACACTTTGTTTCCAGGGTTTTCATTTTATTCAATTCATTAACCAGAAATGTTCGTTTCCCCACAATTATTAGAATTAATACCCGCTGGAGCACAGCGATAGCAGCAATATAAGTACAACAGGAAGAAGATAATGATTGGTAGGCGCTCCTTTCTTGGAAAAACAACGCGAAAGATTCTTCTTTTTAAAGATTTGATAAAAGTTTATGAAAAGAAAATATCAGCATGAGTCAGTAAGTTGCTATGAGAAACCGACATTCATTTTTCAATTCTCCATTACATCGATCTGTTTTTTCCACAAAATCTGAGAGATGGCTTCGTGCTGATAATTTCCCTTTATTAGTTTTTATTTTCCGTTTTATGAAAGCATTTTTGACGCGACCAATACACGATTGACAAAACCGGAATGAAAACATTTTCAACGTCGCTTTCAAACATAAAACCACAATGATATTTAAACCAAACATTTAATATAAGCCCTCTCAATGTATATAATATTCGCCTACGCGGCCAAATAGCCTATTAATGCATATTTTCTCTTGCGGGTCATTGGTCTCCTACACTTTATTCGCACTCGCTGGAAATTATTTCTACTTTTTTTGATAAAAGGATAGCCTTGTATGGTGACTTCTGATCTCAAATTAGCAAACTGAATTAAATTGAAGGGAAAATTAGATCGGTTTGAAGCGGGTGAAATCTAGAAGACTACGGCATCATTCATAATGTCACGACTATTTCCATCTCTTTCTATCAAATTTTCAACCATATGTTGCATCTCTTTCGCACGCGTGACTTGATGAACTATCCCTAACAGCTCGCGAGGGCGAATAGTCATTAATCAGGGACTAAACTAAGGAACATCGCAGGTGGGAATTTTCCCACCTGCGCCCCTCTAATTCCCACCTGCGAATACAGATCTGCCCACAAGAAAAATTACAATTACCTGACTTGAAATAGTCAAATGAATGTAATTTTAATACAAATTTTGCCTGCGGCGCATTGAACCTAATTGAAAAATGATAATGGCATTGTCGATATCAGTTTTCTTTAATCTTTTATCATCATTTAGATGGAGATACAGATACAGAATCAAAGTATTTCACATTTGTAGCTTTCACTTTCCTAAAAACTAAAAAAAATGGAAAGAAAATAGGCATGTAAAAAGTGACACGAAAGGAGCTAAATCATTCGAAAGGTCTTGGCCTAGAACTACTTTCAGTGAAGTGGCGTATGAAACTCTAAAATGGAGTTATTAAAAAAAATGTGAATTTTGTTTCTCATTTATTTCTCTCTGGTGTGTTAACGCAAAAATCGGTAGAAATTCTCAAAAAATGTCTGTATGGAGGGTAAACATCCGAGACTTTTTTAGATTTTTTGGACGCCTAAACGATGAAAAAATTCAATAATTTTTTTCCATATGCTAGACAAAATGTGCTACTAGCGTTTTTGGTCACTTGATTAGTCTTCATGGAATGCGCCTACATTATGTAATTTACTCAGATTTTTTAAAATGGCGGAACACACCCTAATTTAACGAAGAATATTTGAATAAATATTTTTACCTATAAGTAGGGGTCCAAAAATTCTGCAAAAATCACAAATGTTATAGACGTTACTTGAGAATTTTTTCAATTACATCCATTGAGATATATAAATTATAGACAAAACTCATCCTCATACCCAAAAACTCACCACTATTGTGATTTTTAGGGCTGATATTCTACCAAAAATACCTTTTAGTCCAGTAAACCGATAATTATCTGCAATTTTCTGGAATTTGATTTTTAGGTCATATTGTGGACTCATTTTCCACAGGTAAAAAAACACCTCTAAATTCCAGAAAATTGCAGATTATTATCAGGTATGATCGGCAACTTGACGAGACTTTACATTTTGACATTTTGAATGATTTTTTGGATGAAAGACCCTAGACTTACGGTCGGTGGAATAATTCCCTTTAAATCGTAAAATATATTTACGTCAACGTCCTGAACGCATGATATTATTTTTGGATAAAAAATTGTTACTTTGGCGCCCAAGATTTTGTGTTTAGGCGCCCCTTCGAAAAGTTTCCCACCTGCACAGAAATCCTTATTTTAGTCCCTGTCATTAATAGTCTATTGGCACCACGAGGGCAATGAGACAGTTCGAAAAAATAATCCCCAATAAACTGAGAGAGCATCTTCATAAATCAAACAATAGACTTGTTATTATCATTTGCTTTGGTTAAAATATTTCTTTTTTTTTGCTGACTCAGGTTGATTTTCCTTTGTCATGGAATATGATATTAATAAATTCATTGATTTTTCCCCCGAGTTCTCCGTACTACTTGAGAAACATTTTCCACTGCAAACAATTTTTCAAGTCCACTACTTATGCATGGAAAGTACAATTTCAAAGAATCTACCCAGAAGTCAAATACTTCCACCAAACAGAAGAAAAAATTAAAAAAAAGAAGAAGAAGAAAAACTCACCAGTCGATGATAACAAAAGAGCGCATAAAAATATCCCTCCAAAAGAAACATTACTTTTCATATTACAGCAAACGTAAGCGTGTATACATATTGTATGTGTGGCAAAATGAATGTACTTAAGACGGAACATTCTATGAAAAGCTGTTCTTTTTTACATGTTTTACCTTTGAAGTGATTTTTTGTCTTCACATTTTTTTTTGTGTTTGAAAAAGTTTTCATTCTTTTTGAATCTGACTTTAGGTAGGAGGCAAGACATAGATAATATCTGTCTCGGTACTATGTATATATACGTATAATATGGCGTACGTGTTCAATGTTCACATCACTTATTTTCTGTTGTTAAATCGTGTTTCAAATTTAAAAACCAAAAAAATTGCTACTATACTTGAGCGGGATTTACAGTTTACGTTCACAGTGAAAAGGAAAATAATAAAAATGAAAACTTTTCAAATTTGAGTTGTGGTTGCAATAAAAATGTAAGGATAAGACAAACGTTTGATAATAATAGATTCTTTAGGTGCATTGACGCAAATAAAAACCTCAAAAACAATTTCGAAACTAAAAGCAACTCCTTATAAAACGTGATTTCTACTGGAGATGAGGGATTATTGACGGAGTGTTTGATCAAAGAATTTTCTTCAATAAAAAAAAAGTTTTTCATAAGACGATTATTACGAATGTCTTTCAGGTATTTAATGTTTGCAAGTCTTAAGAACAATGTTGTAGGTTTGGTCTTTAGAAATTTGTAGCAATGATGCTATTAAAGCTTATTAAATTAAATTGTAAAAAATTAAAATTTTATGAATTACTCGGTGGCATCAACAGCATTGAACATATACTATTGTAAGTGAGGTAAGAGACCATTCATGAAGTATGCCAGTTCCAGGGGATGCAGTGGGTCTGCAAAGCTTTGCGTGACAGTATGTGCAACATTTTTTTAAGAGGGTACAAGGGTTTAGCTTCGGACAAGAACCAAAATTGCGCGAAAAATAGGGCATATTTAGGAACATAATTCTCAGGACTCAAGAGATGGAATACAGCAAAAAGGGAATTAACGATTAATTTGAGCCTTACTTAACAGAAATTTGTTTTCGCATTTATAAAATTACTTGATTTTCACAATTATTTTTCACAATTAAAACACGTCTGCAAGGCAAAATTTTTTTCCACTTTAGGTACATTTTTTCGGCAGTATATCGAGAATAAACACATAAGTTGCTATATCAAAACCGTTCCTTATGTCGCTGACCACGAAAATGTGTTTTCCTTTTTCTAAAATTCCTTTTTGTTTTGATTAAATTAATAAAAATCAAAAATTTTTCTACCACGGCGGCCATCTTGCTTTCACACTATTTCTATGGTGGCCGTCTTCGATGTTCCAGATTCTTTTGTTATTGAAGACACAATGAGCATTTCACTTGAATTAAAAGAGGTGGCGCCATAGTATTTGGTTTATGTACACAGCTAAACCCTTGTACCCTCTTAATATTTGTTAAATTGTTTTGAAAGAAATTGAAAAACGTTGATTGTAGCATCAACAAATGAGCCGCCGGTAACATAAATTTCTCCGTGAGATCGATTCTCCTTTTAATCGAAGAAAAATATTGATAAAAAACAAGAATTTGTCGCACTAAACGATAAATAATCGATGTGATAATTGAAGGACTGAAATGCAATCCTTCTAGGATTTGAGGTTAAATAAAAGTAATTATCGAGGGAATTCAATTTCAGTCGCAAACTGCGTATCCCTAAAAGATTAAGATCCATATTTCTATCTGCATTCAGGTCCCGTCACCCCGAGCGTGGCCAGCATTATCTTTAACCTAAAACCGAAAACACACGAAACATTTTGCATTGATGGAACTGACAATTATGCTGCATTGTAGTCACAAATTCACTACAGGATAAACAACGGAAACCATTGCATAATTGTCGATCCCATCAACGCAAAATTGCTCGTGTGTTTTCCCCTTTACCCGCACTATCTCGAACTTAAAAATTGTAGATAAATTAAAGTTAAATTAGTTCAGATCAGTTCAAATATTACTTTGATTAAAAAAAATTAGCAGTTGACCTGCCTATTTCAGGTTGACCTGGTAAATGATTTTCAGAATTCGGGTTATTTCACATCGACCCGGAACGTGACATGGAACGAGCTGCCGCTACTTAATTACTGATCTGCTGTAAGAATTTAATTGAAATTTTTTTCCTTCAAAATTTCATTAAATTCCGATCATTGTTTCATCACGTAGACGGGTCAATTAGACCTTCATTGATAGTTCTATAATGAAAATGGTCAAGAATTGCCGCCTACCCTCTTCAGTAATGGTATCCATTGATCCTGCAGCACTATTTCGATGGTAAAATTAATATAACATTGAAATATAGTGAGAGAAAAAATATAATTAAATCGTAACATCAACCGTGGCAACAATTTTAATGTATTTTTTTAACGATGCATTTAAGTACGTAAAATGACTACACAATTTTATTTTCTTACATTTTTTTCCAGCTCTACAAAATTTCTATCTCAATATCGCATGCTGGTGTAGAGCACTTTGCTGGGATAAGTAAACGAATCCTATAATACAGTGTGTTCCAGTCTAACCGAGGAACTCACCACACACTTTTAATTACAAAACATAAATTGTAGCACATGTTCGGTTGTATATTAAATGTTACGTGTGTTGTTGAATGGTTTTGTTCAACGAGAACTAATCAAACGAAAAATGTGTTTTTTTTCCTCCGCCGAACCGACCACAAATGTTGTATAGCAATACCTACCACAATCTCGAAATCATTGTTACTGGTAATGATGATCATTAAAAATCAATATTTCAAAACAGTTTGATTGTTCATTGTGTAATTGATGATGAATTGAGATTTTGTCAGAGAAAAAAGAAAAGAATTGAGAAGTATGGAAAAACATACAGACGAGAAATAAAAAATCAGTTCAATGCCGATCATGCCGATTGATGCACGATAAAGTCAAACCGTATGATGAAAAATTAGAATTTCAACGAAAACAATCGATTTTCAATGCTCTAAATGACTTCCCAATACAAAACTGTTAAACATAAAATTCCAATTTATTTCGAGATGGAAAGTGTGAAATGCTCGTTCGTCGAAAAGTACATCGAAACTGTTTCAATTTACATTAGCTGGAGCATTTCCTTAACAATTTCAAGCATTCCCTTGTAGTTGACTCGATTAATTGTCTCAATTCAGAGTGTTTCTCATGTTTCACGAATCCCTTCCAGATTAAATTAATTTTTAATTGTAAGGAATCTAAGCGAAGCAAGCAAATCCATTAATTAGCAGCAACTTAACCAGCATAATCTACCAGCAGTCTTCAATAATTTCTGCACCATTTCATGCGAATACCTTACGAAGCTTATTTTGTAATATTATGTGAAACAACGGAAAACAGATACGTATAAATAATCGAGCTTATGTAGCGATTGTACGGTTGTTTAGGGTGGGTCGACTTGATGTTCTTTAAGAATTTTTTGATCATTTTTTGAGAATTTGATACAGGTGACGTCAGTGAAATTTAGACATGCATATGCTTCAGTTGGTCCACTCATTCAAACAAAAGTGTGTAAACGACTTTATACAGGTTAAATAGTTACACACACGCACCCGCCACTACAACCGTATGAGCGCTTTCGTTTGTATGAGTGGACCATCTGCCCCAACGGATCCAACATGTGAAATGAAAACTTTATTATTTTTAGTGGCTAATGTGTCATTTGTCAAAAAATTTCACCTGTCCATTATTCTCCATAAAATTACCTGCTCGGACCTACCCTACACAATGCTTCAAATTGAAATTTATCGATTTCATTCGAAGTTCAAGTTGAGAATTGTGTATAGAAACGTTTAAGTTTTTTGGACATTCACCAATTAAAAAAAAGAAAAATCAAAGGCCAGATTCGATCTACCCTAACGGTTGTACGGCCATGCTGGAGTCTGATAGGTGTATGTATAATTTAAAATCCATAACCACATTAATAGCACTTAGGAAAGGAATATTTCGAATCAAATTGTGATGGTAAAGTGGGTTATGCTGGCCGGACCATGTGTACCAATTTGCGTTCTATTTCAATAGAACACATTGAAAAATACCGAGAGACCAATAAAACCAATATCAATGCATATATACAACAACCGTATTACTCGGAGAGATTTTCATTTCCGCACGAATAGTGAAGTTAGCCGTGGTTTCATGCCATAATAAATAAATTTATTTAATGCGTAAATGTTACATCTCTGTTGTACAACCAATTCGGCCAAATATTTAGGATGTTTTCGGTTGGTCGATCAAAAAATGATTATGGAATCAAGTACAATGATGGAGTTCCTGCGTTTTTGTTAATTAAAATTCACTCATTGAAACGAATTTATTTTTGCAATCAATAGTTGAAGTGCGTTCGACTCAATAATTACTGATAGGTTGCACAGTAGGGCCATTACAGATAACAAACAGATCAAAATCATTTGAGAACAATTACCAATTCATAGTTGAGGGTCCTAATGTTTACAGAATAATTAACGTAAAACTAACACAATACAACCGTGGAAAATACTTTGTTAACAAAAAAAACTTGGACAATCCCTTTACATTGACTAGAATATGCCAAAAAATCCATGAAAATCCTCAAAACGTAAAAAGAAAATCCAGCAAAAATGGTTAAGAAGAGCTCCTCATGCCTGATATTTATATGGATCGTCGGATATGGATCGTCGGATATGGATCGTCGGATATGGATCGTCGGATATGGATCGTCGGATATGGATCCATATATCATTACTTAGTCAATAACTTAAATTTAATTGCTTCCACAAATCTCTAGTTTTAAGTTAGGCGGAGCTAGTTATGCAGATTGGAGTGCCATTGCCTATAAACAAAATCGCAAAATACTAGCGCAAGAGATTGTCCATAAAGAATATTTCTCAATTTTCAGAATTTTTGGCCCAATCCCAGTATAGCTGAAGTCAGTGGCGCCGAGTATAGGGGGGCGAGGGGGGCGATTCCCCCCCATAACAATGCAAAACTTCTTTAAATTCCTAGGGTTTTTCACAATTTTTTTATCATTTTGTGCTCTTTGCCCCCCATGAGCCCCCCATGAACGAATTCAAAGTCGGCGCCTCTGGCTGAAGTCCACTTTAATAGGCAAGATTTTTTTTTTAATTTCACTTTATTATTGTCCCTTTTTCTAAGTGTGGAACACAATCACGCTTAGGAGCTTCACAAACCGTTAGGAGCGAGGGGTGTTCAAGAAAACGTGTCAAGTTCTAACAAGTTTGGTTCAATTTTGACTCTTTTTGCGTGACGAGTGCATGTCGAAAAATAGCATGACATCTTTCGTGACTTAAGTTACTATCGGCCGACTGTCTATCCATCACAGTTTCTTCGATTAAAATTTTATTCTTCCCACTATATATGCAATGTACGGGTTCTTTGAAATGCAACCCCCAGAGTCTGTTAGTACTGTTAGTGCATTATACAAACCCCACCAAAGTTTTCATTTTAATTTTTTTTTTTGCGTTAAAAAGAATTTTCTCGTAACCAACTTCTAACACTTTTCGTAACACGAGTCAATTCTTACATCCTCAGTCGACTTCTTTCTGCGAAATGTTTCATTTCTACGCGACGTGATATTAAAACGTATAACAATAGTTTCACGCATAATGAACAGAAATTCATCACGAAACACTCTGCCTTTCAATGGCTATATGACTATGCACAGCAATTTTAATATGGCAAAAATTGTACTCACAAAAGTTGGCGCTAAACGATTCTCTGCTTCCCGACAAACGATATTCAGTTCCACGCTGTATGGATCTAAAAATGTGGAAATGAGAAATGAAGAAATTTGCGTTATGAAAACTTCACTCAACAAAGATAGTTTTCTTTTTGTTCTTTGCGAAAAATGATTTTTTGTTCTTTCTCTCGTCTAAGGAAAGTTTTTTTTTGCTTCTTCGTCTTATATTTATTTTAATTACCTTCCGGTGTACAACGACCACCGTCAAAGAAAACCTTCACAGTGCCTTGAGCGTAGTCAGTCTCAACTTTTCGATTGTTCGCACAAATATTCAGATCAAACGATTTGGATTCTCGCTTCACCTTAATTGAAATGAAGAAATTGTTCGTATTGAAAAATAAAATGTTTAAGGTTTCAGAAAGGGTATTTTCAAATGTTTTTGAAGAGACTATGAGGGTTGAAGTTGTGTGTTTGAGTGGGTAAGAGTTTAATTTAAGTGGAAGAGTTTTAAAGCAAATGGAAAAGTTTAAAAGTGAATTAGAGTGGAAACACCTGGAAATTAATTATTGGCACAAACGATTCGGTGAAATGATTGAAATGGATGGGTGCGAATGGAACGATAATAATGATAATAATAAAAAAAAAAACAAATGTTCAACATACCGTAACGATTCCATTATTGGTAATCTTCTTTAAATTCAGAGTTGCGTTCAATTGGTCATTGAATACGTCACACTTATCGGTCGTCAATTTGAGTAAATGTGACGGACACATTACGTTCGTGCCCCATTCATACACATAGTGACAATCATGCATATTCTCTTGCAGAATTGGTTTTCCCTTCATAAATTAAATGAGAGACAAAAGTGAAAACAAAACTGAATAAAAACATCAGCAACAATTTGTCATACTCGTCCCGCAGCAGGATGACAATAAAACTGAACAACCGACGACAATTGAGTGGCAGGATCTTGCGGACATGCACTTCCACGAAGATATTTCAAATGAACTCTGCTCTTTACCACAGTCAATGAAATGTCAGGATATCCCAGACTTAATTCAGATGTCGGTGTTGTCGAACTGTTCACCGCCCGACAAGCGGATGAGCCTCCCGGGCAACTCAATCCAAACTGCGGAACCAACGGCCTGCATACATTCAAGTAATGCTATAAATTGAAATCGATTGTCATGCACCGTGCAACTAATGTATCCGGACAGTCACTACGAGTAAACCTTACCAAAACTGGTGGTCCCTCAGTCGATTTTAAAGTTTCATTTACTTCGGCCAAATAGTTTACCGTCGTGCTGATCAACGATGATAAATCGATTTCCGAATCGCTTGAGTGATTATAGGTCCGACAATTTATCTGAAAATACAAATGGAACTGGTGATTCACCATTCGGCATAAAATCTCACCCAGTCACTTACTTCCTTCTGGCACACCAATTCGGTTTTGTATTGAATAACAACTTCACAATCGGTATTCTCTACCATAATCGGTCCAGCGTCACCATCCTTACCGCACAGAAACTCAATTTTCGTTGTCCATTGACGCGAAGGTTTCGTGCAGACATCACCACCAACGTACAACAGATATGGTGAGCCAGTTTGGTTGTATTTCAAATGATCGTTGTACATGCCCAAGGATGTTGTTTGGCCTTTGTCGTCTTTTTCGCAAATTCCATTTTTGTCTTTGCAAGTCTTAGCCATGTTACAAATGCCAAATGAATAGGTTTTGTTGTCATGTTTAACGGTATGTTCAGTGCCGGCCAACGAAGTTAAATTGAACCTGTTGATAGGAAAAAGGGAGAATGTGGAACACAGATCACGTTCGCAGATCGGTCTGATTATACACGAGATATCGATCATTTACTACAGTCTCTCATAATAACATAGTTTGAAGCCTGCGAGCGCTAGATTTAAGACGAAAAATGTTTGTTCAGACTCAGACATTTGAGCGCTAGAAGAGGATAGTCCAAGTGTCAATTGAAGGTGTTGATGCCACACAAGATTAAAAAATAATTTTCCGGAAGGCCAATCGTACATGACACCCCATTTTTTTAGATTGCATCAGCACGACGGATCTTTAGGAAAATTTATTTTTTAAATTCCATTCGTCAAGAATACAGTCGGAGGCAGTGAAATTTCAGCATGAATTTGCTTCAGCTGTTTTTCAGCTGATCCACACATATAATCAGAACTGGTTGTGCTTGTCTACACGGCTAAAGCTGCTACTCGCACTCGCGCAGTAGTAAAACGGTATAAAGACTCGTAAACAGTTTTGATTGTTTGTGTGGATCACCTGAATAACAGCTGAAGCAAATTCATGCTGACATTGCACTGCCTCTAACTGTACGTTGTAACAATAATTTGGTTTCGCTGCGATTAAGCCTCAACATACAATAAGGCTATCTTCTATCGTCCAACGTCAAAACAGTCAGAACCAATTATGCAGGTTCTCACCGACTGTCTACTGCTTTTTCATTGTTAGGCAAATAACTGTTATACTCACTTAAATCCAGTATTTGCATCTGTCGCAACGCATGGCTCCACAGAATTACTACAGGCCAATTGAGTATTCCACACGAACCGATGTTCGCAACTACGCTCACCTAAATACTCTGGATGTCCAATCTACAAAGATAAGTTCATTATCCTGCTGCAACCAATTTGGAATTTGCCGGTTTTTCTGCACATCTCTGATTGTCATTCCAACGTAAAAAAAGCGCAGCAATTTTTTCGCTCATATGACACACTGCATTATAATAGTCTTACCTCAATCGATGTATCACAATTAAAATTGATGTGGGAACTGATGTAAAGCGTTTCGTTGCACTTTTCCGTTGATGTAAAGTGCATGAACAATTTCCCATTTTCATATTTCGGATTGGCAACAGTTGATCCATAATTAACGAACCTGTGTATTGTGTAACCCCGGTAGAATTGAGTTTTATTTAAAACCGAATTGTGAAAATACCGTTCATGAATTATGGAAAATTAAGTCGAGTGAAAATGGCATAGGGTATAATAACAAATGTAGGAGGAAGCAGCGATGCTGTTATCATCGCGCCGCCACAATGCTTTTTAAAATTGTTTTGAATATAACAAATAGGGACGGACTTTATTTTCAGTTTCCATGTTTCTGTGATAAGGGAAGGGTTCAGATGACATTTCATGTGGAATTATAAATTAAATTTTTGAGTGGAAAATTGTGGGGAGGGGTGACGATTGTTCTTGGTGTGGTGAAATACTAACTTTTTGCTCAAATTCGATTCATTGTTATTCTGCAAGCAAATGCTGCTGCCGGGTGGGCACATGTCGTTATGTCCGTAAAGCACTGACTTACAAACATTAATCACAAAACTTCTGTTATCATCAATGGGAATCCTGTTAAAATATGTTGAAAGGACGAAAATTAATGTTTCGGTAATGGTGCACGTTTCGGTGGCGATTTAATCAGCAATGCCATAATGTAGAGAGCGGCTTGTATACATATGTATAACGTATGCTGTTACCTATTATTGTATTGGCTTAAGGCCATTAAGTTGAAATTATGATTTTTGTCATCCGTTACAGAACAGTCATTTGATTCTAGTTCCTTGGGTAGCGGTAGGCAAACGTGCGACGTTCTCATAAAAACATGGAGGCTGCAATCATCTTCAGACTAAGTAAAAATACAACAAAATTAGAGATTAGAAGTCAAAATGTCAAAAAATCACCAAACACTCACATATTCGTTGCTGGTTATTGGTTCCAGTATTGGATTCGAATAGTCGCAAATGAATATTATTTGAAGATTGTACTTTTTCGACGGGTTTGTCGCGCATTTATCGCCGGTGTAATTAAAGTAAATGCGGCCATCAGTTAGTATTGGTTCGGATTGTGTTCCTGCAAAAAACTCAGGGTAATCAAACATTCACAGTTGAGTAGTCGGTCACTGTGTTGTGAAAGAAAAGTTAGTAATTTGTGCCAGATTACAGGAAAATTCTCTGAATTAAAATTTGACATTTTTCGTCATTTAGGTAGTGTATCAGTATTGTCGATAACAGATAGATAGGCTTTAATAAAAGGATAATTATCAGGATAACTCACCCATTACATGCTCCGATCCATTTTTACTGAAACAAGCTGCTACATGTGTTAAGTTGTTACATTTGGGTAGTATATCCCCACAAATATTAAAGTTAACATAATCTGTTTTGGTCAGCACTTGAGTATAATTGAACGTTGTACGTAACGGTGTTAAATCGAACGTATTTTTGTATATTGGATCTGTCAGTTTACAATCTTTTCCAACAATATTCTACAATGAAAATAATGGAAATGAGGAAACATCTTCGGATTTGGTCTTACGGTATTAAGCTTTACAAGTAATGTTTACATTTACTTTCCACGAAAGACTAGGCTGTCTTTCCAAGATCAAACTCGACTTCAAATTAGAAATGAACCGTGTAGCTGCTTAGGGAATAATATCATGATTGGCAATTAATGAGGCCGTTAGGATGTAGTTGTAGTATAATCACATCGGAATAATCTCGTTTAACTTAGAGTTCATAGAACAGTTTCGCTGTCTTAGCTCTCTCTCTCTCTCTCGGTATGAGACATTGGATCTTAATTATCTTGTCAAAACATTTCAATGAATGAATGGTTCAAATAAGTAACCAATCGAATGTTCGTCTACCTCCCACATTTACTACATTGCGTAAGATATCTGAACAATAATGTTTACTGTTGAACACCTAAAATTGCAGTCGTGTTATCAATCTGTTATTTTCAATCCACTTCGTTCCACACAATTTTGAGATTTATAAACGCATGAAACACATGTGTGGAACAAAGTAGACTAATGAAAATAAAAGTTGGATTAATGTATCCACGCACCTACGCCGTTTAGCTCTGATTACGTGACGGTTCTTTTAAACAATTGTAAAGAGGCGCAGTTTTCATTGTTTTAACAACGGAGTTCAAAACTGTGAAGTGCGATTACAGCTAATGCTTCATTTCCTCTTGTCAAAAAAGTACTCCATGTGAGACAAAATTGAATCGTTCTCTCACGGCTCTCTCACTGAGTACTTTTTGTTGAGTGGAAACCATACTTCACACTTTTAGGTGTTCATAACTGTATTCTAGATTCTAGAATACAATGGGGAGAAAAACATTCTCAATTAATATTACTAAAGCTTTACTGAACTTTGTAAACGATAGACACTAAATACAACAACTGTTCATCTGATTCTGAAGCTAAAAGAAATCTATCGGCGCGTTATTTCATGAATTTTCAAATATACACCTGAAGTGTTAACATAGTTTAATAAGGTGACATCCTCATCAGATTGAAGTTTGTGTTGAAAGCTCGGCTTTTTTTTCATTTTTTACCCCTCCCTCCGAGTGGCAGATAATCCGTTCGTTTTATATTGCAAGCACTACTTTCGACGCTTTTGACTTGTAAAATCGGCTACGCCTCGGATGAACAAAATTCACACCAAAACTAGGTTTTTCATCTTTTTATCCCTGGTCATGTAAAATACTGAAGATTCCGCAAAATGTTTACAAATATCTTTGATAAAGAAAATCCTTTAAAAAAGTCCTTGAAAATCGTTTGAAATTGACATCCTTCGAGAATTTTCTTTTAGAAAGTCCTCCTGCACTCAACATAAACGATAATCTGGCCTTCACTTTAACAAACCTCACTCTGTCCTTATGTGCGGATTCGCTGTATGGATGGCCCTAATGAGATATTAAAAAAATGGGTCTAGGTAAACATTTCGTATCAATTACATTGACCGAAAGCATAAACACAAATAATTCATTGTTATACGTCCCACTAAATTTTCTTAATTTAGATGAAAATAAACATTACACTACATTAGCAGCCGTATATGGTTATAACAAGTAGATCCTTATG
This sequence comes from Bradysia coprophila, assembly GCF_014529535.1. Lineage (NCBI taxonomy): Eukaryota > Metazoa > Arthropoda > Insecta > Diptera > Sciaridae > Bradysia > Bradysia coprophila. The sequence continues at coordinate 3,476,628 of NW_023503302.1, read as the reverse complement.
CTGTTAAATATTCCGTTTTTCATCAATGATCTTATACAATCTAATATTTGTCATGACTCTCATGTCCTCAACTTTCTTTGCTTTTTCTGAAATCGAACTCTCAATTTTGTGTTTTCTCTATGAAGAAAGTCCATTATCAAAAGCCAATGCAACTTCATAAAACAATTGCAAACTTATGCTGTCCCAAATGCCTTAATGTTATCAACTGGAATTAGTGTTAAATTGTCCCTTTTTGAGAATACGTTTAGTTTAACCGAAATCGCTCTTCATCTAAATTCAACACATACAAGAAAAGAAAAATCAGATTTCTTGGCGCCATTGAATCTACCATCGTATTATATGGCTTAACAGGCCCGTATCTACTAATACGTTTTGGTTGAATGGGTTCTCTGTGTGAAAAACCTTGAACAAAACCGAAATAGTTTTATTGTAAACTGACTGGACTGTATAGGGACTTTCTGCTCTAAAGAAATTTCTTGTACTTAATGTAATTGATTAACTCATCCATCCATCATGTTTATATCCGACACGACGTGATGTCTAGTTACGGCTCTGCGTTGTCTCTGCGTATTTTCCCGTATGACAATAAAATTGATTTCATTTTGTGGTACATAGTGGACGATTTAGTTGTTGTCTGTTTGCCTTAAGATCTGCTAACGAATATTTTCCGAGACGTTGTGTAAATTTTCACTGAACACTCAAAACGAAACTAAAAGTGATGGATAGACAAGTAAACACCGTTTGTGGATGCTGTGTCCTTGAAAAGGGCTGCATTATTATAGCAATTTGTCGGGTCGTTCTGACGATAGTAGCTACATTCTCATATTGTGTCATTTATTTTAACGATGATTTGAAACAATTAGCGGTCGAGACCAAAGTTGTTTCGGAGTCTACATTGACTTTCTATACGATAATTTCGATTCCTTTTTCCATTGTAACCATCTTATTTTCATATTGGTTTGTTAGAGGCACCAAATCGGTAAGATTGATATGCAGCACAGGAAAAACCAAAATTTTTAAACAAATTCTTAAACAAAATTCATTTCCACAGACTAATAAAGGTGAAATAGACGCAATGTTCTACTACTTTGGTTTGGAATTAGTAACAATAATTGGATTTGTGGCTCAATTCAGTGTAATGGGTTTTGTCTTTGTTGGGATCGAATTCTACGTGCTGTGTTGTTCTGCATTCCTGATTGCAGAACGACAATATTTATTGAAGGAAGGCGTTTAAAAAACGACTGGAGAAATTCTTAAATTGTTAAAAATTATTGGTAATCGAGAGAATTTAGTTATTGTTATCTGTATTAGCAATGAGCGAGTACATCAATGAGAGTGTCGATAATTTTATATTGGAGGTTTGTTTTCCTCATCCGTATGATGAGATCGGATGTAATATTCTTCAGGATTGATATATACTTGTCTTGAATTGCCTTGACCCAAGACCTCAAAAATGGGTCTCAGACATTTTTTGTGTATGTATTAAGTACGAGTGGCAGTTATATCAAAGTTCGGAAGAAAAGAATTGAGGATTCATTGGAAAGCTGCGGTCGCGTAGTTCCAGGGTAGGAGCAGTAACATGAAATATCGATAGAATGTGTTGAATTTAATCAGTTCTACTGCACTGGAGCTAGGCTAACTCAGCTTTCCAAAGGACGACACGCATTAAGAAAATTCATTTTTTTAAATTTTGATGTCCTACCACTCGCACCTGAAGATAGTTAAAATGTGTGAATCTCGTTTTGAATGCTTGGGGTCAACGCTTATCCAGACATGTGTAACCAAGTCGTGAGAAAATACGTTCAATTTAATTAATTGTATGTACACGATATGTAAAACACTAATGCTCTTGCTGTAGTCGTATTTGAATATATTATTGAAGCTGTTAAAAATTAAACAAAAAATTCTATAGACTTATAGGTGAAAAGAGTTCAACCTCTACATTTGCTTTAACAAAGTAATTTACATGTAGAACGTTTCATTTGATATCTACAGACAATTTATCCAATTTACCCAATTTGTTTAACTTAAAAATGGCATGCTGCTCTTGAAGATACGATCAACCGATTGCGATTCTACAAACACTTATTTTATATGGAAAATAATTTATGGTTCCTGAGGTGGTGGAAACAGAAGTCCTAATTGCTAGATCAAAATCAGAGTTTCCCTTCTCTATGTGTTCATGTTCAGCGAAATGTAGAACAGAGGTAGCTGTTATGACCTTCGAAAAATAATACGTATCGACTGTCTGTTCCTTGGCGCCTGAGTAAAGGGGAAACTTTTAGTGGTTGACCAGACATGCCCAGTCAGCTTTCACCGAAAATGTCCGAGTTAACTGAAGTAAAACGTAAATGACTTTGATTTTTCCTGTTGTCCCGTTATACAATGCAAAAGGTAAGAAGATGAGCAAAATCGGTTGAGTGGGTCTGTACGATCGAAAAAGTATTATGTTTGAGAGCTGGTCAAGGGTTTTCAAATATATCTGGAGAACATAATGAAGTTGTAAGATTTGATAAGGCGGCTGTACTGTTTTCAGTTTCCTAACAAAATGGCCGGATTTTAGTAAAAGTGAAATATCTCGGTAACTTAGAGGGTTGCTGTCAAGGAGGGCGGTATACATTGCTGTGTGCTGCCCATTGTAGACAGCAAAAAAAATATTTGTTAAGCAAATTAAGCGAAATTTTTCAAAGATATGACAGTGTTTAATATCGAAAGCAGTAATTATTAAATCATCTGTGGGTGATTGAAATGAGTTTACATTCAATTATTGTACTTTCTTGTACAATTCGTGTTTTGGCTTAGAAACACAAAATTTTTTAAAGTCAATGATTCGCCGACAATGGGCTGTCTAACGGGTAGGCAGTGTAATTTCTGTATGGACGGGTAGGCAAGATTGTAATCTACGCGATACGTATAATAAAGCGTAAAATTGTTCGCGCCGAACCTGTCACATACGGCTATTCATCTGTTATCGATAACGACGACAAAAATAATGACAAGTTCTGGTCCTTTATATAGTAAAATGTTTTAAAAAATGAAGTAAAAGATTTGAAATTAACAGATTAAAAATACTTTGATCGATTGAAGAAATACACTAGACCCACTAGACCCGATAATAATACTGGTCATATGCTTGCCGTCTGAAGTGGTTAAAAACACACAAAATTTGAGTGGGAGAGTTTGGGTTTATCTTTGCATCGACACATAAAAAATGATATGCACCTACACCCAAATGTTTATTTTGACGAGTTGGATTATGATCCGCGCCTTCGGCTTAGGACACAGGTGCATAATATTTATTATCTGTCTTCGGCTCGGTACATAACTTCTCAATCGTCAAAATAAACATTTGAGACTGTGGTGCATTATCTACTAATAATTTCAGTCGATAGCATGATTGGACTGTGGCACAATCTAACGAAGAAAGACAAGGAGGCATTATGTGATTACTCTACTTGCCAAACGCGATTCTTTCTGCAAACCAAACACTTGCCAAGACAACAAATTTTTAGAATTTTAGTGTTCTAGTAACCTAATGTCGTCGCTCCTATCTGGTGACTTTCCATCGGCAAAAGTTAGGCAGAAAATATTTCACAAAAAGCAATCTACGTTTCTTTGTACTGACTGTTTCATTGTCTTCTTATCTTAGCTAGTAGAAGTGCATAAGACACATAACGTAAATGAGATAAGATCGATTTATCCAAAAATGAATCGTTCCATATGTTCCTCCTTGAAATTTCTTAGCTTTAGTTCAAGGTTAGGCAACCGATAAATTTTCCTTTCTTTGTTCATTATGTCGTGTTTTTCTTTACAGATATCTGTGTTTGATTTGATGTTATATTTCAAACGAATGACAAACTACTACAGAAATTATTGTGTGTTGTGCCACGATATATATCCGAATTGCAACAAAGGTATTCTATGAATCTTTTAGCGGCATACGTGCAAATGTAAACATTACCAATTCTCACTTGAAATGTAATCAATATATCATCAACTTACAATTGATTCACTCCGTAATTGTACGACAAACAACACTGAACACAGCAACACAAACGTAAACATTGTATCACCAATCATTTTCACAAAAAATATTTCCACCAATTTTCATTCAGTTTACAGTTTTTCTATAACGCAATTTCGGTTTTCTAGTTATATATAGGTATAGATATCACAATAATTTTATTATTTTTTTTTGTTGTTATCAACGAAACTCTAATCGTCTCTTTAAGTCACTTGATTTTGATTATTGACCGCATCGAAGTACGAACAATGATTTACTAGAACGTATTGAAAATATTAGTCATCTGAATGTAGATGAGTATTTCATTTATTTTTCCAATATTTTTCACACAAATGTTTTTGTGATAAGAGGCATTGTTTTTCCCTTTATTTGACAGTTGTCGGTACTTCGTCAAGTTTTTGAACGATAACGAAAACACTGTACACTGTCACAATATTATGTAGTTCGGTAAGTGATACACTGGCGCATTATGTGAAGTTTCTTCTTCGAATAAACGTCATAGATATATGAAAGATTTCATGGATTTCATGTCTGCCCTAATTTGCAGAAACTGTTTTTTTTAAATAAAATTTCTCGGAAAAAAATTTGAAAATTTCATAAGAACTCTGAAAAGCTCTGAAAAAACGACAACAAATAATTTGCTGAAGTGTCTTAAGTTTCTTTTGCTAATTAGTGCATTTGTGTTACAGCCCGTTACAACCTAGCACTGAACTAAGGAACCGATTTTTAGCTGATATTTTTTCTACCCCCAACCCGCCACAAGTATAAATTTAATGAGAAATTTAATTAAAATGTAGACAAGTAATTCATTTCAAACAGATTTATGGAAATTCGAACAAATTCTTTCAAATTAGTCTAATAAAGTCTATAAACAATTAGATGAAACCTTGAATTATTGATAAACCAACAATTACCGCATGTGTGTCTAAAGCATACATGCAACTCTTATCTTTTATAATACAATTGACTGAAAGTCAGGGTCTTACACCAGATAAATGTGGATCACAAAAGAAGTTCACTTTGATTATTAAGTTTGAAAAATGTAAAACGTGGGTCCGAAGGTTCTTGATTTCGATGATTTTGAAGCGGAATTAAACAACTTAGCCCTAGTTCGAAGATGGACTTTGTGGGACGTTGGATAAGGTACCATTGAATTTTATTAAGCAATTAATATCAATTAGCAACAATTACTATATCGATTATCAAATTCTCTTGACTGTTTAAGTATATATCACCAATCACATTAACATTGCATGTGTCAATGCTGCTCTGTCGCATACACCTTGTTTACAAAATTACGAGGCCTAAACGTCCTAAACGTGCTTCTAATAACAGCTGCCATAGCACTTTGACATAACTCAATTAATTCATTGTATGAAAGCCATCTATTTGACACGGTGTCCCTTAACAAAAATAAAGTTTTTCTGAAGGGTACCCAAAAAATGACTTCTTATCCGAGTGTTAGGACCTAAAAGGAGCTTAAAACCTCTTTGCTTAGTTTTCAGCTAGATCCTTCTTGTGAACCATTTTTTGCTCAGAATAACGTCGTTTATCGATAAAAAATAAAAAAAACGCCGGTAGGCAACAGTTCTGTTTCATCATTTTCTAAAGAATCTTGAAAATGTATGGGAAATGTCGTTTTTTCACAAATCGACTATAGGAGAATGGAGTTTAGAAACTAAGGGTAAAATCTATTACAATTTAGTACGTTTCTTCATAAAAAGACTACTGTCACTGAATTATTTTTTCATGAACAAACTTCACTGCTGTGACATTTCATGGGAATGAATCAATGTGAAGTTGTTACACAAAAAAAAAGTACAGTGAGATTGAAGTACTTTAAAAAAAATGTGGCGCCTCTACAGGCCAACCGACTAGGCGAATGGGGATGGATCTAGCTGAAGACTAAGCAAAGCGGTTTTGAACTCCTTTTAGGTCCTATCACTCGAATCAGAAGTCATCTTTTGAAAAACTATCAGAAATACTTTTATTTTTGTTGAGAGACAGTGTTGAGCTACTCTAGCTTTACCATTTCTTGTAACAAAAGATGCTTTCTTGAGGCATGATTTTTATTCAGGCAACGCACTTCAAGCATGAGTAGTACTCTAAATAGGGTACTGAGACTGGACAGTGTATCAAACAAATTTTGACACTGTAAAAAATAGGACAAATTTGTCATACAAAATAGTTCTCTATTTGGCAGCTGTCATTAGTAGCACTTTTGCTTGAAGTTCGTTGATTCAGACAAATGAACAGTCGGACGAGCTGCAATGAGAACCACTGTAGAAAGGAACGTTACAATCAACGGAGAGAATAATCCGTCTTTTTAACCACTATGTGTAACATTAAATTTCGACATTCTCCCCACTCGTATATGTACTGGCTTAAAATGCATATGCCCAAAGCGTGTGAAAAACACTCATAATATGGGCGACGCTCTTCTTTGATAATGTAAGCAGACCGTTAAACCTTCAAAGAAAGTTTTTTTTGGCCGTATTGTCCAATGAAAATTGTACGTCGATACATCCACACGAATTCGTTGTGCTAATCAAATGCAGACGGTTATTTCATCTGTTCCAGACAGAAAACACAAATATAGGCATCGAACTCTGGCTGACGTCGGCCTAGTACCAAATTGTTTGATAAACCTGATAAAAGTTAAAGATTTTGTGGCAATCTGATCTAAGGATCACAAGAAGTAACAGACTCGATGAAATTATCGGTGATTTACTTCCAGCTAGCCGTATGTGATATGTTAGAGTCGGTAGATGGGATACAAATTCGGTGCTTGGTGGGAAAAATTGAAACAAATTTGTTTAGAAAAGAAACGAAATCGTTGCGGCTTTAATCGGTTAACAGTAAATTCACACAGCAACAACAACAACAGTATTTACTGAACTTCACAGCCATCTATCGTGGACTCTTTCTGGTAGCTCTCGCAGATGGTCCATTTTTAGTCTTAATTGTTCGCCCTTTCCGAACTGGAGTATTCTCGTTACTGTCTGGAATGACATCTTCGTCGTCACCATCGTCTGTCACGGTAGCGCTCGCTTGTATACTCCGTTGTGAATCGGACTTTCCGGCTTTCGGTTTGCGCTGTACGTTGACAATAATATCGGTATCGATGGACACATTCAAGGCCAAATTCAAGTTTATTGTTTTCGTCTTTTTCGCTTTAGTTTTGTCGGTGGCTGGCGAATCGCTGACCACAACTATGCTTCCGACTCGTGACGACGAGGTTTTTTCGTCACTGTTTGTCTTGGAGATTTTTGCTCGTTTATCTTTCGAAGGAGTTTTGGCAGGTTCCGTCTGAACGCGTTTCCGTTGACCTTTCACGGGTGATTTGTTTTCAACTTCCGATTCTTCGCTTTCCGATTCAACAACAGCACGAGCCTGTTTTGTCACCTTCTTTCTTGGTGACTTTTCACCAGCAGTCAAACGCTTAACAGTTTCTTTCTTACTTGGGCCGGCTGCGGTCTTGACTGTGAAAATCAAATCACCCGAATTCTTTTCGCCTAGCTTCTTCAAGCCAGCTTCGAACATCTGTCGACATTTATTGTAGTCTGGAATATCGTCGTACTTCATTGAAGCCACGTATTTGACGTAATCTGAGATTGTGCCTGAAATAAACAGTGACGCATGAGAGTTCGTCGGTAATTGACGAAAGAAATTCCGCACTTACTGGAACATGACGGAAAACATTTTTTCAACGAATCAACAACGTTGGCCATGAAGTTTTCTTTCGATTCCTGTACCTTCTTCGGATTCGCCAGTAAGCCATCAGCCTCCCAAGGCAGTGTTGTGCCAGACCAATGAATGATATTATAGGCCAGGATTTCCAGATCACCACGTCTGGTCGGGACACCGTTGTGTGCATCACGAGACGTGTACTCAATCGTTCCGTTATGCATTTTCTTCGGATCCGGTTTGAAGTCTTTCGTGGTGTAATGACTCGCCAGACCAAAATCTACCAAATAGGCCTGACTTGCACCAGCTTTACCTTGTCCCAGTAAGATATTTGCACCTTTCAGATCGGCATGGACATATTCACACGTATGAATATACTCTAACACGTCCAACTGTTGTAATTTCGCGGGAAATAAGTACATGAGCTGATCGGAATACAAAAATCACTTACCATTTGTATAGCGATGCGGAATATCGTTGGCTGTGGAAGGATTTTTCCATTTTCGATGAAGTAGCTCCAAACATCTCGAGCGTACCGCGGCATTACAACGAAACGGTGTCTCGAACCGTTCAATTCGTGCGATCCGTGTCCCACATAGTGTGGCATTCCGAGGGATTTCAAATTTTTGGCCTTCTGGTATTTTTCGACTGTAAAGACACAATTGACATTAATGGCCCAAATTGTCTAAAACGTTTTTGAGTATTAATGCAAGCTTACTCTCGGACAATTTGGCTGATCTTGAATAGAAATGCATCTCGACGAATAAGGGTCCATTTTCATGTGGTTCCTGTTGATTTAAAACATACAAAACAATTAGTTTCCTTCAGTTATGGATTGTTAGCTAACGGATATGACATTGTCCTTAGGTCACCGAGGTCAGAGAAATCCATAAATCGTTTTTGGGCAATTTTTAAACGTCAACAAAAATTATTTACCGCAGAAGTCGTGCTTGTGGAATAATGACTCTCTTGAGACGTTCAAATTGATCGTCAATATTGCATAAGCGCGAGGGTTGTCAAGGCTCTACTATGAAAACACACACAAATACACAGGAATGTGGACTCGCCACAGGAAACTTACAATTTTGACAACATAGTTGAAATCCTTCGTGTCGCCAACTTTAGCTGCCGAATATATGTCACCGAATCCACCAGATCCAATTGACGGACCAATTTTCCATTGCACTCTGCTCACATCAGTGAGAATCTCACCGTTTGGAACCGGTGCCGGCTTCTGGTACTTGCCTTTGGCGGCAACTTTCTTTTTCACAACCCCAACGGGCTTGGTAGTTTCTTTTGTTTTAGCGGCTGGTTTGGCCTTCGGCATTTTTGATGGAATACACTTACGAATAGACAAATTGAAATTAACTACAAATGTTCCTGATAAATTTATTTTGTAAGCGTCAAAATATAACAGCAAAGGTAGTTTGATGGAACGCTGTATGAGCGAACCGAATTCTTCTTTCTTTTGAGTTAGTAATCTGACATTGATGTCAATGGGCCCATAATGTAAGTTAATATGAAAAGAAATTGCACTGGGACATGCATTTTAAATGTTTTTTTATTCAAAAGTCAACGGTGGCTACGAATGCTACGAATGCTAATCAATTTCATTGCGAGTTGGTTTATCAAAACCATGTTACTGAACAGAAATGACACGTTTATCATGTTGAAAACAATTGAATTACACATCCTGTCTGGGATATAATTCAAGAAAGGAAAAAATACCTTGCTTTGAGGACCACTTTATTGAAATATTGAGCGTTTTGAAACTGTTAGCTGTTGGGATCAAAATTAATAAGTATTATCTTTAGGGCAAATGTATCATTTTGGGTCTGAAATCTACTTTGCCTTATATATCTATTGCAGCGGATAAATATGGAAAATTAAAGCATCAGCGTCCCTACTTCATTACACAGTCACAGCACAAATTCAATTTTCACAGGTGCGGCTTATTTTTATGAGAAAATAATTTAGGGATGAAAATCTTAGGTACTCTCGCCCATTTCGAAATATTTATAATAATTTGAACTAAAGTCAAGTTGACGTGTGATTATTGATATTGACTTCGCCTCGGAACAACAAAATTGACACGAAAACTTTTCATCTTTTTATTACTTGTCGTGTATGTAAATTACTATTTCACGACAATTGCGCTTGACATTTTAACATCATAACATCATAACCAAACAGACGGAACAAAATTCATAGATTTAGTCATAGCACTGACAGTGATTTAGTACTTATCTGTGGCACTATCACGGTGAGCTTGAAAAAATTTTTATTCGACCTCTCGTCGATTGGAAAATTTTTAATTAAATAAATTTTTCGTTTTTTTGGGACCTGCAAGAAGCTTGAAGACTGTTTGGACCCTAGCGGTGACTCGTTTAATCACAAAAATATAGTTTCTGTTTAGCCTGAGGTCTAAGCTTTACAACGATACCAATCATGACATTAATGACTACCAACAAACATCTTTTACGAAGCAAAGTAATTGAACTAGGTCACTGCGAATTTTAAAGGATTTATCACATGTGGATGATTTCTATTTTGTCTTAAAATGTATTTTTAATTATTTTACGTAATGTAAGGGGTTAATAGAGGTCGAAAGAAGATTTTTGACCCGAAATAGATTTTTTTATAAATCACCATGAGCAAATTGCACTATCTCGAGTCAAAAATTAACAAAGCTTGGTTTGTATTTTCTTTTGTTTCGTAATTAGTTGCTCCAATAGCTCAAAGCTATTTCTGCAACATTTTAGTTGCTTCCACAAAAAAAAAACATTATACGAAGAAAATTGGATGGTCGTTCTGGTCTATACAACAAAGATTATAACAGAATGAAATACCAACTTATTTTCCGACCTTTATTCATCACTTAAATTATGCCGAATAATTAAAAATACGTTTTGAGACAAAGTAGAAATCATCCACGTCTGAAACATCCTTTCAAATTGGCAGCTTCCCGCAGGGCTCAAAAAAACAAAAAATCGATCTCTAATTAAACATTTTCCCATCAAAATATTTTCTTGGTATGTTATTCTTACTCGTGGTGCCGCCCTCTACAAAAACCACTAAAAACATTTCATGTCCACGAGAGGTCGAATAAAAAGAATTTCAAGCTAACCGTGCTATTTTATACCCAATCTACGGTTAGTAGCGGCGGAATCAAAATGCGAGAAAATTATAACGGTTGAATTACAGGTGGTCCTATGTCAAAATGAACTATGATTCTATGAACGAGTTGTTTATCATCAAGTAAAAATAGCAACAAAAATTTCAATTCCACCGCAACTCCGTAGAGTGTGTTTGTACAGAGTTTATTTTTACCCAAGAGTACTTATTTACCGTGTTATTTACATAATTACTTACATGAGGCCCATGTACCCACATGATAAGTAGTAGTTATCATCCAGCACAACATTTACCAATCACTGACCCTTCGACAACAAGTCTATCATTATCATTTGTACGAACTAAGACAGGTCATTATGTAGGCTATAATCTATGCCATTTCGATTGAGAAATCAGAATTTTCAGCGCTATCGCATCACAATCAGTTCTTCTGAAAATTCAAACAAACAATTTTACTTTTACTGAATTAGTAAACGAATTTTTCTATTAAAACATTACCGAAAAATAACTTGACCTGATTCGAATACTGAACCCGATTTATTTACTCAATTCACACGAAACGGCAAAATCTTATACAAAATACAAAATATTGTTCGATTCAAATTACTTTCTCAATTAATCTGATGTGCATTCATTCTACCTACACTTTTCATTGTAAATATCCTAAGCTCTTCTTCTAGTAGTTATTTCTCAATTAGCAATTGCAGATTTTCTACGCATTCTTCTTGACATAATAAGTCAATTCTAGTTAATGAGGGGGATTGTGTGTATATAGTTGAATGTACTACTATATATCCCTAACACTAACCATTAAATGTAAAGATTACACTACAACTCAAGTCACATATCTACAATGGAAACTGTAACATCAGTTAGTACTCTGTACATAAGATACTTTTTATGCACATAAATATATCTGAAGAGAAAAACTAAACATCCGCGCATATTCTTAACTCATGATCATAGTACATATTTCGTCGATTCCAGTCGATCGCGATATTCTGGGCAAGACAGTTCGGTAAGGAAAAAAAATTAAAATTTATCAAGAAACTATTCACAACTCTGTGACAGCCATTTAGACTTAATATTTCTGATGTTCTTCAGTCGTTAAACTGATATTGTGTGTGCACCATCGACAAATACTTATTCGGATTATCAAGTGACTTGGTGGTTATAATATATAAGTACTGAACGATCAGCGGTATTTGGGGTGAGTGTAATATTATTTTGTTCATGTTTTGTATATAAATTCTAAATTTGGCTTCCGATTTTTCTATTCCAACTAAAAAATGTGCATCGTACACTCATACTCTCGCGCAGACATACGCATCTCTCTTTTTATCCATTCATTGGATCTAGATTTATTATTAGATATTTTGGAAGGCGTTGAAACAATATGTTTATGTCGATATCTCTACCAAACAGTTGTTAAATATGATTTAATTACTTGCTACACTATGTGTTCGGATGGTTGAAAAGTTTTTTTTTTATTTTTCTATTTTTAATTGTATTTTTTGTGTGAAATTAATTTTTATTTCATGGAATCCATTGTTCGTTTGATATTGAATTTAAAACCAAATTTCCGGATGTATAAATTTGGATGATTTATCATGGCTCGGTTTATTTGACCAGCCGACAGACTTTTCTCGTTCCAACCAAATTTATTCAAGGTTAACTCCATTTGAGATTATATTTGTATTCATCAACATCATCTGTCGTGTTACTCCTCGAGGTAGCATAGAGACTCTACAAATTGTCGCCATCGTATTCGGTTCGGTGCGAATGCCTTTACTTCCGTCCATTCTTTCTCGGCTTTCCACGCTTCGTCAACGACTGTTAGTTTCCATATTTGAATTAAAGTAATTAAATTTAAAAATCCTGTAAAATGCCAAAAAAATAGAAAGTCTTTACTGCTCGAAGATCTTCGGATATTTGGGACCTTTTCCTAATTTAACTTCAACAATGAATTCATGACCAGTATTAATTGAACACCTCTGAAGCAAAATACATGCAATGGGTCAAAAAAAAAAATTGGAAATACGAAATGTTTTTTAGCCTAACAAATTTTACCTCGAAATTTTTCGTTTACTGCGCTACTTTTACATTTTTATTCCTATCTGACTGCACTCCCATTTTTTCTTACATCTTCGTCGACATCGACGACAGACGAGGACCGAGGATGAACTTATTTCATCCTTTGCTCACTGTAATTTAATTTCATAGTTTTGTTGCGCAGTATTCGTAATATATTTGAGAATTAAAGCATTGCTCAATCGTACGTTGTGTAAGCTGAAACGGACTCTATATATTATTTATGCTGCGTAAAACCATTGTATAGAGACGTCTCAAGATGAGGTTGTTCTTTTTCGTGTACGAAAAATGATGGTTTCTTACCACAATTTTGCTAAACAAAACAAACCGCGAGATTAAAATTTTGCTCTGAGTTTTTACTCAATTTAATGTGGTCGTCTGTGTATGGTGTTTGATTCGAAGGATACGCAGTTTTTTAATTGAAAATAATTTCAAGCTTAACTGAAGATGGTGTCTGTTGAAATACAAATTAAATATCACGAAAATTGTATGCTTGCATATGCTCCAGTATATTTCTGCTGAAATTTGGTCATTCATAACGAGGTCACTGATAAAAGTGTAACCCTTCTTATCGCACATTTCGGTTTGGAATATAAACAAGTTTTTAGATCTTTTTTTGTTGCTCTCTATAATTTAGCAATCGTACGGATGCCCTAAAATTTATTGAAATAATTTCTGCGAATTCAATTTATAATTGTTTGTTGTTAATTCCAAGTCCAACAACACACAACAGCAACATCGTTATACGTTATTTGAAGTTTCTTCTTTCGTTTAAAAAAAAATGCGGACATCCTCAGAAATGCGATAAATTATATTGTGTTACACTTCATGTGCATTTCATGTAAAATGTTAAATTTAGACACTGCATTGAATTACTTTGGTTTTAATTATTTTTTTGGACATTGTTTTGTCAATAATTTGTTTTTATTTTTGGTAATTAAAACATGCTTGAGTTCATGGTCACGGGGAGTAAATTAAAACGTACGATAGCGATAAACGAAATGTTTACAGGCATTGATATGACTAGCGAAGAGCAGTCTATTGCGACAGTAATGTTGAGTAAAACTAAAAATATATATAAGCTTACGCTGGATCGACATAATACATTAGAAGTACCCGAACCATTTTATATCATTGACAAAATAAGAATTGTGTCGCAATTGCAAACTTCCAATTTTCTCTATTTTTCCATTCAATGGGGCGTTCGGAGTTTTCTTAAAAATGATTTTTAAGTAGACAGCGTGACAATACATAATGTTTCAATTATCTACTACTTCGATTGTATAAGTTAGTGTTTGATATAAATTCTTTTACTTAATTAGCTATGAATAGAGTGTTTAAGCGAACTGTAGCTAGAGCTGTATTCGGTTGCTGCCGATAACAGATGACAAAAAACAAGACACTTCAAGCAAAAGTGCTATTAGTCACAGCTGCCAAATAGAGTACTACTTTGTATGAAAAAAGTGTCCGAAGTGCCAAAATTGGTTCGATACACTGTCAAGTTTCAGTACCCTATTTAGAGTACCACTCATGCTTGAAGTGCATTGCTAAAAAGGATAAAGTTATTGGAATTTTATTTAGAAAAACCAACGACTGCTGAATTTATTATGAAAACATTAAAATTTGATGCTCCAGCTGGTTTAGTTTTCTGGTAATGCATATGGATCGGATAAAATTCAATTTGTCATAATTAATTCATAGCCACATGTTCGATAATGTCATTAAAAAGCAAATAAATTATTGAGTGTGGCTAGCATACTCTACCACAACATAATAAATAGATAGAGTGAGAGGAAGGCTTTATTAGAATGTCGTTGTTGTTGGTCAATGCGCATTGCTCGTATTCAACTATTTATATCGTCAATTCTCGCAGCTAGTACCATTGATCCATTTCTGTTTTTAAATTGGTATTTAAGGATTATTAGCTTGTGCTAATTCATTTAACATTTTAAAAACTACTTCAAAATCAAAAATTGATTGCAATTTAATTAAAATTTATAGATATAAAGAGATCCAATGCAGAGAACTAGTCGATATTCGTTAGGTATACAGTGCCTACCTCAAAGTCCATATGAAAATTCACATCTAGGACCAGAAAAGTGCGACTTCGACGCACTTTTTCTCCGTCGAATATGAAAACATTATTCGTACCACGGACTTAAAGTCTTTTTTAGCGTACTCGATTCCAGACCTCGCCTTCGGCTGTCTGGAAACATCACCCACGCTAAAAAAGACTTTTAGTCCTAGGTACGAAATATACTAGCATTATCTGCCTCCTACAACCACGTAACACTTTGCTCCCAGAGAAAATGATCCATTACTTGATGAAGAATATTTTCGGTTAATTTCAAGTGAATAATCAATTTTCGCATGGGGCAGGTAAAATTAACCATGGAAGTTGCTATGTAATTCATTAATTCAGTAAACCAGGGCAGGGGAACACAGTGTGGGTTCAATCAACGATGCTCGCAAACTCATCAGTGTGTTTTTGAGCAATTTGGTTCGGTAACTGTTTTTCGACCAGTTCAGTTATATCCTCGTCTTCGGCTCAGATATGCAAACTCTACACTTGTCAGTCGGAAACACAGTTATCGAAGCTTGTTACTGGAAAAACACTCTTATGAGTTTACTTTCGTTGCCATGTCATCTTCATTATGGTACTGAGTCTTTTGAACCTAGTATTCCCAACAGCTGACGATGATTGAAATTTACCTCAAGACTGCCATAGTTTTGTTGAAAGATTTTCTTAATTTTCCAAAATTCGAAACAATTTCGACAAAATTGACGAACGTTTCACAGGGTGATGTTACTAGTATCATCTAGTATTACTTCTTCTGATCTAAATTTTATCATCAGACCCACGGACAATCTTTCGCTTCATTAGTCCTTACGCTCGGTTTTAATATGAAATTTACTGTAAATGACCAAAGAAATCGAAGCTCATCTCTTAGTATCGTCGTTGCTATCGATATCGAATTTTTGACGCAAACAAGAAGCTCTTATCAATAAACGGGAGCATTTAATCTCTGGTTGATTGTCAATTTAGAACGAATGAATAACGAGACTTTAAAACTCGAATAAAACAATTTCATAATTAAACTGCCAACAACACTTTCCAGACACTATTTATTACATACATATCATAGGGCACATATTATATATACTTATATGTAGTAGGAACGGAACACACATTGTATGTAATTTTCTTCGTATACCCAACAGCGCACATGTTGAACTTTTAAAATATTTATATTCATTTTTCTCTCACACAAAATTTCTGTGATACCATCGGAGGAAGTTGAAGTAAACTGGGTATATTTTTATATGAAATAAAGAAAACCCACATTCGTATGTAATAATCTTGCATTTTGCTTTTTAGTTTTCGCCGATTACGTAATTGAATTGTGCTCTCGTCCGACAATTTTAAATGCTCCGCACAATGCAAGCATAATGTTGCATTATAAATGAAGTCATCAACTAAATTTACTGGAAATTCGAATTAAGTAAATCAACAAAAGAATTTTTTTAAATCCCTCAGTAAATCTGGTATTCCATTCTTCAGCAGTCCGTTTAAACAGTCAAAAGTTTCGTTATATGTTATCAGTACTTTAGTCTATAAAGTCGTACCTCGTATTTTGTCGTACCGTTGCATAATAGTTACTTTCCCAACGCATTCACTTCGAAGTGAAACCGGATCGCTCACACCATTCGATGGCCTGATGGAAACGTCGCGAAAACCGCATTGGACTGGAACCCGCAGGGGACGCGAGACAGGTGTAGACCGAAAACCACATGGAAGCGAACAGTCGTCATCGAAACGAGGGAAGCCGAGTAAGAATGGACGGAAGTCAAGGCACTCGTAATGAACCGAATACGATTCCAAAACTCGCCTTTGGCGCTCATTCGCTAAAAGAACCTTTTAGCATAAGATAGGAATTTCCTAAACGAAAAGTTGAAAATACGCGAGGAAGTCGCGGTGTTTCAATGCTAGTTATGGTGATTCATGACATCGTGCGACCTCATGCCATAATTACACATCTAGAGCTTGATAAAGTTATTTGTACCGAGACTGAAATTCATACGATTTATGCAACAGATGCATCTAAAGTTTTCAAATTTTGCACGTTATGATGCTGAGTTCCATAAACTTTCATTTTTGCAGTAGTTCGGAAATGTTTTTGCTGGCACTGTTTTTATATTAAAACCTTACCCTCGCCCGCGCGTTCACACACATCTTGTGTGTATTGGGGTATTTTGAAATATACTATTACAGCATAGATGACTTCAATGATTTTCCGTTCCGTTTACATGCGATTCATGATTCGGTGATTTCAGTGGTTGTGGTTTTCTTTGTTCCGGGGTTCTGTAAACGTTGTATTTATCAAGTTCGAAACTACTTTTATTTTAACTAGTAGAATCGAAAATGCGATTTCTCTAGCAAAACGAAAGTTCCTAATAACGAAGTCTTCGGAGTGTCAATCAATATGTATCAAAATAGCGTAAATCTGTTGATTAACCTGTCACATACGGCTATTCATCTGTTCATTGTAACGACGACAAAAATAATGACAAGCTCTGGATAATATGGTCCGTTATGTAGTAAAATGTATGCTAAAACAATTGAAGTACAAGATTTGAAATCAACAGATTAAAAATACTTTGATTGATGGAAGTACTGGTCATATGCTGGCCGTCTGTAACAGGTTAAAGAACACATGAAGTAGATTATACGTCCTTCTTTGCACATTCTCATTCTCTGACAAGTTTGAAGTTGATAGTCCGTGCTAAAGGCCTGACCTGACTGTATTTCTACTAATCACAATAACAATGTCTAAACAACTAAGCCAACACCATTCGAAAGTTGATCATTACATGAATGATCTGTTCAGTTCATGTTAGGTGTTTGTGGTAATCAACAACTTTCGTATTGGGCAGCCAATAACTAGAACACGGAATTTATTACAAACCAATGATACTCGCATACTTGTGATACCTCATGCAATGAATTATTTTCGCAGCATCCAATGTAAATAACTATTACTCGCAAAGCTCCAAGGAAATTGGACTAATCAGGTAATGAATTCGTAGGGAGCTGCGAGTAAACGACTTTGCATGAAGCTGTTGCAACAAAAGAACTGAGAAACTGGGTCTTTACATCGATGATTTACTTGCAAATTTTATATTAATTAATTCTCAATGGACTTTGTGATGTAAGTCGACTATCAAAATAGTGAATGCGCTTACGATTACATACAACAACAAAAAATGTGGGTAGTGTAGCAATCATTACTTCGTCCATCTGAACTTGATGACTTTAAAATCAGTAAACTCAATTGTTTTTCCACATTTTCAAATGAATATTTTTCGTTTTCCCATTTAGTGCGATGCGGTGGCCAAAAATTCAGTTGCTTATCTTAGCAGCGGCATGTATCTGTCTAGCTAAGGCCGACGTAAGTTCACTAGTTTCTTAAGTATCTAAGCCAGACGGAGTCAGATCTTTAACTTTTTCTAGGAATTTGAAATTCCGGAGGATTTTGATCTGGATGAGTTTGATGATACTGACGAAGAGCTGTTGAGACAATTTGAAGAGAAGCTTGTCGTAAGTGTTACAGCTGCAATTGACTTTGTATTTCAGATCTGAATTTTATTTCCAATATTCACAGAACAAGGATTTGGCTCATGAAAATGAACATGCAAGGCAAATAGCATCCGATCTGGCGGCAGAACAATTGAATAACAACTTGGTTGCAGGTACAGTATGAGATGGTATGCCAGAGGCAGTTTGAAATTAATTTTATAATTTCACGAGTAGTTGATCCGTGTATACAAATTCATTGTGGCGCTGGACGTGTTTGCAAAGCTGAAGGCACAAGTGCTTCGTGCGTCTGTATTCCTGAATGCCCAGAGGAAAATGATCCTAGACGAAAGGTCTGTACCAACAAAAACGAAACATGGACGTCGGATTGCGAAGTTTATCGCCAACGTTGCCTTTGCGATTCGGATGATCCGGCATGTCGAGGACCTGAATTTGCTCATATGCACATTGACTACTACGGCGAATGCAAGGAGATGCCGGTAAATTTTTTCAGTTCATATCCTTCCTCCTCATCATTTACCGCGTTGCATATTATTCCGTGATAGGATTGTCAAGAAGACGAGATGAACGATTTTCCCCGTCGCATGCGTGAATGGCTGTTCAACGTTATGCGTGATCTGTCTAACCGCGATGAATTGGCCGAAAAGTTTGTATCATTGGAAGTGGAAGCTGAAACGAATCTGACCCGACGATGGGCTAATGCTGCCGTTTGGAAGTGGTGCGATCTGGATGGACATCCACACGATCGAACTGTGTCACGACACGAACTGTTTCCGATCCGTGCACCGCTGATGGCATTGGAACATTGCATTGCACCATTTTTGGAAACATGCGATCCAGACAACAATCATCGAATTACCTTGAAGGAGTGGGGTAAATGTTTGGAGTTGGATGAGGTAGGGTTTTTGATTTCGATGGGTTCGGTGTCACATTTGGAGTTGATTTTTTGTTTGTCTTACAGGCTGATATGTTGGAAAACTGTGACAAACTTGTCAAAGATAAGGCACAGCAATAGAGCAGAGCCAAAATAACTTGAGGTTGAACTTCAGGATTTTTAAATAATATTCTTAGAGTGTATCTTACGCATGAATTGAATTGAATTTTGTATAAATAACTTTTTGCATTTAATCTGTAACGCCATTGGATGTATACTATGTTCATAGGAAGTGCAATGATTTTACTGGATAAGCCTATATGGATCCCGACATATCTCAATGAATTGTATACCTAACTTCCCTTTTGTACCAGTTCTCTGTGACACATTTCTTCTTTTTTTTCAATGTTTTTGTGTAAATCGAAACTATTTCATCCAATAAATAAGTCTGTATCTGTACTATTAAGATTCATATGGTTTTATTTCGTCTCGGGTGATCTGTTCGTTTATTCCAAACTACTACTAAATAAGCCATGAACTATCTGGCTGGTGTTTTCAGGGAAATTATTGAAATTTTGAGTCACCCGGAAAATTTTTGACGGCTGCCCGAAAAGTTTTCTGTCCAACCGATGACTTCTTCTCTTTTCACTTGTCTCGAACTATGTTTTTGCTGTTGGAGTTGCTATGTTGTTGCCTTTGCTCGACAAATAACTGCCCCAAAAAACAACCATACTTTGTAGAGGACCTGGTTTTCCTAAATTGTGGGTTATCCCCACTCCTCTAATCCTGATAGGCGGAAAATCCTTAGAAAATCCTTCGAACATTTTTGAAAATAAAAAAATATTTCCATCAAAAAATCCTCAAAATCATAGAAAAACACTTCAAAAAATCCTCGACTCCGAATGTCCAAAATTCCAACACAAACAATGAAGAAAATGTTCAGAAAATAATTAACAATCCTCAGAGGATTTTCTTTTTTAGAATCCTTCGTAGAATTTACAAATACATCAGACACCAAGGAAGCAATAAAGATCAAATGGTGACAAATACAACTTGCCATTTTAAAATTCTTATAAAAATTTGGCAATTCCATTGTAGGTGTATGTTACTTCCGTCAAGAGAAAAGAAAAGTGAATCAACAAATGATAAAGTGAATATGTCTGTTGGCATAGCACTGCTAGCAGGAAATATCAGGACCTTTTAATCCAAGAACTTGCTGGCATCAACACTTCCTCCAAGTCAAGTTCTCAATAAAAGATGAAAACTCACAAATGACAGGATATTCGCGCAAAAATTTCACTATTAACGCTATCTTACATGATTTATTTAGGTATTAGAAACCGAACCATTGAATCAACGATTATGTGAAAACTTTTTGTTGAATGAATTGTTCCGTTCGTTCGTCATCATTAACTTCCATTACCACCGAACCTATAACTATTTGCACTTCAATTCTTTACTTGTTCACAAAAATCGTTCAACAGCCACTATGGCTTCCGAGGCTCAGGAATGGATTGTGGATCTGTGAACGTTGTCTCATAGTTCTTAGCATTTTCGATGTCCGTTCCAAACTCCCCCATTCAATCTAGAGCAAAAATCTGAGACAATTTTTCGAACGGAAGGGACAGACAGTTTGGAGGTCCGAGCTCGAGCCCATTCGTGCCGGAAACAGAGTAACTTTTTCCTTGGTGTGAGGAAAAAATTGTAACTGCACGAGACCCGTTCAACTACGAAAGGACAACAAAAAAACTTAAACGTAAACCTCCAATCCTCAAAAAATGCCCAAGAATGGACTATCATTGTAGTTTATCAATATTTCCAATTTTATTGGAGGAATTCTTCTGAAAAACAGAAAAATTTTCCATTGGAATTTTTTATATGTGCCCTGTAAGGTATTCGACCCCGGAAGCCAAAACCACTTTCAAAAAAATTCTTCGAAGCTTGTGTTGGCTGGTAAGAGGTCATCAAAAACCGAAAACTTGCATTTTTCTTACAAACATTTCTCAGGTTACACGAGCCGTACAGGGTCGTGTGGGGTGTCACTAGAAAGGTAATTGCATGTACTTCCGGGGAAAATAGGGTCTTATTGGGTTTCAAATTCATCCGCACTGAAATATGTGCAGTTGAAGGTTTCAACCGAAGACTTACACTTTTCTCACAGAAATTTCTCGAGGTACACGAAACGTGCATTGTCGTATGGGGTGTCATTAGAAAGGAAATTAAAATGCACGTTTCGTGTACCTCGAGAAATTTCTGTAAGAAAAGTGTAAGTTTTCAGTCTTATTTCGGTTGAAAACTTCAACTGTACATATCTCAGTGTGGATGAATTTTAAACTCAATAAGACCCTATTTGCCCCGGAAGTACAGGCAATTACCTTTCTAATGACACACCACACGACCCCGTACGGCTCGTGTAACTGGAGAGATTTTTGTAAGAAAAGTGCAAGTTTTCGGTTTTTGATCACCTCACACTAGCCACACAAACTGCGAAGATTTTTTTTGAAAGTGGTTTTGGCTTCTGGGGTGGAATACCTTACTGGGCACATATAAAAAATTCCAATGGAAAATGCGTCCGATTTCGGTCTTCTGTTTTTCAGAAGAATCCCTCTTGATTTTCTGTCTTTTGATATTGTCTGAATTTAAACTAAATTTATTGGTTTCATTGATACGATGGTCTTTATTAAAGCTATATTCAATGGACTGGACAGTGGTGTCGTATTGTATCCATGGTCGCGATGTTCATTCCAACTGCTGACTTCATAGTAAAACATATTATAACGGCCGAATGGCGCCACTTTGATCGTAATGCTGAATAGACCGTTAAATCGTGAAAATGTTAGGACAACGTCATTATACATGTACTGCCGCTGTTGCGCATTTATACAGGACCATGATGATTCAATACTTTAGGGCTTAGAGGGTCGACGAAACAGAAATAAAAAGATCGGTTCCGCCTATTTTTAATAAATTTATTTAATTACACTGAAACACATTGGAAAAGAATTGAAAACTTAAAACTTAAAAAAATCAAAAAAATTATGTTTTTTTGTCGGAAAAACGTTGCGAAAGAAAAAATTATTTTTAATTAAAAAATTTGCTTTTAACGAGCTCTAGTTTAAATCGAAAAAAGGTCTCGAAAATTGAATCGGGGAGATTTACAGGTTGCTTATTTTTTTGTGGTGGATTGTTTGTTATTTTCTTCTTCTTTAATTAAACATTCACTCATTTTTAACAATAAAAAAGAAATAATAAAAAAAACGAAAGAAGTTACAAAAATAAAATAAAGAAAAAAATTATTGGAGAGTCAGCTGTATCGTCCTATGTAGAGAAACAAAAAAAGAATATCTTTTCTGTAATCTCAAAAAAGGGAAAAAAGGAAATATTTGAATTTGAAAATTTAATTTTAATAATTCAAACAGTGAAATTGAATTTATTTTTTTTATTTTTGTTTATCCACGCGTTCACACGGCACGACAAATCCTTAACTAACAAATTTGTAATCTTTCTTACTATTTAATTTAAATCCTAAAAAGAATGAATGATCAACCAAGTTTTCGTTTTGTTTTTTTTTCTTTCTCTCTCTTTCTTTTTTTAATTAATTTATTAATTAACGTTTACAAAAATCAGAATTGTAAAATCAGAATCAAAAAAAGTAATTCAATTGGATTTAAAAAAAAATTAGATTTCATTTAAAATAATAATAAAATCAAGAATGAAAGGATGGATGGTCATTATATTATACTATAACATTGGTCATTGTGGTGAAATTTGAAAAAGAAATTGAAAATAATTTCCCGCGCTAGCAATTCATAAGGGAAAGCATTTGATCGCTCCTCTTTATAGTTTCACTTTTTTGGGCTGGCTTATAGTATATTCATTAACAGAAATGAAAAAAAATTAAATTCCAAAATCAAGAGACACTACATTGTATGATGTACCAATTAGGTACAAAACAATAAAATCCACTGCTGAAATCCACACTTACTGGCACATCATACAAAAAAATGTGTCGAAATTGGGCGCTAAAATAACAATGTAAAAAAATCGGTTTTCGAATTACAGTTTTTAGTGTCGAATAGAAAATGCCGTACAGAATCAATTTCAGTTTAACATTTTTTGTTTGTTTGTGCTGAAAGTCAATTTAATTTAAATAATTATGGTTTGACCAAATAAATCGTTTTGGTCGTTCTCTCATTCGCTCTCTTTCTCACCCCATTATATTATCGTACAAGGACTTTTTTTTCGTTCTTTTAGAGTTTCATCCAAATCTTTCAATTCTGATTTTCGCTATTCTTTTGTAGTTTTCCTTAAGTTTATCGATAATTTTGCTTAGATTGTTTAGTTTAAAAAAAAAAATTGTAAAATTGGTGAAAACTTTAGTCCAAACCATATTCATTTATGGTCGTCCCAGTTATTCGGGACCGCCTTTTTTGCCAATGAGCGATTTATGAATGTGCGGAATGACACCACCACCGGCAATTGTAGCTTTGATGAGACTGTCCAATTCTTCGTCTCCTCGGATGGCAAGTTGTAAATGACGTGGAGTGATACGCTTTACTTTTAAGTCCTTCGATGCGTTACCCGCCAATTCGAGTACCTAAGGGTGGAATACACAAACAACAAGTTGTTAGTCGAAATTCGTTAAATCTGGTCAGCCGATTGATCGAAACGAGTAACCAGTTGATCACTTGCAGCCGATTCGCTTTGTAGTTTGAAACAAAAAAACTTTTTGTTTTCGAAGAACAAAAAAAAAAGTTCGCCAAACGAAAACAATCAACAAAAGATTCAAACACAACACAGAAGAACATTATCAAAATGGCGCACTTTTGAATTTCGTGTTATTGAAGGTAGTTGAATAAAATGTTCGAAAAATGATTCGAATTTTGTTTTGTTTGGGTGATAAAAATATCGATTCAGAAGAAACGACTTGAGCAACGTCTTTTTTATGGCGCGTCACAAAAAATACTTCTAACAGTGCCTTTTTCATGGCGCGCACAAAAGAGACTTCTAAAGTGCCTAACAGTATTACGAAAACTATGGAACTTACTTCAGCGGTCAAATACTCCAAAATAGCGGCCGAATAAACGGCAGCTGTTGCACCAACTCGTCCGTGACTGGTTGTACGGTTTTTCAAGTGTCGGTGGATACGTCCAACGGGAAACTATAGTAAGAAAAAAAAAATTGAAAATAAAAATGAGGGGCTCGGATATGGCGCCAAAAATGGAATGTCAAAAATTTTTGATGTGAAATAGAAATTTTTTTGATTACAATATCTTACCTGGAGTCCAGCACGCGCTGATCGCGATACGGCTTTCGCTTTCGTTTTTCCGGAGTCTTTACCAGCTTTACCACCAGCCTGAGTCGATAAAATAATTTTTTTTAAATGAAAACATTGAAAGAAAATTTTTCTAGTTTTTTAGGTTAGGACCATTGAGTCCATATTTCTTTTGAATTTAATTTTGTTGTAATAGATGCAGCTAACAATTAATCATATTTAATTAGCAGCTGCGATGCGCTTACCATTTTATTAAATTGTTTTGTTTAAATTTATTTGATACGAATTACAAAAATAAAACTTCAAGAGAACTTGTTTCAAACTCACGAACAATCGGAATGACTTCTTTGGATATAATGACGCGGGTAAGATTGACGCTGGAGAATGATTTTTGATGCCGCTTTTTTCGGAGATGTCGTTTTAGAGTAGTCCGAATAATTTGGTTCGTTGTAAATCGTTTCGTTCACTGAGTGCGTTCAATTGCGTGTGATTCATTCAATTCTGTTTTGTATGCAACGCTCTCTGGTGATTTTAGATCGAAACTAATTTTAAATATTGCAAATTGGTCAACAGTCAATGGAGGTGAAAATCAATGAATATAAATTCACAGGTATTGTCCAATGTCACCACGTAGGATATAACGATATCAAAAACGGATTCACTCATTTTCATATTATTTTGACCAAAAAAATGGATGCGTTCAAGCTAAATCGAACGATTTTGGAGAATAGGCCATGGTTTGCAAGTTTGTGAAAGAACAGGTTAAGCCACTCACGAAGGCGGGTGAAACACAAATCTTGACAATGCAGACATGTACATTGCTTGAAAACAATTTTTTTTTTGTTAAACCGCCTTCGTGATCCACTCGAAAGTGTCTTAAGCTGTTCTTTCAGAACCTTGATGATTTATACATTCATTGGTGAAAATTCTCATCTTGAGATTCTTAAAATTATCATTCGCCATCGTCTCAGCTACTCAATTTCTTCATCCATAACAAAGAAATGAAGGTTGAATATTGTAATAACAGCACCCTGAACGGGAGTTATACTTAGCTCAAATGCTTTGTGGAAGAAAGGAATATAATATTTCCGTTACGCTAAATTTCATAACATTTATCTTATGTTTACAATTTTTGGTTCAAGATTGACACCAAAAAGAATTATTTTCAAAAACAGCCCACAGATATCCGACACGTTTCACATTGGACTTTTTGGAAGCCAAAACCACTTTCAAAAAAATTCCTCAATGCGTCTGTGGCTAATGGAAGGTGATCGAAAAATCGAAAGCATGCACTTTTCGGACTTATATTTCTTCAGGTACATCTAAATTTTTTATAGAGATATTTGTGACAGTTCAAAGTTTGAAAAAAACTCATCTTAAAAAATTTGAAAACTGATATTTCACGTTAAATAAAGGCGTCAAAGCTGTAACGTATCGAAAAATATTACTACTTTACATAAAATAGACAAATTTCACATAAAACGTATATTTTTCTTTGGTTAGAGTGCACTTTATTTTGGGAGTGTTTGTCGCATTCGAATACGAAAATCAAATGTTGAACTTCATTCTAAGTTTATTTAAAAGCGAACTGTCCAAAATTTCTATCTAAAAATTTTTTGCTGTACATGGTCGGGTGAAGAATTGTCACACGGCTTACCTGTCAATACATTGTTGGGAACCGTCGGTATTCTACTCCTACTATGTTCACCCCTTCGTATATAGGGAACACTCGCAATCAATGTAACTAAGGTTTGTTGCATACCTTACCACTGGCACAGTAAACATATATCGGCGATGAAACGATCTCAAAAGTAGAACCATAACCAGTGAAACTAGTAAACAGTAAATAATGATCTACCCCTCAGCCTTCATGGGTTAGGCAGATTTTTATTATTATTAAAGTGCTCAACATTGAAGGAACGTTGGAAAAGTATTTTAACACAGCAGAATTTTCAGAATTCACGTTTATTCTCCTTAAATTCTAATCATAAATAAAATTCGTTGAATAGACCGTGTTCATATGACGTAATTTATTTTTTACCAAATGAACACATAGAAAAAACGCTCGGAACCTGTATAAATAGTTGAAAAAGTATTAGTTAGTATTTTTAATTTGAGTATGAAAGATTCAGAAAAATTTTGAAAATTTAAGCGCTTAAAAAGAAAGACCTCATTCTGAATTACCAGAGTTAAAACGAAAGCCAAAATGGCGCCGAATGGGATATTTTGATCGTTGACAGTTTGGTGATGTTGATAGTTTAAAATGGTGAACACATGAAAATTTTCGGAAAAAACAGTTTAATATGAACGATAGCGGACGTAAACGATAAAACTTTTTATCCAGAAGAAAGTGGTCAAAAATGAAGTTCGAAATGTTTATTAACGAACGACATATAAATATGTATAACATTTGTTCAGTGAAATTATAAAAACTCAACACGTTTGTGCCGGTGTAGTGTGTGTAGTTGATGTTTGTTTCTATAATTAATTATTGAGTGATATGTTTATATTATGCGTCTAAAGTGACCATAACAGTTCAATTAATCATTTAATATACATCTGCACCGATTGAAATGTTGCGAAATAATAGAAAATTGACGTCAAAGTGAGTCTCCGAAATTTGCTTCAAAACGAACATGGCTGCCATACATTTTCAATGAAATTTTTACTTAGTGAATATTTTTGACCTTTTTTTGTTCTTTCCTTGCAACATTTTAGTCGTTCAAGATGTCATTTATGTTTATTGGATTATCACCGTCACTATTGTTGTTACAGTTAAGCTAGACACGCACTATTTTTATAAATATTACCCAAAAATTGCAACACTACACAGCCACACAATTTTAAGGTTTTTTATAATTTCTCCGGACAGATTTAGACATTTTTGTATATCACTCGGTAGTAATAGCTTTGATCTTCATTTCTGACCACTTTCTTATGAATAAGAAGTAATATTAACAAAAATATTACACATTTTATGTGCATTTCCATATAAAATTTTGAATTTTGCAAACTGACAGATGATCTGGTAGAAATTTTTCAGCCTACGCCGCCACTAATTGCCTGGATTGCAATCGAAAATTGCAAATTAACATAGTCCTCGCAAACGACAAATTTGTTATTAATGTAATTAATCATCACAATTATCACTTACTCGTACTCAGCGCTTAATATTAATTTAAAAGAAAGAACCAAAATAATCAGACAGCCGTTCATCAAATCATTTGACATAAAAATAATAACAAACAAAATATCCCTATCAGCTGTGGAATAATATCCCATTCTACATTTTTTAGAGTTTCTGCTATGAAACAAATTGACCATCGGGATGGCACCGGGATGGCAATGTATTTCTTAAATAATTTATTAAAAATAAATATAAACATTTGTTCTTGTGGTAATCATGCTAAATCTGATTTTTATTGACGTTCGAAACTTTTTTGTCAAAATAGCACTCGGTCTATTCGTTGGAAATTTTGGAAATAATCGAATACACTGGGAAATATTTAATTTTGGTGAAAGGTTATAAGTTTTTTTCAGTGGAAAGTTGACTTGTAAAAAACCCCTTTTAACGCAGCAAAAATTCTATTGAAATTAGCGCCATAAGTGCGCTGCAGAGTTTGAATTTTGGGTGAATCAGTAAATGAACATATGAAATGAAAAATAAATTTCCACGCACTGTGATATGAGAATATCGTGAATTAAGTATGGTTTCCACCCAACAAAAAGTACTCCGTGATAGAGCAAACTGTCAAGTAAACAAAGCAAAAAGTGCTTTTTTGGTAAGAGGAAATCAAGTATTATATGACGCTGCCAAATTCAAAAATTCCCTCTCTTTCGTTCTGAAACATGTAAACTCTTGCAATATAATGCCCGCATAAAACGTACTCCGAATTTTCGACTAATCATCAAACTGTTGAATCGATGTCAAAAAAAGGCAGAAATAACGAAAAATTTCGAAAATAGTTTGTTGTCCTTGTCATACAGCGACCATTCGTTCGTTTGTCCCCTTTTGTCGAATTCGAATACTAAAAAAAAACGTACGTCTCCAATCAATTCACACTCACTTTGAAAAAGTGTTTCTACTATTTTTGCTCTGGTGCAGTTTATTGCATTTTAATATAAGAATTTACTTAAAATCGCATCTGTGATTTACTCAAACTTTCTTTATTTTAATAAATTTAAATCGTAGACATAATTAACCCTATCAAAGTGCAGTTTGCAGGTGAGTTTTCAGACAATTGTTTTCCTACCAGTTTTTCGCCTTAAAATATTGTCCCCATCAGTGATTTAATGCTTTTCCGGGAATATTATCAAATTATTCACAAACGGTATGCCCGAATTACCAAATTAACATAATCCCGATGTCGAACGGATCAATCATTTGGAATTCAAATTCCACCCCAGACGATTTGTTTTAAATCGCACAGCGAACGATGCCATCTTTTTAACCTTAAAATTTGTAACAATCAGCCGCATTTTACAATGTTTTGTTTATCGAAATCGATTTGTTGCCCAGTTAGATTCATTTCGATTGTCCAATTAATCCATGTGATTTAATCGAAAATGTGGTTTATCAATCGAAGCGCACCATTTGGTTGTGAGCAATTTTTTCTCCTTCTTTATATCGGATCAATGGCTTTGCGTCGTCAAAAATGTGGAAAAAAGACCTTATTGTCTGAGACGCCATTGGACCATGCGTTTATATTCGTACACACACACTGGGTATGAAACTTTTCGCTTATTGGAAAAATGGGTTCACCGCTTATCCGAATTTGTGATAAACATTTTCTGTCCTTGCATTTTGCTTGCATTTTAATTCGGATTTGGAGAAAAGCGCAAAAAGTTTTTCTTTCTTTTCTTTATTTTTGTTGTTCTTCTCTCTCCCGATTTTCTTTCAAGTTTCAATTTTATTCGAAATTATTTTTATCCATCAATCGCAACAGCATTTTCTTTATCAGACGTTCTGTGTGATGAACAGAACTGATGGCATGAATCAGCGGCAAAATTAGTTTCAATTTATTGTAGTACAAATACGTTTGGTGGTGTGTATGGCATTTTTTTTTCGTGTAAGATTGTTATCTGCAAGAAATCGATAAAAGAGTTGAACCAGCTGGTCCACGGAATAATTACTCGTTTAGGGCATCTATTTCTTTAATTAAATTAATAAAAATTTGATATTATTTAAAAAAAAAACCTTGGAACGAGCCGAACAATTCGTATGATCTGGAATTTCCAATTGTATCACAGAAATCGGTTAAATTTGCATTTAAAATGTTTGTCGATTTATTTGACTGGATCTGCGTTGGGTAATCAAAATTCCAGATCATAAGAATTGTTCGGCTCGTTCCAAGTTTTTTTTTACAATAAGAATCAGATTTTAATTAAATTAATTGGAGAACTAGACGCAAATGCGACTTTAATTCGCCACCCACCGGTTCAAAAAATATTTCGGTACATGTTGTGGTATTGTCGGTAATGAGCTGACATTCAGAAAATTAAAAAACGATTCGATGTTTTTGAACGACATTCAACAGGGCTGGTACAAAAATCAAAAATGTTCAAGCAGCGACAATAAAAATTGTTCTAAGTTACACCCCTGTGACTATAAATAATATCGCTTAACGTTATCATCGAACAAGAAATTGAGTCTCAAAATAAACCAATTGGATTGTCATCGAACTTTTTCCGCCAATACCCGCCCGAATGCTCTCTTTGAAGGGCTGTCACTTTCCAAATCTGGACCATGTTCACAGGAATATTTTTTGATAATTGAAATTCAGCAAGAAGGAAAATATTCACATGAATTTAGTAGCGGCACATTTTTACTTATTGGCCTAACGACCTAAATCCGACAAATCGGTTATTCCATTCTGCCTTAAATTATTCTTTTACTAGCTCACCACGAATGAAAATAAATGAAGAAAAAAAGCTTTCGACGACAGAAATCTACGTTGTCAATGAAACAAGTTGCAAGACCTATAAATGCGGAAAAAGGCGCCGGTATCCGACACTTTTCATGAGGTTATGTGAACAGTCGCAGAACTCACATTCTTGACAAACAAAAATTACTGTAGCGTCCGTGTCAACCAAATTTTTGTGTGCAAGGTATAGAACGAGAAACCCCTATACCAATTTTGCACTGAAATCATTCGCTTCACATTCTAAAATTTTGTCATATGGAACAAGCTTATGAGTTTCTGAATGAACTAAACCATCGAAATAAAAAATAAAATCGCCCGGTGCACTGTACTGTGGTTTATAGCGGCGTGCTTCGAAGCGTTCCGATTTATAATGCATTAACCCTTTTCAGTATCCGATGCCAGTCGTTTATGTATATTTTCTCCTTTTTTACAGACAATCGGTGATACTTCACACCTCTCTCTCTCTATCTCATTTCGTTTGGCAACAAAAAAATTCAATTGGAAATGGTCATGGATGCACCTTCGCCACAGTCCGTTGGTCGGGAATTCGTACGTCAGTACTACACTCTGTTGAACAAGGCTCCCGATCATCTACATCGCTTTTACAACAATTCATCGAGCTTTGTGCATGGCGGCCTGGAACCGCAAAATCGCGAAGCCACACTGGTTGTTGGACAGAAAAACATTCACAACAAGATCCAGCAGTTGAATTTTCGCGATTGCCATGCCAAGATCAGCCAAGTGGATTCACAATCGACATTGGGCAATGGCGTTGTCGTTCAGGTAACTGGGGAACTGTCGAACGACGGCCAACCGATGCGTCGATTCACGCAAACATTTGTGCTGGCTGCTCAGGCTCCGAAGAAGTATTATGTGCACAACGATATCTTCCGATATCAGGATTTGTATACGGATGAAGAGAATGATGGCGAAAATCGATCCGAAAACGATGAAGATCAAGATGGTGAGAATGTCGTTGAGAATATCCAGCCCATATCTCATCAACAGCCCATTTACTATCCAACCGGTCCAACAATTCAAGGTTATCCACAACAACAGCCACAATTGCAGCAACAGCAACAGATGAATGGTGCTGTTCATGATGACCTTCAACCCGGCTTAGTCAATCAATCCATTCAGACTCCCACGATTCCGCAACAATTGACCCTTCCAGCTGATCCCAACAATATCTCGACCATGCCTCCCGTTCAGAACAAAGTGGTTGAAACTGTTGAACCAGTACCGCAACAACCGACTCTGACTATGGACACGGAAATATCAGCTTACAATGAACAAAGCCTGCCAATGGAAACGGAACCCACAAAAGACGCTAACCAACCGGAAAAAATCATCAGAGAAGACAGTGAGTACGCCGCAAACGGTTTACCGTTTCATTGGACCATTCGGTTCACTAACTAATCCTCCATTTTAGCAACCAAAACCATACCAGCCGAACCACCATCCTATGCAAATCTACTGAAATCGGACACCAGCAGCGGAATGAGCTTCGCATCGGCAATGTCAAATTCAACGGCACTTAACTCCGGCAGTGTACGACCTGTGAATACATCCACATATTCATCGCGCACACAGCAGGATGCCCGATCTGAAACCAGTCAATCGCTGCCGGCCCAACAACGTCAAATCAATTCAAGACAACAGCCTCGAGGTAAGAGTTCTTTGCCCACCAATCAATGTCCGACAATCGCGGCCACATTTTCATTGTAATTTGTTTCTGTGTTACACAGTAGAACGGAAATCAAGCAATGCAAATCAGTATGCGGACAACCATCAACTGTTCTTGGGCAATGTTCCACACCACGCTACCGAAGAGGCGCTGAAAGTAATTTTTAGTAAATTTGGAACGGTTGTTGATTTGCGAATTTGCTCAAAGCCTGGTGCTCGTGTTACCGGTGGTCGTTCGCCACCGAACTACGGTTTCATAGTTTACGACGATCCTGAATCTGTGC
The DNA here is from genome assembly GCF_014529535.1 of Bradysia coprophila. Classification (NCBI taxonomy): domain Eukaryota; kingdom Metazoa; phylum Arthropoda; class Insecta; order Diptera; family Sciaridae; genus Bradysia; species Bradysia coprophila. The sequence goes on along the minus strand of NW_023503302.1, from coordinate 3,444,052 downwards.
AGCAATGTTTGGCTCATACGGTGAGTTTTGCAGAATTTTTTTGTTTGTTTGTTTATTTCACTAAATATTTTTGTGGGTCGTTTGGGCCGAGAGTTCTGTTTGTGGTTCAAAACCAAAAAAAGGATTGCCCCCATTTAGAACAGTTTTGTCCTGAATGATGTTGCAGTAAAGTGGTGAGCGCAGAGAAACACTTTGCAAATTCCTCCATTTAACATGGAAAACCTGGCTATCATCAATCAACGGTCTGTAATCGAGTTTCGATGGATAACGTCACTAATCTCTTGATTTAAATCCGTCCGTATGCGTAATCACAAAAATCATATCGGAACGAAGATAAAATAATTTTGGCGAACGTTCTCTATTTCTATCAACAGTTTATAATGGAAACACTTACAGCGGGACTGTTTATAGGTTCCTGCTGATTCTTCTACTGTTTTCTGTAGTAACTCTCCATTGCCTCATATTTTCCAATTCTAATTCCATATCCTTCTCACACAACGTTCTCTCTCAGATAAAAGCTAGCATGGAAATTGTGCAGGACTCCAATTGTCAACTGAAATCACCTCAGCAATATGATGATTGGTATCCTTTGCCGCGTCTTCAACATTATTATCACAGAACGTTCCGATGCTTGATTGTGACAATTTTACTTTTTCTATAAAACATTCGTAACCCGTTAAATGATCCATAATTAAAGTTCCAACTGCTCCTGTGGTTGCAATGTCTTACAGGCTGGAACAGTGTGCAACAAACGTTTTCATAACAAAGCACGCGAGTTCGTTACTAAAACTTATGTAGAATTTGCTCGTGACCTACTTAAAGAATGAATTGCAGAAGACTCATGTATGTTGCACATCAGTCTAGTAAGGCCAGGGTTTGAAATCTGTGTCGTATCGCTGCATCACTTTATTTTCGTTTACGCCTCGGTTCTGGCACTTTTATTAAATGTCCCGGTCGTTTGTCTGTCGATTACAAAACTGATTTCCCGCTGGTTTCTTCAGCGAATGTTCGATTCTCGTCAACAAATTTAAGAAGAAAAAAAAACTTCCAAGCATCGAGTATCTCAGTTTGTCATACTAGTCGCAAGCATATCATGTTTAACACGCCAAACGTACGAATTCGCTGATGGTCAGGCAAAGCAAGTACTGCAACAAAAAATGTAATTTTTCTTCTTCATGTGAGAGCCTTCATTTCGACAAAAAATTTTGTTTCTCGAACGATGTGAGTAATGAGATTTACAGTTGGCCTACCCTTGTTAGGTTCATTCTAACGCAAAAAATTATAGTGTCAGAACGAACCTGTCTCTCGTTTTTCGTGACAATATGACAGATTTGGGCTTCGTACCGTTACCCTTTAATGAGTGGCTCAGAGCATCGCATCGCTACTCTTATCCTGCCACTTCCGGTTTTGCTCAAATTACGGTTCGCTTATGCCATCTTTTGCTGCATTTCGAACGCTGATGTTTTTGTCAGTCTGATCGCTTAATTTTGTAAATTATTTGTGATCTTTTGATAAATAATTGTTTTCAAATCAAATCAAATCCTATTTATCCAATGTTTACCACAGCATAAAATCGTTTCTCTCCAGTAAGATAACCTGGTCGCTGTGACATTTTGAAGAAGTTTTGATGTTACCGGACAATAAGATGAGGGTGAAAATTACACAATTTACTGTTAACTCTAAAGAGTGTATTCATTGTAGACCGTTTTATTGGCATACCCATCGCAAATTTCAAAGAACATTCAATGAAATCTCTTTTTTTACATTTCCATTTGCAGCCTCTCTATTTCCCTGACGACTCTAATGACGGCCAAAAACTAAACATTGAAGAGAAGAAAACTCGTAACGTCAACGGCAGCAGCAGTGGTGGCGGCGGTGGCAACGTCGGAATGAACCGTAATATGTCCGAATCAAAGTACAGTGGCCCGCGAATCGACCGAGGCAATGATCGAGGCAACGATCGAGGTAACAACGACAATCGCGGCAACGATCGCAACAGCGGCGACCGAGGCAACAATGACCGAGGCACCGATCGTGGCCTGAACCGTGGACCGAGTTCGGCTGGCGGCATTTTACGCGGTGCACCACGTGGCAACAGTGGCTCGATGTCGAACAATAATGTACGCGGCACATCATTCAATCGGAATGCGGACAATCGCAGCGGTGGCACTACTGGTGGTGTTATCCGTGGCGGCAATGGACAAGGTAACGGTCAACAAGCTGGCGGTAATTATACACGCCGTTAGACAGTACTGTAATGATGAGTTGAGAGAGATTAACGGAGAGAGAAAACATTAACGAGTTTAAACGAAATGAAATAGAGGGAGTGAGAGAAGAATAATAATAACAACAAAATATAGAGAAAAAGAGAGAGAGAGAGAGAGAAACACACACATACATACATTGAAAGGAAAAGAGAAAGAAAATAATTAAAATTAAAACAGAAAAACCAACACATTAAATAAATATTAAAATTTAATATCGGATTGTCATTCGCTGTCGTCGTTCTTTATCGAGGAATTGGATTTGTTTTCTTTTTAGTGTTATAACCATTGCACTTCCAACAAACAAAAAAATGTAACTTTGTAAAACAAACAAACAAAAAAGAAGAAGAAAAACAATTAAAAGACTTTCGCGAGGCCATCCCCTCTCAGTACATGTCGTAATTACATAGAATAAATAAAAAAAATTAAAATTAAAAGAAAAAAAATTAATAAAAAAATGATAAAAATTAAACAATAATTTAAAAAGCAAAAAAAAAACTAAAAAAAAGTCAATGTGAAATATTTTAATTTATTTACTGTCAAAACTTCAACGTAACCTTAGCAAAACAGAGAGAGAAGAAGAAAAATAAAACAGAAAGAGTTCTGAATAGAGAGAGAGAGAGAGAGAAATAAAAAGAAAAATATTTGTTAAGTAGTTCCATTTTTGCATATTATCATATCCACTTACCACCCTTTCATCAAAAACTCCCTGAGAAATGTGTCCTCCTGTCACCTCCCCCCAGTAAACTCCATCGTGTGTCTTTGAATAAAAATTTTGATTTAGAATTTAAAATGAAAATATAGTTAAAGAAAATAATAAAAGAGAAAAAACACCGAAACAAAATGAAGAAAAAAAATTGTTTTGCGCTAAAGTAAAAAAAATAAAGGAAAAATGATAAACCAAAATTGTGATTTTTTTTGTACAAGTAAAAGTAAAATTAAAGTTAAATCTTAAGAGAGAAGAAAAAAAAAAGAAGTAAAAAAAACCACTGGTAAAAGTAATTACAATTAAATCAAAATTTTTATTAAAAATGACTTTAAAGAAAATATCTTTATGATTAACCCACAGTGAAGAATAAAACGTCTTAGGTATTCTTTTATGAATTAATTTTTCATTTTTTTTTTGTTTTGTTTGTGTATGTACACTTTCAAAAATAGATTCTTTTTCTTTGGTTTTTACTTTACAAATTTTTGTTTAAAAATGAAAAAACAAAGAAACTAAATAATAAAAAAAATTATAAAAAAAACCCGCGAGAAGAAGAAGAAAAAAAAAACATAAAAATTTTTTAGATAGTGTGAGTTGAATGTGTAAAATTTAAATATCATTTTTCGTTCTAAAAAAAGCAACAAGAAAATAATTGTACTGTGACACTTGGCTTCTTTTCTGACATTAATTGGGCGAGATTAAATAAAAAATTATAATTTTTTTTTGATAATAAAAAACCAAAAATTCGTATGCTTTAAAACATCAATAACAGATACTTAAACGTGTGACACATACAATATAAATGGCCTTTGATAATATTTATATCCGACATTAAATTTCTCCTATATCTCATTTTATAAATAATAAAATCGGAACTAACCAACAAACAACAACCCAAAAGAAATGAGATGCACTAGTGAGTGTCAATTAAACTTAGACTAATATTTAAAGATCACGATATAAATCTTAATTTTCTAAATAAAAAAAAACAAATCTTAAAGGCTGAATTTTTGTACGTTTTATGAATGTTGTTGTTTATAGACGTGCGAACGAAGAAAAAAAAAACCAAAACTGATTAACGAAACAATTAACGAGAGATATTGTTTTTTAAAAAAAACCTCTTTTTTAATCACATAAAATCACATTGAAAATACTCACTAAGCATCTCCGTTAATAACTATAAATCCAAGTGTTGGGAACGGCAGAATGGAAAATTAGTTTTTTTTTCTATTGAATTTAGTAACCACAAACACCCCGCCAAACAGGGATTTTGTCGTAGTGGAAATTTATTTATTTAATCTCGCTAACTTAAGTCGTCTGAGAGAAGAAATTAAAAAAACAAAAAAAAAAACATTTTCTTTTCAATAAATAGTTGAATAACAGTACCAATATTTAATTTTAATTATAAAATTAAAGAAAAAGTATAGCAAATAGACACCACTTAAGTAACTTAAAGTGAAATAAGATTTTTTTTTAGTAACAAAAATAGTTTCTTGGCGTTTTCTTTCCTTCTCAGAATGTTTCAGAATTAAAATTCCCAATAGTCAACCCTGCTTTTCATCCTTCAGAAATTGATTTTTGTATGTCAGGAAGTCAGTAAGACACCGACAACAACACAGCCAATCGATATCGAATCGGGAAAGGCTATGGTCAACTGAATCCAAAAAGTAAGTGAATTGAAGACGACTGAAACATTGGATGGAATAGATCAAATGGTTCCAGGTATATTGTCGAAAGAATTGAATATGTGAGTATTGGTCATTGTCGGTAAAATGAAACATACGTCCAAGCCCAAAGAATCGACATAATTGCAGACTGCATCTGAGTTGGTCGTGAGGTGTTTTTTTCCTATAACGTTTTGTCTCAGTTTCGAAAAGTGTCAGCGACCACCATTACGTAACATTAGAAAAGTAATAAAAACCAATGTTAACCAGCCTGTTTTTTTCTTGCAATACAATGCAACGAATTAATGGTCCAACGCTCCGCTACTCAAAAATTTTCAGTTTCTTTTCAGACCCAATGCCTATTTCAGGGAATAAAATTTCAAACAATTCCACAAAATTCTGAATATTCCTGAAAAATTCCTGATTTTGTTCTCTTAAATAGAGTAAGGAATTGGTTTCCGCATTATTCGTTCGTCAACCGAGTCGCCACCGCTCATCGGTGGGTTTTTATTTTTTTATTTTTACAAGTTGGCACACATACCCCCTAAAAACCACGCTTCCACCTACGTAATAAATACAAACTAAGCGAGCTAACCTTAATTTATATACCATCCAAATAAGATCAATATTAATATTAATGACAAAAAAATAATAACGGAGACACTGTCACATCGACCTATTGTTATTTTCGATGAAAAAATTTCGGGAATTTGATTTCCGCAAAATAGAACCTATCTTAGTCTGTAAAGTGATTTTTCGAAGGTCTGTGAACCACTGAAATGTTTTGTGGGCCGGTCTCTTTACTCTTTTATTTATGATGCAACTGGAACTGTAACTGCATATTGTTCCTTCTAACAGAATTTTCAATGAGAAATTAGAAACCTATTTAGGAGGTACAGATAAAACTCACGAAAATGTTATACCAACGGATAGCAGTTAGCCTAAAAAATCTAAAAGGGTGTAATCAAACAAAATAGTAGAATTGCCACTTTTGATTCGATATAATTGAGATAACAATTTTTAACAAAAAACAAATCTTGCTGTCTGCAATCAATTTATAAAATAATACGAAAAACCATTCACATATATCTTCATTGAGCGAAAAGCAAACATTGTGAAAGTCTGCAACATTCTAATTTCACAAATGGACCTTTATGTATTAATATAAGAAGGAGTGAATGTTATAAGCCGAAACGATAAACTTTACTGGGGTAATTGCAGATGATACGATGGGTATGGTGGTCACATGATTCAATATAACTCAATGGTGGTCATTGTAAAAACGTTACGACATTAACACAAAAGTGCATCCGATTTGCATCAGGGAAATAAGGCGTGTGTGATGGAGCTTTTTTTATTTGTTTAATAAAATGGAAATGATGGTGAAATGGTACGCCCGATGTCCGCATAATACTTGGGAAAACAAATGTGAATTGGAGACAATACATCTCGAGATATTCAGTCAAACATTTTCACTTTTCCCAGTCTGTTATCGATGGAAACGATAGTAATAATCAAACGAGTACCTGTTACGCCCATATCAAGAACGATGCGCTGAACTGGGAATGATGTCATTGAATCGAAGGAGGGAAATTTCAGCGGTGCGGTGGATGCATCAGCTTATATCAGGTCGGATCGACTCGCCATATTTACGCAATCAACTGAACATTAACACGGGAGCGTGAACGCTGAGGAATCCGGATTTAATAAGAATAAAATATTCAATTCAAGAACCGAATATGGATGGAATTCACCATTCAACAATGCTTGTCGAGCATTCAATCGGGCTGCACTGGCTGTTGATCCCACATTACCATTTCCACGCTTAAAGCAGGAGGTAATGCAACTGCCAGACCAAGTGTTTGGTGATTTGAAAGAAATGTGATACGAAACTGTAACATTGTTGTGTAAATATTTTAGAAGAATTGATGATAGGACCTTGTCTTGGATTGTATAAGTGAGGAGTGAAAAGGGAAATGAAGAACTTTTCTGATTGATTGACTAAACAAAGTTGAAGACTGAGGTAAATTTAAGATTTTGAGTTGAACTGTATTGACGAGACGTGATGTCAGAATTAACTGTTGATGTGATGTGCAAGGCGAGAATACAGAACTGAATTGATGGATTGAATGTAGAATTAATGTTGAACTGTGAACTGTTGAACTGTTAAGCAAACATTGAAACCAAGAAATAAATAAATAAGCTAGGTAATGTGGTCTTATATATTAAAATTGATGTTGAAACGAATGAAGTAAAAGATTTTTAGATCAATCCGTTAATTGTACTAGTGTTACACTTGCCGTCTTTGAAAGATTAGATCGAAACATAGCACTATCACTAGCATTAACACTCGTAAGTCAGATGTTAAAAAGTCTACAAACTTTGATACATGTTAGAATGCAGAGACTTGCATGTGTCGTACGTTTATACTCACCCGAAGAAAGCATGACTCTGTCCTGATCCCATTAATGCTATGATCGACGCAAATTTTAACATTTCATTTCATTTATTTCAGTTTCAAAGTGATTACAAATACAGAAACATCTGCGTAGCTCTAGTGTGACGAAGTCAATTCGAAAGAGCTACGAACATTCCCAACATTTCGGCAATAGACTACAAAATATCATACATACACATAACTAACGCAACCATTATTTCTCTATGCACAAATTTACTGTGTTAGATCCATCCATAAGTGTATTATGCTCTGAACTACGTTAATATGGAAAGAAATTGATATTTTCATTAAATTAATTGGGGCGCGAATTTGTTTGCTCATTGGATTATATTTTCGACGTTCTGTCCAATGTCCATGGGGTTTTTCTTTGTTGATTGATTACGTGTACAAACACAAGTCTTTTGATGGAATTTTAGTTCAGACACTTTAAGCGGAGCATGAGCCACGTTTAATACATTACTATTGTGTCGCTTTTTTTTAGTTGTCAGACTTTGAATTAGATTAAAGAGGTTAGTCAAGGCGAAAAATTAATCGAAAAGAAACCAATGAAAACTAATAAACAATATTCCGAATAAACACTTGAATTACTCACTCTAGAGCTTACCATGGTACGTCCTACGAACGTCCTGAAAAAAAAAACTTCGTGTGGCATGGGTATTTTACCTTAAATTGTATTGGTCATTGATCATTTGCTGTTTGTAGAAAAAAAATGTTGCACCACTTCAGTTCAATGGTGCCGCTAGATGAAACAAAATTATCGTCTGTCTGCCAGGTATTCGGTGTTAACTTCGTACGTGCTCAATCGATTAATCTGGCATATCCTTTTTACGTGTTATGAAAATGTCGAATGTTCAATTATGCATACCTCAGCAGCGAAATTAGTTTATGGGAAAAATTAGGCATTTGTAAAATGAACCCCTCGCTTTCATCTCGGAGAACACAATCGTTGCAGTCTACTACTACTGTTTATTACTTTATCCAAAAATATAGCTAGACAACACCAGACACAACTAATCGCTTTTTTTTTCGTCCGTGTCGATAACACATTAAGGTGTTCAGTTGAATCGTAAGATGTTCTTTCAAGATGTTCTTTCAAGATATTATGTCCTCTTTAGAAACTATATAATAGATAACAATAACAATCTTTTTATCGAGATATCAAATGAAAAAAAAAAAATTAAGACCAAAATGCAAAACTCTTCAAACAACAGAAGTTGCAGATTTAAACGGAGTCCACGAATATTCAAATATAAAGGTTGACATAAACTTTTCAAAGTCTAAAATTTAGTAATAGGCGTCATTCAAAAAGGACGTCACGCTCATAGGGACGGACCCACTTTTCGAAAAACGTGACGTGTTGTGACATGTCTCTGAAATCGGACGGCCTTTCTTTGTTGAAACACTTAAAAAAAAGTTAGCATCTCCGATTTTTCTTTATGTTCTGATTGAGGGACTCGAGTACTACACGAAACTGTATTTAGTTTCCGGAACCGCTCGGCCGTTTCGGGGACCCGACATACATGATCGCCCAGAACCCACGAGTCAATTTGAATACAGATTGTTATCGCAACGTATAGAGGGACTAATTCTAAGCTAATTCGTGTTAAAAAGGCTTCCCTCTACAACCTGGCCACGTAGCTACATCCAGCTAAAGTCGAAAATTCGACATTTTTCAATGGTGATATATGTCCCAGACGAAGACAGTTTGATACTCTATTAAAAGCTGTGAATTGATTTTACAGAAGCCATCTGAATTGTACAACATTTAGAAAAGTTTATTTTCGTCATTAGTGAACCAAAAATGTATTGAGTGGAAAGACGTAGAATTGAAATCGATTTTTTTTCCCAACGCTGACGAAGCATGCAAAGACATCAAAGTCCTCAGAAATCGATTCTTCTGCGGCAGTTATCGAACCATGACTTTCGTTGTGATTTTTTGGTTTTAGAATATATTTTTGATGTTTAACTTGAATTTACTTTTCCCTTATACGGACGTCACGTCCGCTTTGATTGGACCCACCTCAAAAAAATCGAAAAAAAGCGTGACGTCCTTTTTGGACAACGCCATATTACTTCACAATTTCGAAAATAATAATTATTATTTCTTTATCCAAAGAACCTTTTTATGACATAGTCTCTAAGCACATTTGTGACAAAGTTGTTAGCGCGAGTGCTATGGTAGAACTCATGAATGATATTTGTATGACGAACATAACTATAATCTTGTATTTTGAGTGCAAAATGATTTTCTAAAAGACAATCCTCAAAGATCTCCGAATTTCCAAGGATTTTCATTGATTTTCCAGGACTATTTTTTTCATTGTCAATTTCAAAATATTTACAACCATTTTTACTCGAAATTTAAGTATTCACTTTTGATTTTCAAGGAATCTTTGATTTCCAAAGGATTTTCTTATAATTCAAAGGAATTTAATTGAGGATTTTCTACTAATTTGAGGATTTTTTAAGAAAGGATTTTATTTTGACTAAAAAAAGGAATTTCTATGAATACTCCTTGTTAGTGACTAAGATATGATACTAATGATACTAAGCTGGGTAAAAGCGTAATTTAAAAACGGCAAATAGAGAGAGAGAGAGAGGACGATGAACGAGTGTTTGCATTGGTTAATGACACATTTTAAACAGCACAAATATGCAACACTTTCCATTTTGCAATTGTTCAAGTTAGAAAAATTACTTGCCATTATAAAGGTGGTGACAATAATTTTTTAATTTAATAGAAATACATATGAGTGAATTGTATATATATATATGTACTTATAACATATAAATATATGCAATGCACAAATATTTTTCTAAAATTAACATTCAATATTTAATAACAAATAATCTTCAAAAATTGAAACCATTCTATAGCCATACCGATACATATATATATATTATGTGTCTGCCTTATTTATTTCAATTTGTTTCTTCAAAAATTATTAATTATTGAAATAATATTTTTAACAAATATTTAATTTTTGTTTTGTTGATGAATTAGCTTCAAAATTACACTTCTCTTAACCCATTGATCATCCTCTCATCTATTGTAAATAAACAATGTTTTTATGCGCGTTGCTTTTTTTGAAAGAAAATAATAATTATGTAACTAAATTCCACTTGAATTTTATACGATGTATTTTTGTATATATGTGAGAGGATGAAAGCACATAATAATAACATCAACAACAACAGAATTTTTTTTTATTGTTATTTTTAAAAAACACCTTTTGGGTGGTCCAATTTTTTTCCTTACTTCTTTCGATTCCTCATCCATGACATAGCACATAGCACAATTTGAATATTAATATTATATTATTATGAATCACAGAAAAATGGTGAAAAATATCGAAACAAAAACACAATAAAAATATATCTATAAACGAAACACCGAGAATAATTTTTTTTTGAATGAAATTGATGCATCAATTCCACAAAACTTGCAGATACATCAGAGAGAAAAGAGCGAAGAATAAAAAAACCCTAAAAATTGTAAAAATGCTAAAACCTTACTTAATACCCCATAAAGTGTAAGATATCCGTCATTTTCATGATTTTATACATGCATATAAATATATTTATACCATGCCACTCCATTCACCACTCCATTCCGTTCAGAATTTATATTTTTTTTTATCTTCTTCCCTAAATTCTACATTTTTTTTTTAATTTATTCATTTTTATGGATTTATATTATACCGGGAGAGGATGAAAGATGAATGAAATATATGAAAATGTGAAGTGCAATAATATATTTTTGAGAGATTGAAGTGTGTTGTGGATGAAGAGGTATTTTATTTTTGAGACCTTTCATGATGAGTGCATGACTTGCAACTTTTTTTTTTCTAGATATATAGAACATTCGAGCAATACACATTCGAGCAATACACAACGTGCCATAACGATTATTATATTGCTTTTAATATTGTATAGGAACGAAGTGTATTAATGAAGAAGACATTCGAAATGTTGCGTATTGGTTGATTTTTTGGTTACTGGCAATATCTTCACTAATAAACTGATGCCACCTCAAAATTAATTCAATTTTAAAGATTCTAAATTGTATGTTATGTGCGAGGTAATATAGATCATTCAAACGTAATACAGATTACCAGACTTACATGTTGCAGCATGATCTTACGTATTATATTTATTCGACAGCAGTACTATAGAGTTTGAAGTCTTTTGCAAAGGATGATTATTATGAATTTAATTTTTTGAAATTACTGAACTCTGCCGACATTTACCTAGATCTACTGAAAATTACCAAATATCTTTTTTGGTAAATTTTGGTAGATTCAGTAATTTTTCTGTAATTTTTAGTGCTCTCAGTAAAATAAAAATCCGCTAATAAGGTATTTGACGAATTTTCCGCTCTAATATTGAAAACTATATAAGAACGAATGACATTAACATGACATTTTGTCTAAAAGATTATTAGCTCCAGCTGGTGAATGTTACTTGGTTGTTGTCCAAACAGAAAGCTGAAACCTTGTCAACCAGTATGTATGATTAATCAGACTTATGAGACTTCTGAAGAAATGAAACATTTTTCAAAAAATGAAACCGTCTGTAGATTTCCTTTAAAAATAAAATTCCAATAAGATTTGACTGATGCATTATCTTAACCAGGACCGAACTGGCCTAAAAAATGCCAAAAATTGAAAATTTTCATAGAAAAGTCCAGAAGTCCCGAATCGCCCAAACTCACAGTATATGGCAAGCTTTATCTAAACATACTTTCATGAACAGCGACATAAAACCATTGAATCTGTTCCTTCCTTTGATAGAAGTATCGTAGAGTGGTCGAAACCAAATCTTCTACTTCATTTGTTTAAACAAACACCTTGCTATATAAGAAGACATTAATCAGGGTTCATGGCTTTTTCCGTCTTTTTCAGTAACAGATGAATATCAGTTTCTAAAACACAAAGTCTTGTATGTTAATTTCTCCTGCTCGATTTAGAACTTTTTTGATTTTTGACGACGGGATATGATTGGGGGGGCAAAACTTTCCAACCTAATTTTTTTCTTGAGTAAAAACCGGTAAAACTGAACATTTTTTGATGGTTGGACCAGATTCTGAAAGCTAGGACCTATAATCGCTAGAAGAACTTTTTCACGGAAAATGAAAAATTTACTGAGTTATCCTGGGCTACCTGAAAAGTATACCGGAAAAACCGATAACTTTGGTCTGAATTTCCGTGGTCATTTCAAAACAAAATTGGACGATAGGTTCCCGCAGAAATTTTTTTCTAAATACAATGAGAAATTACCTGAACGAATGTTGTTCATCATTTTAACCGAATAAATTACTGGGGCCTTTGAATGATCTCATACAATATGACTATTCTTAGTATCATCTAAATACTCCCAAGTGCTCCCAACGCTAGAACTCAATGATATTGTGAGTTCTAATCAGTCTTTTGAACTCTTTTTTATATTTATGGAAAGTTGAAGGTTAGTTCCTAAAATCTCATATATCACCAAAATTAATTTTTTTCGTAAATATATGGATAATACGGTATCATTAAGTCTGGTTTCCACTTAAAAATGTTTGCCGTAAGAGATCACCGTGAAAGATTTCTATTGGTTGAAATTCGTCCCTCTCGTATTTAAACAAATAAAATGGAATTTTGAGTTCCTTGCCGATAGGATGAGTGGATTGTGATTATTGCAAGTCCAAAAACTCGCGACTGTACCCTTCTAGGAATTTCCGACCACCCCAGAAAGGTTTTCATATAACCAGAAAACTTGAAGAGAAGCATCCGAGAGGGTGATACCTAACAATTTCGAGCTCCTAATTTTTTCCACACATTTAAGACACACCCCACTCTACATCATCAGTCCTAAATATCAAATTCTCTGAAATCTGTGATTAAAGAGATTTCCGGATGGTACACCAATTTCTTCTACATTTTTCTAATTGTAAGTGAAAATCGGAATCCATCTAATGAAACATTGCATGAGGTTCTGAGATTATGAGTGATTTATCGAAAGAATATGGATAAATGTCATGACCCAATGATAAGTTAAAATGCTGATTGACCTAATGTATATTCAAGAAAATAGCGTAAACGTTAGCGTTTATATATTTTAACTTATTATAGCGACTGTGATTGCAGATTAAAATGGAACTTTCGCCAATTCTTATGTCATGAAAAATCTCAAAAAATATTTCACGAGTTTACTTCCAATAATATCTATGAATATAATTAAAAAATAAACAGAAAAGTCTTATCCACAAAATCATTGAGTTATTTAATTTTTTTTATTTCTCTTCGTCTCATTATTAATTTTCTTAAGCATATTCACTAAAATAACAAGTAAATATTGAACATTAAATAAAAATACCTTAAACATTTTTTTTTGTTTTGTTTCTTCTTATAACCAAACTTATTATATTTTTTTATTTGATTTTGCTGTTATTATATACGCCTGGTTATCTGGCATCATCATCGGTGCGGTGTATATTTTCTGTGTGTGTCTTTTTTTATGTGTATGATATTGGGGACATATTGCATAATTATTGACAAAAAAATTAATTATATAAACAAAAATGGTTTTTTTTAATGGAAATAACTCATGAAACTGGTAACACACAGACGAGATGAGTACAAAAATTTATCATAATGAAGTAATGATGCGCTAAATAATTAGAATTTAATGTGTCAATAAACAATGCCACATTGCCCATACACATATATTAAAATGTTAAGGAGATAAAAATATTAAAAATAAATATAAAAAAGTCTTACCAATTTTTTTGGGATGTCGAAGCAGACGAAGTGAGATAGAAGTAGAGTGATAATATTTATTGAACCAACATAATTTCTGTCCGAATTTAAAGTAAAGTATATAAAAAAAAATCCGATTTCGTGTGTTAATTTTCAAACGAATATTGAATTATTCATAGAAAATGTGTTGACAATGGATTTCCCACCTGGCAATGAATTTCATTTATTTTGTTATTATGACTTTTTTTCTGTGTTCAATTCTCTTTTTTTATTAATTCAATTAAACGCGCTATCACATCAACCCCCATATTGGACATCATCGAACATTTTTGTGACATCTCGGCCGTCTCATCGTCGGCGGGTTATTATAGATAGGTAGATAGTATATTACGTACGGACATCCAGAACTTGATGATGATGGAAAAAAAATAAAAATGAAAAAATTATACTTGAAATGCTATTATTGATAATTTGACAGGGAAATATAATTTGATCTAGCGCACGTGTAAATTGAATTAATATATTTACCAATGGAAAACATAATTGTGTACCTTGTTATTCATGAGTGCATACACCGTATATATGGAGAGAGCCCATTGTTATTAATGTCCATAACACAAACCCATCAACAATGTCGCGGTAGTGAGATGATGACTTGCAATTTCGACATTTTCGATATATCAATGTGTGTTTCAATGTCGTTATTTTACTGAATTTTTCAGTTTACAATTATTCCAAAATGTGATGCTCATTCGTCATTGTGCTTTTGTGGATGTGGACAGATAAATTAATTACTGATGTAATTTGGGTATGCGTTGATTGTTTAACCAGTAGATACTTCTTAATTTTTGTCGCCTGTATCCCCCATGGGATGCAACAAAATTCAAACAATTTATACATCCAAATAGTTACTCTGAGATGGGTGCTACCCTTATTCAATACTAAATGATACTCTAGAACATCGAAAGGGCTGCAAAAACTTTTTAGAGGTTGTGTAACGCCTTTGAAGTCTATATTAAAACGCATCGTACCGCAAAGAAATGCATACATTTTTAAGGGCATTGCATAACCGCTAGACATTATTACACTTTTGACTTTCTAGGGTTTCGTATTGGATGAAGAAAATCAGCAAATCAATATTCCTCTGAAAGTTCTGATATCAACTGTATTAGAAACGACCATCATTGAATTTTATCGTTAAAATTTTTCAAGTCTTACAGTCGAAGAAAAATAGATTTTGGTTTTTTCAACGAATACAATCCAAACGATGTTATTTACTCCACAAGCGATTTACAAGTTATAATACATAACATTGGTAATGCATGTGGGGTAAATAGCATTGATTGGATTGTATTGCCAGATTCTTTTTTTTCTTCGACTGTAACCAGTAGAAGAAGAATTTATTATTAACGGTTCCGCTAAAATATAGGCAATAGAGAGACTTAACATTCAAAAAAATCGCACCATCCAAATCCATTAAAAAAATAAACGTTTTCGTCAACCCCTCTGTAAAATTTCCGGACAAATAAGTATTTAACGAATTTAAAGCGACTAAATCCTAAAGCTTTCCAATGATACCAGATACTGTAATCGTGGAATTTTTTATTTCTTTTGTTCATTGCAATGCCTGGTTCTTTGATACAAAATCTTGTACTTCATATGTTTTAACAACACTGAGCGAAATTTCCTACGTGCTATGCGTATATCATTCGTGCCCCCTGTTAAAAACTGTGGTAAGGTAGTTATACAGCTGTCTCGAATATAATACGTCCGAGACGTATTTCGCTTTGACACAGATTTAAAAATATGGATTTTATTAAATTCACCTAGGATATATACCATATTAACCAGTTTATAGTAGTTCTTATACATTTTAGCAGTTATTGGTGACAAATACTTCAAATTAAAAACTGACTTCTTCGGGAATTAATCCGGGGACCTCTGGATCATGAGCCAACCATCTTTCTAATGTTGCAGTACAGTAGTGTTGGTTGACATTTCTTATTGTTGAAGCGTACTTCGAAAGCCATTAACGTGTGTGGCGTATAAGTTACGCAGCGCACTGTATAACGTAACGCACAATGGTGTGTTGTTTTTTAACATAATTGAATTATCAAATATAGATAATTTTAACTTAAACAACTTTACGATATGATTACGAAATGCAACCTCTTCATAAAAAATGAAAGTATTTTGACGAAAATTGTTCTAATTTACAAAAATAATTTGTGGAGAAATATACCCACTATATACGTTTAACATACGTGATTTGCGTTTAACTTCCGTCCCATTCGTAAGTTGTTCACATTCCACGTACATCAACACAATACGCAACACATGAATATTCAAATCTGACAATCGAAATACGTAACTATGGTTTCAGCGTGTCCCAAGTATAGAAAACATTGTCTATGTTTCATATACGTTAATGATGTATATCATACCGTTTCGATGAATTTTACACATACCCGGAGTATACTATTGCCTGAGTTTTCTTTTTCTGGGTGAAGGTTCCGCCAATAATGATCTTTTGCGGTACAATTTATAAGACTGAAAACTCAAGATTCAAGATGCAATCGTAGTATCAGGCATTAGATCAATCCTTCCTCTATTGTCTCAAAGTGTCAAAAATTTGATCTGAGATAACTGACATCCGCTGATAGACGATTTTACAGATCTTAAACATTTACCATCATCGAACCGCCCAGTTATGTGGGAGGACAACCAAAACTTTCGGGGACTTTCTACAAAAGAAAACTAGTTAGAGCTCACTGATTATTTTTCTCATCGCTATTGATAAATTAAATTGTGGACCATGTTTTCCTAATAATTATAGAATTATTAGCTTGGTTCTACCGCAGCTACTGAAACCTTAATTTCGAAATGGTTAGTCATTGTTGACAACGTTTCTTTTTTAAGATTCCACGTTTTCAGTTTAAATTTTGAATGAATGAGAAAACCTGCATTATACTTCTATCAAGGATCATGACTTAACGATTACTGTGCCACTACTACACATCATCAAATCGTTGTTAGTTATTCATCTTAAGTTTTATATCAAAATCTTGAGATCAGATACCTACGAATATTAGTTCTTATAAATCGAATCATCAAATCATACCTCACCTCTACCTTACGCAATGCACGCGCACTTAAATCTAAAAATAACATTCGGACCACCCACCTTGAACTGACACTTCACATCATTTCCGAGTGGATTCAGATTTTTTTTATCTTCGTTGTAACTTCTACGTTCTCAATTTTTTGTTTCTCAGTTGTTGTTTTATAATGTCTGTGGTCCGGCTTCAAATATGGGTTTTCCTTTAACGAATACAATAAACAGAAAGCAAAAATATATTTTTTTTTTATTTGCTTTGATAACTGACCGAATGAATGGTGTATATGTTTGTGGTAAGGAATATTGATGTTGAATTGGGATCAGGTAAAATCATGTTGAAATGAATTTTATTTTCAAACATTAAAGTTTAAGCAAAAAAAAAACTTTTAAATTTAACCTTAAAACATCTTTCAAATAAAGTAAAGTTTTCTGTTGATATTCATGATAATTTAACATTGGAATAAAATTGTACTGCAATTACAACGGCCGTGACTCAAACGAACATATAAATTACTCAATTTTATATCTTGTCACTCAATAAATTTCCCTTCCTTCCACTTCTAACTAGTTGGAATCGAAGCAGATGCATGTTATAAGCGTCGAGCGTCAAGCTGGCTGCAATCGAATGCCAGTACTTCAAAGTACCTATGAGAAAAATCTATTTACGAGCCACTGGTTGCATCTACCACATAAAATTCCGTATTTCCTCTTGTCGAGATCGTAACTTAAGCAGAAGCCTATTGGTAAAACATTTTTCTTGCATTGACAACTATTCTGGCTCTCGATGCTTGCATGATCTAAAGCGGATGTGCTGGAATAAATGTGAATGGCTATGTAGTAATACTACATATGTAACATCAGAGACTTCAAGCATGTTTTGATTTAATGATGAAATCTGTTACTTACTTTGATTAAATTAATGTCTCACATTTTCTGCGAAATCTGTTACTTCGTTTGTTTGGACACACATTTGGCTATATATGGAAATCATAGCTCATTTTTATCTACTATGTCTACAACAGACGACTAGCCATTTCTACCATGTGTAAAATACATAAAAACCGGAATTGACTAAATGTGACATTCTCGAACGTTAGTGAGCCAGCGTGACGCAAGTCTACTACAACAAAAAATTTACAGAATTAAGCTCGAACTAAGAATATATTTACAGCAACTTTTTAACGTTCCACTTGGCAGCAAAGTAGATCTTCTTCATCTGAGTTCAAACATTTTACAAGAAAAAAAAATCTCGAAAAAATGTCTCACAACACAAGTGGCAGATGTTGAAGAAAGACGTCATTTTCCAAAAGGATAGAAAATTGAAAAAATGTCTTGAAATAAATTTATTCTTAAAAATGAAAACGGTCTTGCCCTTTTTGACAATTTTCTTTGATAAAATGATTGAGCTTCACCATTTAAGGGTTTTTTGACTGATAGTAATGCTTTGAGTAAATGCCAAAGTTTATGCTTCAAACTATAATAATTACATAGCGGAGGTAGAAGTGGCAACATCAAAATGAACAACTTCGATCGCCTTAAAGTCATTTATAATAATCATTGGCATGGTGTTGAAAGCAAATGTTTCCATAAGGTGTGAAAGAAGAAAAGCTTGTGTGAATGTTGGAAGCGTTTGCTCAAGCACTATGCTTCACATACTCATCCAAGCACTTGTTCTTGTGTTTTTCAGGAAGAAAGGCTCACACTTTTCGTTGGAAGAAAGTGATTTTTCCAACGATTGAAGTTGCAACATTTTAAGGCTGTTACCCCTACCAGCAAGAGAATGTGGGTGGAACTGAAGCAACGTTTGTAACGTAGTTTTGTCAGCAGTATACCTATATTCTGAATGATGGACTGTTCGCTGTATCGGTGCAATTAATTATATCAGAGTGCTGCAAATCTAGCTTTCTACGAAGAAATCGTTTATGTTTCCATTTTTTTTATTTACACAGATAAACTAGTTGTTCGCCTGGTTATTACACTATATTTTCTTAATGTATGCCAAAGAATATCAAAATGTTCATATAATATTGAAAAATCGACGGTGAACTATTTCAGTAAACTTTCCTCAAACCACTTTATAAATAACGAAATCAAAATCGAAAAGCTTACATCAACATCATTAATTTACTTACACATAAATCTTCGTCTTCTTCGTCTTGGTATTTTGTTCGTCGTCTTTACCAACGATAAAACATCTTTTTTAAATTATGCCAATATTGGAATGACAAACTTCTTAGTCAAATATAGAATTAAAAGATTTTCGCTTTTTTAATTTTAATTAAATAATTATTTGATCAACATCAACCATAATACTAAATATTGACCGATGATCATCTTTACCAAACAGAGAGGAAAAAAATGATTTTTTTTTCTGGTGTGAAAATCTGTTTGATCGTTTTATTATTAGTTGGAGTTTCGGTGGGTGTGAGTTTTATTGTTTGTTAATTTTTAATTTAGTTTTCTGATTTTTTTTATTAAATCAATCAAGTCGCATATATAATGTGTGTCTGATGTCTCTCAAATATCTCCCGTCTCAATTTGATGACACATTTTTAGCCATTTTTTTTTGATATTTCATTTTCAACGAAAAATGCATTTAAGGCCATTTACTGTATAACGTGTACATGAAATTTGATGCTTAAAATTGACTGTCTGAAATTTAATATCCAAGGAAAATATAATATTTTCTCCCGATTTAATGTAGAGAATAAGTTCCCATATTATCTTCGACTTCAATATTTTATTTTATAAAAAGTTTTTTTGGTTAGTCAAATATTTACAATACTAAGTGGATGGGATTTTTCACATATATTCCGTATAACGACATCAGAGAAATTTTAAAATGTCCGTTTTAGATATGAGGAATCGATTTTGTATTTAAACGTAACGTGACTGTATACAGATGCGTTATATATGTATATATATCGACACACACAGACCGAAGTGAGAAAGAACTGTGTGTAAACGATACAAATAGCGCAAAACACAGAAATAGAACCACTAACCGAAAATTATTCCGAAAACCATTTTATCCAAATTAAATTTTCTCGATTCGAATAAATTGCCTATTTTCATATTTATAGTTTCAAACCATAATGGTGGCTGCATGCGATACTATAGCTTCTGAAATATATGTCCATTATAACGAAAAGTATCAGATTTCACTGTTGGTTTTACGACAGAGATTCGCTTCATAGAATGCTGTTGAACGTCTGACAAAATGGGGGACTTTCATATCGGTCATAATATTAAAGATGGTCATCATGTATGCAGCTAAATTAACTCCCATTATGTTTGAACGAAAGTTCCAATCCATAAATGAGCTGGACAAGTAAATATAGTTATAGATGTATGTGTTGCCTTTTGACTTATAGACAGATTAAAAAAAAAGAAGTTAATAGTCCACCCCAAATTGTCTCACAGTAACTTACTCAAAGTAATTATGTGAGTCATTTGACCGTATTATCACAACGGTGATAGCGTTTGTTCAATGTATTCGATTACAATGAGATAATTTACCACATTGATTATAATTATGTTGATCTTTGTCAGTGCATTAAGCGAGGTTCACTGCTCGTAGACAATATTCCGTTTAAATTCCTAAAGCGAAGCTACCGTTTGAGTAAGATTTCAATTTCATGTTCAATCCGCTCGTTATCTTTGTGTAAAGTTGATATGAAGATGTTGAGTAAATAGAGTAGCTTGGTATACTTGGTACTTAACCTTAATCTTTTAATTTCTTATCTGTTGCTGTGGTTCATTTAAGCGGTAGTGTCAAGAATTTTGAAGATTTTTTTCTAAAAGAATCCAAAATTGAAAAATACTGACCATGCTGGTGAACAGAAAAAAGAAATTTTTAGAGCACAGAAAATTGGAAATTTAAGATGGATCGGTTGCACAAAGAAATTTAGTCAAGAAGATATCTAATATCAAATATTCGCTTCCTTTTCCACACAAAAGTAACCCAATCAAAATTCTTACCGACAAGATTCTCCAGTTAGTTGACCCAGAATTTACATGAGAAAAATTTGGAGCCCTTCAAAGACACCTTAGCGAAAATTCATGTTATAAAGAAAACAGTTTGTGGAACAGGAGTTGAAAAAAGCAGCAAAAAAAGAAGAAACCACATTTTAATTTCGTATGTAAAAGGATTGTTTGAAAAACATAAGGCACGTCTGCAGAGATAATGTCACAATAACCTATTATACTACATTAAGCTAATTTTCCTGTCAACAAGTTGTTGAATGCTATGGTACAAAAGACGTAGATTTTATTCTTGTCTGTAAATCCTTACATGAGAATCTCAAATTACGAAACGGTCTAGGCAAATATTTTGTTTGTTTGTAGCTGAAGTTCCATTTGTAAAATCTATTGTCCAACCATTGCCGCAACCCGAATTTACAATTTATAGTTAAATCGAGTTATAGAAACCACCAGTCAACTGCTATCGACAACAGCGAATAGAGTGAACGATGAGCTCTGACTAGTGATCTCTTATGTATAACGAAATGTATGATAAACATATTGAAGTAATAGATTTTGTATCGAACTCTAGGTCATACTTTAAAGAACTGAAGTAACAGATTTGATAATAATCATAAATGGGTATCGCTTTTAAAAGTAAAAAGCTGGTTCTAGTGACAAATCCTAATTGCTCTAAAGCTTTTAGCTTTCGATGTACTAACTTTGTAACAGTGATGCCACGTTTACTATCGGCTCGAAAAGCAACATTTTTCTACCTAATGGAAACATTCTATTTAGAGACTTGCCCGTTGATATAATTCACAGATGCCGTGTGAGGCGAACAAGTAAATTTCTAATCAAAGTGAGTATGCTAATAAATCGTGTTTCATCAATCATAGCGTACATTATATACAATACATACATCAACCACATTCAGCTTATATTTAAGCCTATGAAGTAAAAATCATAAATTTAATGAAATGATCTCAACCTTGAATTGTTCAGATTTCTATATAAAAAGGCACAACATTTTCGGATTATTCACGACATAAGACTTTTTAGTTCCAGTTCAATTAGCATAATTAGTGGGATCTTTTAGTGGTCACATATATGGCAGAATTCGTCAGCGCTCGTATTGGGATCTGCATCCAGCGAGGTGTGATTTGATAACGTGTACAACGTATATAAACTCGCTAATGTTGTAAAATTGGTAAAATAATTAGCAAATATCTGTCATATTTGAGCTTATTGACACATTGCCTTTTGTTGTTCAATTTTTTTTTCTTCCAAAAAATAATTTTCAGATATTGAAGTAAATTTGTTATTGGAGAGATGGCTCATATGAATTGGATTAGCAAGTTTTAATCGACGCATATATATCTGTCGATATATATTTACCGTTCACGACGTGTTCAACATTGATTGATCGAAAATACTTTTTTTTTCATATACCACGTTCCCACAGGGGTGTAACTTAGAACAATTTTTATTGTCGCTGCTTAGAACATTTTTGATTTTTGTACCAGCCCTGTTGAATGTCGTTCAAAAACATCGAATCGTTTTTTAATTTTCTGAATGTCAGCTCATTACCGACAATACCACAACATGTACCGAAATATTTTTTGAACCGGTGGGTGGCGAATTAAAGTCGCATTTGCGTCTAGTTCTCCAATTAATTTAATTAAAATCTGATATTATTTAAAAAAAAAACCTTGGAACGAGCCGAACAATTCTTATGATCTGGAATTTTGATTACCCAACGCAGATCCAGTCAAATAAATCGACAAACATTTTAAATGCAAATTTAACCGATTTCTGTGATACAATTGGAAATTCCAGATCATACGAATTGTTCGGCTCGTTCCAAGGTTTTTTTTTTAAATAATATCAAATTTTTATTAATTTAATTAAAGAAATAGATGCCCTAAACGAGTAATTATTCCGTGGACCAGCTTGTAATCGATCAAATGGTAATTTACAGCCAGGTTCTACACTGAAATTCAACTTGACAAAATCAAAACCAAAATCTGCTGCCTTTTTCATATAGTTCGTTAATTTTCTAGTTTTCGGCAACAACGATTTTCTGTTATAGTAACTTTTAATTGTCTTCGGCAATTGCCTAACATCGATGGTATTTTACGACAATTTTTATGGTAAAAGTGGTACACCCGTGCACCCATCAAAGTAAAACAAAAACTCAATTCCCATTCGTCAAATATTCTAATTTTACTGTTGAAAAGGAATTTATTTTTTGTTTCTTTGCCTATACCAAATTTGAATATGTCAATGAAATTTGCCTAGTCTGTTGTCTATATGGTATGTTTCGACTTCGTTTTTCAATGTCAATTAATATTTGTTCGTTGAGTATGCGAGTTTTGTTTTGAATGCGACTGGTACAATACAGTACGAGTTGCGTCTATAAAAAACGTATGTTTTCTGTTTGTTCAATTTGATACAAATTTTAAATTATTCAATTATTTTATTTTGATACTGCACTCTCTGTATAATGTCGTCTTCAGATTATTATCAATATAAATATATTCGAAGAAAAACAAAAATTGAAATAAATAAATGGGCTGATGAATTGTCACAAAACGTTGTAGGTAGAGGCTTAAATAAAACTGGTTATTGTTTATGCTGCTACTACATTCAAATTAGTTGCAAAAGCTGCCTATAGGAGCTACGATGCTCCACATTGAACGATTGGCTAACTTTTTTTTTGTAGCGTCCGCAATAAATTGAATCTGGTATGATTTGTAGTAAACACGGCAGAGTAAAGTAAACCAGGCAGGAGCGGCTCATTTTCGAAACATCAAATAAAAGACCTAATACACTGTATGAAAATGAACTCAAATGAACTTGAAATTGAAATTGAAAAATTTTGTTCGCAAAAAAAAATGGACTACTAGATTATTCAGGTCCCTTGTCAAATCAGCGCTCCTGCCTGGTTAACTTTACTCTGTCGTGGTAGTAAAACATTGTCGCTTTCAATGGCACATATAATTGCTAGATTTATTAAAGAAACAAGTGGGTCAGCTTCAGGTTGAACCTAAAGTTGACCTGTTTGGAGATTTCTTCTTTAATCAGTTGTCTATCACTATTTACTACAGATCATAGCACATTCGATTTATTACCGAGTTTTTGACGATGCGTTTGAGTCAATTTCGTATGACCTCTGAAACAGTCCTGTTGTTTGGACCTATTGTTTTCGCCTAAATTACGACAGCCATTAACTTGAATTCAGAAGAAAGCTTTCTTATAACTTCTATCTGAAAGGCAAAAATAAATCAGAGATTGTGGTCCATGTGAGAAACTATACGCTATATTAAAGCGTAAATCTCTAAACAGTTTCTGTTTTATGAAGCGAGTGGCCATTCACATCGTACGCAAACTTCCAATGGGATGAGGTTTAGACGAAAGCGTAAGCTTCATACATTTAAAACGCATTCACTTGGAAGGGCTGACATTTGGGGTTTAGGAAAAATGTCAGTATTCAGCCCATTCCAAGTTAATGCATTTTTGCGTGAGAGGGGTCTAAGATTTGTCATTTTCTGCTAGCGCATTTCATGAAAAAACTTATTTCATTACAAGTTGTTACATTACCATTACATTGGTCATTCGGGTATGGTATGGCCTAGTATCAATATGCCCGATTTGAGACCAAACGCCATTTTTGCATTTGAGCAATGAGCTTTTCGCCTGTGATTTGATATAAAATCTACTTACCTATGAATGTCATTTTCTGCTTACCTTTCTATTCAATCATATTCGACGAAGGCAAAGTATTTTATTTCGCTGGTAAAATGAGTTTGGATGCATATGCGATGAAATATGGACACTTAAACATTTCAACTTCTCATATTTCATCGCATATGCATCCAAACCCCATAAGACATATTTGGCCCAAAAGCACATAAAATTACCTTTCAAATGATACCTCACACTACCATGTGCGGCTCGTGTAACTAGAGAAATATTGGTAAGAAAAGTGCAAGTTTTCGGTTGAAAACTTCAACTGCACATATTTCAGTGTGGATTAATTTTAAAACCAATGAGTCTCTATTCGGCTCAATAGTACATGTGATTACCTTTCTAATGACACCCCACAAGACCATGTACGGCTCGTGTACCCGGAGAAATTTCGTCCGATTTCGGTAGGCTGTTTTTCAAAAGAATCCCTCTAACTAACTTTTAGTACTTAAAGTTTTTGACATTGTACCTGTCACAGACACCAGACACTAGGAATGAAAAGTGTGCGGTGAAAATGGACGGTCGTGTTTTTCTTTTCGCTCCGCAATTTTTGTGAATTTCTCGGTTTATTTGGGGTGAAAATTGTTTCCGAGGGATGTGAGTACGATTTAAAGTTAGCTGGAACTGTCCCGTGTGTGAATAATGTGAAGTGTGAGCGTGAGTGTTGCGTGAATAGCCGGTTGAGTCGGTCTTTGGCGCCGTAAGAATCATCTCGAGCAAAGGCTCCGGCGAGCGGTTCATCTCCCTGCTGCCAATCTTCGGGTCTACGAACGTTGTTATTACCGTACCCGTAGGCCCGTCGTTGGCTAGAACAGTCGGCTTTATAAACGGACTCAGGTAACTGGACGAATACAGGTAATTTAATGAATGCAGTGGGATGACAAAGCAGGTAACAGGTAAATTTTCCTTGTGGCATTATATTGTGTCGGACTGTATTGCAAGCCTATGAATGATATATGCAAAAGTAGCTAGTCCAGTCACTTAGTCCGGCGACGGTGATTGTTGTTAGTCTTAAGTTTAACACATTTCGGATGGCGGTCCGGCGCTGTTCAATACATCGATACGATGTACACACAGAGTAACAAAGTATTGAACAAGGAGGGCAAAAAGGGGGATCCAAGTGGGTCATTCCACTGTGAGTGATTCAACGTTCAAGCTCTTCCGGAAAGACCACAGGGTCCTATTCGAAATGTGCAAGGTCAAGGTCAAGGTACCTGTCACAGACACCAGACACTAAGTATTTTCAACAGATTGATAAATAGTATATTACTTCCGAGTTTCCAAGTTGTGTATTTGATAAGTGGGGTGTTATATCCCGACCCGAAGGGGAGGGTGGTATTCCCCACTTGTCAAATACACAACTTGGAACGCCGTAAGTACAATGCTCTACGTGATTTGGCAATGTAAATGAAAATGAAACATGCCGTAACACGTAAAATCTTTTCGCTTATGCGATAAAATAGAGTACACACTTGTCACTGTCAGTCTCGGCAAGCCTCGACTTCTTCGTGATAAGTGTGTAATATATATTACTTCATTTGTTCACCTTTTACTATAATAAGATCTCAATAGTCAAAGATAGAGCTTTATTTCTGTCATCGTTGTTGGTAACAGATGACAAAGCTGTCCGTAAAATACATATGTGCATTGCCGGCATTGACTCACGATTGTGCGTGTTGGTCTGATATGACTTGACAAGGTTGTCTTCTTTGGGGAGTGTAGCCGTAAGATTTTTTATTTGTTCCCACATTGTAATTGTTTGTTGGAAAATTAATGAGTTCAATGAACGATGTTTCGCTAAACACAGTGGCCGAAATCAAATCAATCAAATTGGGTCATGTATTTTTGACCTTTACCATGTTCTCATAGCTTAATAGAATCGTTATATAAAAATTCGTAAGTGTCGTGTAGATTTCTGGCATACAATATATGATTATGTCACACGCAAATAAATTACAAGAAAAAAGGGTTGATTCATTTTACCTAAATAAATTCACAAATTAACCCGAAAACTTCGTTATTCATATATGGCATAAAGTACCTGTAATTACAATTATTATTGAACATCGTTTGAACTTTTCAAAAAACAAAAAAAAAGAAAATGTTTTACCGCGATGTCATTATTTATCGTTATTACATAATGTCGTTGGTCACGTGAGTGACCGATATGTCCTCGTTCCGTACGTGTATAAATGTATATGTATATATACACGGATGTTACACAAAGTAAGTTATATTTCATAATTGCATTAACCCCATATAACTAAAAACGAAACATAATAGAGCCAACGATTGTTGAATGTAAATGCAGAATAACTGTGGCACACACGGAACGCTCCATCGGTTCAAGTGAGCATGACTAATGAATTTAAAATT
This sequence comes from Bradysia coprophila, assembly GCF_014529535.1. Lineage (NCBI taxonomy): Eukaryota > Metazoa > Arthropoda > Insecta > Diptera > Sciaridae > Bradysia > Bradysia coprophila. The sequence goes on along the minus strand of NW_023503302.1, from coordinate 3,417,013 downwards.
AATAAAAGATTGAACCACATTAAATTCTAACATGATCGTGTGCCTTGTATGCGGTCACTTATAAGTTCTCATCAATGTTTGAAGGGGGTGTATTCCAATTAATGTTTTCCTTTTTTTCAATTCGATTATTATTGTCTTCCCATCATACACATATAACAATTGGAACATAAATACAGTTGATACAGTGATGCTTTTCGTGAATGATTAAATAACCCAATAAAAAGTTGATTTTTTCTATGAGGATGAACATAATGAACATAACGCTGAACAATCCAATAATATGGGGATTTCGATGTATGATAGGGTTGCTATTTTGCAATGTTATTAGAATTGACAACCGCCAAAAAAATCCATTTTTATCCACCTCTCCCCATTGGAGAAATAGTTTCTTCCTAATTTTTATTTTATTTCGTCATTCTAAAGTCCTAAAGATGTCTTAAATGCAGCAGCAGTGTTTTCAATTCAATGTTACCCTAATTGGGCTTAACACTTTTAAATTATGTTTGAGACAGTTTCTCGTGCTCAGGTATATACCCCGTTCAACTCATCTTCATCCTGTGAAGTGAGCATACATCACTTATGCTTACACGATAGCAGCAAATGTAGTTATTTATTTAGCGTATGGTTCAGTCAAAAAAATTAAAGCAAACCGTCGTTCAAAAGAAATATCACTGACTGAGGCCACCCAGGCTGAAACTGGAGCATTAAGAATTAAGTAACACCAAAATGCATGTTAAAACTAATGAAGTAAAAGATTTGACTGTAGAAAATGCTTCGATCAAAAGAAATATCCTTTAAATTAAACAATTTTCCCTTTCTTAAAGGAGAAAAGATCTATAAAATTCTACTCATCGACTGACTGTTTCCTGTTTTACTACCAGTTTTAGCAATCTACACTTTCGGTACATACGATACTAATCTTCATTGTTCTCTTCTTCCCAAGATGTAATAAATTTGGAAGAGTCCACTTGTAAGAAAATCGTCATAATAATAACGACCAACTTTTAATATCTGTCCCCCGTGTGTGACTATCAAATTAATATTATTCATTTCCAACGGCCTTATCTTCGCAACCGGTCCCACAATATACAAATTATAATAGAAAAAATACCAGATTGTAACATTCATCGGTCGTGCTGTTTCTGTTTATTATCCTCCTAAACGTTTATTAAATCGTTACAATGTGAACAAAAAATGCATATCTTTCCTAAGCAGTCGGATTATCGCCAATTTTCCAGAAGAGTATGTGAATGAACATTTTTTGGGGGGGTTTAGAGCAATGAAAAGAACTATTTGATAGCAGGGGTTGCAAGCATTAAGGGGATCGTTATGTCTGAGGTTTTTATTTGATCGCCGAGATAAATCAGAGTATGAATTACTTTTGAATTGATTGTGTAAAAAAGGGTGCGGGTGTTTTGTACTCAGTGTGTACATATATTTGGTTTTGCATTACATGTGAATGGGCTGCATAGATGATTTTGCGGGTGTACACTTATTGCATATATAGTTTGATGGATTCACCCCAAATATTACGGTCTACGTTCGAAAAATTACACAGAAGATGGTTGAAGTAACTCCGATATTTTCTTCACAGGACTTTTAATATATGTAAAATCCTCTCCCTGAATTTCACATAGTGGTTGAAAAGGTGTCGTGGGTAAAATGGTATGGTAAAAACGATAAATTAATAAAACATTACTCGAACGAAATAGACACAAAAAACATTTAATTAATTTTGCTTGCATACCGTCGCACCATGCGTCACTTCAAGTAGCAAACGTCGTTCGTAAACAACAATTTTGCGTGTAGGAAATTCATTTTCGTTTTTCATAAAGGTTTTTTTTTAATGTGATATGTGGTCTTCGTTCTATATCATGTATTATGCAAGGTACTTGAAACTATTTTACGAAATCGAAATATGATGGATCACTTATTTGTACATAATTTTATTCACAAAAAAAAAGAAAGAAGAAAAGGAAAGGAAATTCCATTTAGATGGAACATTGTTGTTTTGTTCTAGATTATGCGATTGGGATAAGTGCACGTGCCATAAAAAACACATTAATCGATTTGCCACTATATTCCATTGAATTTACACTGAAATTCAATATACTTCGACACTTTTCTATCATCTTAAGTGTTTTGTTATTTCAATCATTCAATACAGATCTTACAAAGAAAACGACATTTATAATTCTCACCTTGAGTTTCTCTCTACAATAAAGCAATAGAATGAATAGCTTCTAGACATTGATCTTGTCATTAGATTTCAATAAAATTATATTTACGCTTCACACAACCATTTTTCTTTTATTATTTTGTCACTTCATTGCCACCACATTACGCTAGAGTATTGCACGAGCCAAACTCAATAAAATGTATGACCGACGACGATTGGAACGCTGTGCCGCCGAAGCTAATAAAACGTTGAAATATGGTTGCCAAGTTGTATAGAAAAAGATTTTATATAGAATTCACTCAAGAATAGTTCTTAATAATAAAGTAAGTTAGAAAACGCTGTCAAAATATAAAATCTTTAATTCGCGCTAAGAAAAACAACGGGCACAGTATCCATTTCGAGTGGGATTCCGAAAGCTCTGAATTTATAGGAAGGTCAAACGTTGAAATATTGAAAATAGGTCGTCAATTCTTACACGTACACTGTCATATGCATAAAGGTTCGATTATTTTCTAAATTAAAAAAATCTAGCCAGAGTGTTATTTTGCCTTCGTTGCTGACAAGCCCGGCCATTTCTGAAATATTTGTGCATGGCTTGCAAAGTCTCGATAGACACGTTTCCTTCTTGATATTCACTTAAAGTTTTTTGGAACAACAGATGACAAACATGTTATCAATACGCATAACTATCGACTCTATTACTTCTTTTGGTGAAGGCATTTTCAACCGAATCTTTTACTTCAATCATTCCCTACAAGATGAGACAAAATCTTTTACTTCTAATACTTAATAACGCTATATCAACTGGAACATGTCATTGATTTTTTCGTCTTTGTCAATAACAAATGGCATTACGAAGTGTAGTAGTCTCATCTAGCATATGACGTTCTAACAATTTTGGAACCACTAGGAACTGTGCGTGAAGATGGAAAATGACCAGATCAGATGGCATAACATTAACACAGTGGTAACATGGCAAATGTTTACTGTGGGATACAACCTGTGATGACACACTTGCAAAATCATATGTCAAGCAGACTTCAAAACATGTTGGTCAATATCGTTTTGTTCCAAATAGAAATGGCACACACTAAAACGAAGGCAAAACCGAGAGCTCTTTCGTTTCAGTGTGAGACCTCAGCTCAAACATACTGGCCATCCTACAAAACACTTCACACCACGATCAGAATCGATGAATCCAACTATATGTATGGAAACTTACCATAATTGTCACGTTTCGATTCATCTTTATACAGTTTTGTTGACGATACGATTGTTGATTACCATCATGTTAATGAACCTGCAACTAGCGAAATGCACTTTACGGTCATAAAAGTATTTGTGCTGCTGTGATATTCTTCAATATAATATTTCTTAAAAAGGAACAAAACAAGAACAAGAAGAAGAACCGAAAAAAAAAACTTTGAATGAAAGAATCTTTTGAATATTACGCACTTCATTTGAGAATTCATAAATAATTTTAATTTTATTTTCCAGACAAAGTGAGAATTTTGTGATAAAAATTGTGATGTGTTAATCAAAGTGCTACTATATTTTTTTCGTAAGAGAATAACGTTCTACACGAAGAAAAAAATATTTGCATTGTACATACTGAAAGGATTCTCTGAATCAAGGACCAATCAAACTAGTAGCTACAGTCCAGTATGGCCAGTACAGAACCTAAACCGATTTCCCCTATTTTCAGTAACGACTCTATTCCGTTCTTTGGGAAAACATGTTCCCATTTTCCTAAATTTTTCCACATTTTCCCGAATTTTTCCTGCATTTTCCAAATTTCCGCAAAAAGATTTTTTACCTTAAGAAAATCTATGAAATGTGGGAAAATTCAAGAAAATATTGTAAAATGTTTTCCCAACATTAGGGATTTTTTGTGTCATTCACAATAACCCACAAAGTGACATCTTCCTTATACAAAATGTGCCATTTTGTCAATTATTGTGAATGACGCGGCGCGAAAGTCCTTGCAGCCGTTCTATGTACGGTTACGGTAGCACTAAACACCCCAACTACCCTGATTATGAAGTAAAGTTACGCTTAAAAACATTAATTTTATGCCATACATTGAAGAAAAATGTATTTAAAGAATCTACCCTCATCGGGTTTTTAACCCGACATTCCTTGGTGGAAGGCCAGAATGCTAACACTGGGCCAACCCCTTCAATTTTTTTGTTGTTGTGTGTTTCTCCTCTGTTTACTGTAAGTCATCCGAAACATGAAATTGGAGTCTGATATACAAACGGTCTTTAACGATCGTGCGGATCATTCACACCATTGACAAGGCTTGTTGGGTAGAACAACTCGTTTTTTTAAACATTTTTGTTATTCTTTAATTTCATTTCTTCTGAATGTGTTAATGGAGTTTATATTTTCGATTGAAAATCATCATGTGAGGTAAGAATGTTATTGTTTTGGTGTATTAAGAGATTGAAAATAGTTTTACAACTGGCCAGAAGTGTTTATTTAATTAATTTATTGAATTCGTTGTCTACCGTTTCAGATTTTTTTTTTCGATTCTTTCTTTTCTTTCGTCCAAACATTATAATATAATGAAAATTAACATCAATCGTTTTGTGTGCATTGTATTTAATGTGAGCAACAATAATAAAATCAATGAAACAAAGATCGCAAAGAATATTATATAGGAAATTATGAGATTCACCCTTGCTTTTGTCCCTACCGTGTGCATTCAATGTTATATACTAACCTATTACAATGTCTTATTAATACAAAGTCCATAAATATGTTTACATAAATACACACGTTCGGCACACGTTCACCTCACCTACATAATATAGATTTTTAATAAATTTTGTTCGTTGCCCTTATTTTTTTAGCTCATTTTTTTGTACAATACAACAATAACTGAATGGTTGGTCGACGGTAGTTCATTGTCCACCACCTTCAATGTATATACAACTCAATATAATACACAATGTGAACAATGTGTGTAACAATACATTGAATGAGCATTACACCAGGAATTATTAAATTTTTGATTAATAAAAACAATTCAGTTTTAAAAGTATAACGGTTGTGGTAAACTACCCTTTTATGGTTGATTGATAACACGATTAATAGGAGACGAGTATGTGGAGTAAATGAAAATGCAGCTATATTCGGTTGGAGGACATCGTTTCGTGTGTGCCGAGAAGCGGTAACAATTTCCACAACAAGGTACTTTCGATGCACACTTTTGATAATGTTATTTTTGTAGCTTATGTGTAACGCACCGGAAATACCAATTGCACAAACACAACAGAGACTTTACGCGTTGCGACGACTTGTTAGTGCACGAAGTTATTGTGGGAATATCGACTGAGAAGATATTTCATTTAGGACATTCTTCTGGTAATTTGAAATTGAAATTGTTCATAAACGAAATCGTACCATTCTTGTCGTGATTAGATTTCGTTACCGATAGTGGTTGTAAGAGTGGTCATTCTTAAAAGACGTTCTGTAATCTTGGAAAGGCTTGCAGAGGGAATCAAACATGATTTATGAATGACACAGGGCCCATTTTTTGGTAGTTTAATTCAGTAAAATTTCTAAAAATCCATAAAATTCCTACGTTTTTGAATATTTAAATTTAGGAATGTTTTAAAAGATTTTTTTGGAATTTTATTCGCAAAAACAGGAGGTGAACGACTTAAAGCAAACGAACCAGTAGACATATAGGTCAAGCCAAGATACATCTTCAAAATTATGGTGACACTCTCGCTTCTCTTCGGATATCAAATAAATCTTTCGCCCTTTACTAAAAATTTCTGTGGAGAGGAGCACCCTAATGGGTTTCAAATAAATTATTGCTCCGTCGAATAGACGAAATCAGCTGACATTTCGGTTAGCTCAGTTAGTTTTATCAAATCCCCGATCCCGGTGTTACAATTATAAATTTCGTGAACGACTGACAATTGCTGAATTAAATAGAACATCTGAAACACCGTTGATTTAACATATTGCCAATAAAGTTTTTCATGCACAAGATCATAAAGCAATAGGGATCAAAATAACATATACAAAAATACCCTCAAACCAGCACAATGGAATGAACAAAATGAATAGCAAGCATGAAAGAAGGGCGCTTTTATATTGACTTATGTTGCATTCATATCACATTTTGATATGAAAAACTATTGGAACCGATGGAAAAGGTATATGTTCTATATAAAAATGTCCTAGGTAGAGCATTTATAAAAATTTAACAATAAAATGATGTTACATGTTAGAAGAGAAAATGATAGGTGAATTTCCGGTTTTACTGTCAAATCATTATTCTATTGTATCAATGTGTACATTATGTGTATTTCGTTAGTTTATTTATACAGTTAGTCTTCATAAATTTTAAACTAAGTCCATTTAAGTTAGTGGTTGCCATTACAATTGGAATTTATTTTGACTTGGGGAAAATTATATGCCATTACATTTACCAGCAACACATTTCGTTAAAAATTTATCTGTTCAATTCGACAACAACAAAAAATATCGTTCGACTAAACATGCGCATGCATCGCATCATATTAATTTCGTTGCTGTGTTATTGCTCTCTACAATTTTACCCCTTGTATCTTTTGTATCCAAAAATGTCAATGCCTCTTCCATAAGAAAATTATGAGGGATTTAGTCCCTATCTCATAGGCTATAAGTTATCATAACACTGCTCCTAGCATGAACACTTAATTGACGTTTGTCATGAAGAAACACAGTGACTACTGTTATTTCATCAGAATGTGCTCTTAGTTATACAAATTTGAATGAAAGATGTATGACACACTTTCTTGAATGTCTTGTTAGTTAATACCGTCTCAAGCAACCAAACTACATTTATTAAGGCGGTAAAATTGCACGGTAGCCTTTACATTTTACATGTAAAATTAGTCAACAGGGTAGGATCCTACAAACAAAGGAATAAGCCTTATGACATAAGGTGGTATTTTCACAGCGTCAAAACGAAGTTTGCTTGCTAGAGACGGTATTGGTTTAGTCAACGCACTCCAAGAACAGGCAGTGCGTTGGTTTAGTTCGATTTTACTCGTTAAAGTTAGTTACCCGCATTTTAAAAGCAAGAAAAACATGGAAAATAGAGCATCACTTTTCATTGTTGTACCACATTTCTTGCTTTGAACCAGGGCCTATTTTTAGGAAAACAATTTTACAAATTTTCACATTTTTTCTGCACATTTTTTCAGAAGATATTTTTTGAAAAATTGATGGAACTCGGAAAAACAATTTTTCAAAAGTAGTTGGCAGTATAAAGTAAGAAAAATGTTTTATATTGAATTCAGATTCTGCTTCAGCAACAGAAAACCCATAAAAACGATTTTCGCGGTAATTTTATGTGAATGTTTAACCTTTAATAGCAACGACAATGACCCAGACTGGCTACCAAAAGATGATACACATGAAATTAAACAACAATACGATAGCAGCCGCCGGCATTAGCCCATATCGGGTCATATTCTTTAAGTATGTCACTTGCTTTGTTTAAGAGGCACCGACACTTAGCTAAAATTGTACCCTACATTTGGGTGTTTCGTATTTCATTTTTGGTAATATCTCTTCATCAGAATCCTTTTTGAAAAATGTACGACCGCAATTCCGACCACGAATCTGTTAGCTATAAATAAAAATTAGTTTTGGTTGTAGTCGTTTGACCAGCTCTGAGAAAAGTGAGCAGTTTAATGAAATTTTCATAAACTGCTCATTTTTCTCAGAGCTGTGCTCAAAGCTAATACATTCGTGGTCGGAACTGCGGTCGTACATTTTTCAAAAAGGATTCTGGTGGAAAGGTATCATCAAAAGTAAACTAAAATCCAGTATTTAAAAATCGCTATAATATATGCTTTTCGGCAAAGTAACGGTGCCTCTTAAATGCGTTTCAGGCAGATTCTTTTACTTCATTAGTTCAAACCCAGACATTAGGAACACAAGTCACAGATCAGAGTTGTCCATAACATTAACATATGAGTAGTTGTAGTAATGAAATGGAATTGGTGCTGTGAGTGTCGGGAATTGTATTAGGAATATTCAAGAAGGCGGATGGAATGGAATCAATCGAAGCAAACAAAACGAAAAGTCAGTCAGAATTGTAAATTGACAAGAATAAAAAGTGAACAGATGGTTCGCGGGGACAACATCCCCAAATAAATAGTTTCATTGTAGTTGGTAGAAACGTAGAATTCCCAACAAGTGGCGCAGCCAGATTATCCTCAGCCAGATCATTGCTATATTAAATTGTCGAAAAGTGTTTCCATGACTCCCAAACGTTCCTACACTTTTTCCTATTTACCCCGCAAAATGACAAGTGGAATGAACAGATATAAAGATTTAAATTGTCTGAATTTCGTGTGCTCTGACTTGACTCAGCAGACAGTTCTTTTGCTTATTTTTCTATACTGAGATAAGAACAACTCCATTCAACTGATTCGAGTTGTGTTAGTTGTGTGGTATGAGCAGTAACAGCTGTAAGTCAGAAAATTTCTCTACTATTAGCCTTACACTACTGTCACTTTCAAAGTATGAAAAATTAATCTAGTCATTCAAATTGTACAACCTTCAAACAAACTCACAATTCACTGCCCTCGTTTAAAATTGAATCCTCGACTTAAATTTGTAATTGTTTCTGGCATAGCACAACGTAACATCATTCAAAATATTCGTTTTAAAAAAGATTACGGAAGTGATAATAAGTTCAAGCTGAACAGTGATAATGTACTCATATATTCTAGAAGATAAATGGATTAATTTTACCGAAAAACTGTCATTTATACCCTAAACTACCTACAAAATATGAATCACACTGAAAGCAAGAGACATTGAATGAAATTCGTAGTATCGAAAAGTGACTTGACTTCTCAACATCATTCGTGCGACGGGTCACCAGAAAAAAAAAGAATTGTTTATCGATGCCTTATCGTTCCTTATCACCAATAACAACAATTGTTCCGATTGTTAATTGCCATAATAAAAAAAAAATGTATGAGACGTAGGGGTATGTGTCATCACAGTGTGTATGCATTCATTGGCATTACATGAAATTATTGGTACGTAAAATTTATTGAAACTCCTCATATAAATATTTGTTGAACTTATTTCATACGTGACGATTATTTTCATCTCTGACAAGAGACATTATCATGCGTATACATATCAAGGGTCACTCCTAATCGTAAATGGTTATCTCTAAACGCAATTGATTTTCGTTTTCCGAGAAAATCACAACTTTCACACAATTCTAACATTCAAACATCACAAAATTGTGAAACTTTGAACCGAATCGAACCTCGATAGGTCACAATAATTTGCCGATTAGTACATTTTTGTTTATTTTTTTTACCAGCCCCTGTTCAAATGTCGTTCAAACTGAACGACTCTCGCTTTTTTCATTTTTTCAAGAAATCCAAATTTAGACAACGGTTTAAGTTATAAAATGTTTCGCTGGGCCTAAAACACGGCTCTAGAACATTTTTCATACTGAAGTATTATATCCGTGCTGGATATCAAATTCAAACTGCGTAACACTAATAAAAATATTTCACTTCGATCAATCACAATCGGTGGAAATTTATTTCATTTCCAGCTTATCACTGTCCCATCTTACATTAGAGAAAAAAAAGAGACTTTTTAACATCCCGAGCTAAAATCTTTACACTTTGACCATCACGTTCATCAAATGTTCATCTTTAAAGTTTGATTTTTTTCATCAATCAAAATTAGACCACGATTTTCTGAATCCCAGGCGTTAGTATTGGTGAGTGCACAGATCGGTGTCGGGCGTAAACAAAATGTCAGTTAATGGGAGTTGATTTTACGTTTGGTTAACATACATTCGCCTTTCTATACGTGTATGAAACAGACGAGGGGTGTGGTTAGCGTAAAACACATTCACAGTTCACCATAAATTCATCAATGTAAGTTTTAATCAACGGACATATACATGGAACAGTCTTATGGTGGGGATAAAATTATGGCTAGTTTCTTCTGAATGCAGAATGCACTACAAAAAATATTTTTCGGATGAACACATCGTTCGTCAGTTCGAATATGTTAGTTAGCCAAATAGTACGTGTGTAGTAACGCGGAGTGTTCCCCTATCATATTTATAACGAATATCGTTTCGAATTTGAATTTGTTTTCTTTCATTTTTTTTTGAATTTTTTTCGCAGTCAATTAAGAGCGGTATTGAAATTCGTTCGCGTTGAACTAATTTTTTTTTTCGGTTGGAATTTTCGGAAAAGTTTGTTTTGTGAGTAAAAACATTGCCGTAAGACTTTAACACTTAACCGTGCAGAATCGATTGTATAAAAAAGGAACGCTTATTAATCATAGCAGTGCATCGGGCTATTGATTTTTTCCTAAACGCCAGTTCACTGGAGACTCTGAAAAAGTGCGCAAATCATTGTGGATTAAGAGGACATAAATCGTAAGGACAATAATGTTTTACTGTGTTATCATTAAGTGATGAACGTGCATGATCAACTCACAAACGAAAATATCTCACAATTGCGATCGAATTGAAATGCAAAAATTGTATCCTGAATCTTCGACCAGCTTATCAGGTGGAGGCAACATGAGTCCGATGGCATCAACATACAGTATGAACGCAATGGGTATGTCAGTTGGTGGTATGTCCACACCGTCGCAAGGAGGATTTCCGAACAGTGTTTTAACAGCCAACGGTATTAGTGGTGTCACTGCAGCTAGTTTAAATTCGATGAATGGTAATTGTATGACCAATGGCTCTATGGGCTATGGGTCGATGAGTTCACCAATGGGAGCTTGCAATATGCCGTTGGGACCAATTAGTGGAATGAGTGGATACACATCCGTCGGGCCGATGCCATCGGCTAGAGACTTAGGTGAGGCTGGTTCACCGAATTCAATGATATTACAACGTTCGAGGGTAGAAAAACCTTCATCCTACCGACGCAGTTATACTCACGCTAAACCACCATATTCTTATATATCGTTAATATCATTGGCGATCAATCACAGTCCTCATAAGATGCTTACATTATCCGAAATCTATCAATTCATCATGGACAACTACCAGTTCTATAGACAAAATCAGCAAAGGTGGCAAAACTCGATACGACACTCATTAAGCTTCAACGATTGCTTCGTCAAGGTGCCGCGAACACCGGACAAGCCTGGTAAAGGTTCATTTTGGACATTGCATCCCGAATCGGGCAATATGTTTGAAAATGGTTGCTTTCTCCGACGGCAAAAAAGGTTCAAAGATGACCGAAAAGAAAATATTCGTTCGCATCATAAAAGTCCGTCGCATAGCATTGAGGCCGCCAGTCCCGGCAAGAAAGACTCTCCGCATCATCATCACGACGACCATCACCACAACCTACACCGAGACTCTCAACACAAAAGCGGTGACGCACATATAACCGGCAAGGATGCCGAAACGCTGGCCATGCTACACGCAAGTGCCGAATTGTGCCTTGGACAACAGTCACACAATCAACATGCGTCGCATCATTCACAATTACAACAGGAAGAGCTGTCGGTGATGGTAAACCGATACCATCCACAATTGTTGGATTATCATTCCATGCACCATTTGAAACAGGAACCAACCGGATACACCCCATCAAACCATCCATTTTCAATAAATCGACTCCTACCAACTGAATCGAAAGCCGATTTGAAAATGTACGACATGAGCCAATATGCCGGATACAATACACTTAGTCCATTATCGAATTCACATGCAGCCTTAAATCAAGAGTCCTATTATCAGAGTTTAGGTTATCATTCCACACCAGCCACATCCAGCAGCTTGTGACATCAGTATCCAATGGCATAGAATCCATGGAAGTCAAATGGGAAATTAGAACAGTGGATGTTCAATTGCTAAGCAAAAAACATGGAAGAGAAATCGCGAAATTGGAAAAATCAAATCAAGTTTAGTGAGTGCATTTTTCAGTGGACTAATACAATTGCACAAAAGTTGTATGCGCGACAAGCTGTATAAAATCGGGTGTTGTTATGAAACAAAAATAAATTCTTGTAAAATAATAGTGTTTGAAAGTACAATGATTTAAAACGAGTGAAAAGAAAACAAAATTTACCAAATATCTATAAGGAAAGATTGTGATTTAAAATGACAATGAAGAAATGAAAAAAGACAGTAAATTTTCGCCCTATATGATAACTAATATATTGAAGAAGAAGAAGAAACAGTCTCACTATACCACTCCCACTCCTAACCAGTAATAGGCAAATTTTCTTATTGCATATATAATTTAACAACATTTTTAATTTCGTTTCGAATTAAAAATGCAAAATGATTTTTAATTTTCGCAGCGCATCAACCTTTCAGTTTCGTATCAAAACATACATATAGAACTCTAAATATTTAACAATTTTTAGGCAAATAAATTTTTTTGTCAATATTTGACGTATTTTAACAAACTTTTTTTTATTTAGCAAACAACACTTTTTGTTTATCATTTTCATATTAATTAAAATATTTTTTTTGTCGGAGATGCTCTAAATGAATAGCATTTTAACACTAAAAGCTGTTGATAATCATAGAACCAATTTTTAGTGATAAAATTCCATTTTTTAGTCGGCTTACCCTATAAACTAATTAATTTTCGTTTCGTCATGTTTTTTTTATTATTTAAATTTCAATCCAATTTCAATCTTTCGTTCAATTTTATTTACTGTGACACTTTAATGAAAGGATTCCCATATACTTTGCATTGTAAATCTTTCAGAAACGACCAATCATCTGCTATCGACGATGATGACAAACAAAATAAGCGATGTACTCTGGCTAGAATCCCTTTATATAGCATAATGTATGGTTTAACAAATGAAGTAAACGATCTAGTACTTGAAACCAATTAAGTGACAGATTTGATGAATATTTCGCGATTCGCTTCAAATTTCACCAGGCCGCAACTTTCCCTTTGTTTCGAAGATTGATGTAATCAACAAAATTCATCAACTCAATAACTGGATATTTAAGACCTATCTGGAACGGGTTTCTAAGGATAGGAATTAGATTAGAGATGGATCGACAATATCCTGAACCTTGGCCTGCGTTGAGCGTGTTCAATATTATTGAGTTTATTCAATTTTTTTTCTTATTAAATTCTCCATTAAGAAAACCATTAAGTTCATCACATTAATAGGAAAGTAGAACAACAATGCAAGTGTAAATATAGTTTCATTATCTCCGTTTTATGGTCATTAGAGAAGATAAAATTAATTGTTACCTTACCTTAAGCATTGGTAATAGACGTCGAGTGGTTTTTTGCCGATTTCAACGTTGCGAAATGAGGAATTCCGATTTAGATTTTCTTTGATAATTCTACGGGAACATCAAACAAGATTTGCTTTCAAACCAATTGGTTCCAATCTCAATAATTTCTTCAATTTTTACCAGTGTACACTTCTTAGCAATTCAAAATATCATTTTCACAATTCAGCGACGCAAAATAAAACTTTCGTTGCCTTTGGAAGAAAATCGTTGCATGCAGCTCTGTGATAAATGGTTTTTCTATCCACATGATGTGTACTGCTGAACATTTTACCACTCGTTTGTATAAATAACTTTTGAATAAGGCGAGTGCCAGACACACTAGCAACTAGCCGAATGTCAAATTATATTTTCAAAACTTATGGTTTAATATTTCATATATGGACCGATTGCAGTTTCTCTGCAACTAAAACATCTAGCAGACACAATTTTTAGTTTTAGAAACGACAACAATCTAGAAACTAAAAATTGCGTCTGTAACGTTTTCCCTGAGATCATATCAAAAGGTCAAGTAGAAATGTTTCAAGCAGGGCTTTAGAAAGTTACACATACATAGTACAACAAACACTTTGTTTAATTAATCCTCCTTTTTTGAACTCTTTCTCCATGAAAGTAGCTCACGTTAAATGATTAGACAGAATTGCATTAAATTAATCAAATGGACTAAAAGTGATGGTTCCGTATGAGGAATCTTATCCTGTTCTCGGAATTATAAATTTAATTTTTTTTTTTTTGAGTTTCTGAAGAATTTAATTCTAATAGTTTAGAAAAGAGTGTCTCGGGGAACTTTAAACTCCTTAGACGCTTTTTCTGGTTACCCTCCTTCAGTCCTAGTGACATAATCCGATCAAAACGTGAACGAAGATAAAATTGTATTGAAAATTAAAATTATTATTTTGTAAGCTTCATCATAACTCTCGGTTACAATTAAAAAAAAAAAAACAACAAAAATTCAGTCAAAAGTTTATGTTTCTTTTTATTTTGAATAAAGAAATCAAACAACAAAAAAAATCGTAAAATTAAGGAAAATTTAACAAAAGTTCGTTTTCGTGTAATAAAATGATATTATGTAAGGTCAATCTCATTGAAAGGAAAATACTTTTCTTATTCTTTATATATTTTCTAAATTCTAACTGTAGTCTTTTTTATATAATTTAAATTTAGACAAGTTTTATTCTATATAAATGAACTTTCTCAAATGTATCGGTTAGTTTCTTCTTTTATTATTGATTTTTTTTATTGATTAATTCCCTTCGAATGCAATATTTTGTATGTTAATAGAGTTTAAGCTAAAAATTTGTAAAATAAATATAAAAACAACAAAAAAAAATCTATATATAAATATAATGAAAGAACCTCGAATTATTTAGTTATGATTTTGGTACAATCTTATCAATTGATTTTGTATTATGTATCTAATGTGTATATGGCAAAAGATAAAAACAACAAATATATTATATAAAAAAAGAGAGAAAGAGAGAAAGAAAAAAGAAAACAAAAAAAACTATACATGAATTTTACTATCACAATAAAAATACCTAATCTATTAATAAAATGCATTGATAAAAAAAATGAATTTTTATTTGTTTTGTTTTAGCTGCTGCTTTTTTTGACGAAAGATCAACGAACATTTGATGAATCAATTTATCATTTATGGGGCTAGGTCTAGACCACTTAGGCTACTTAATGGGAAGTACGACATGCACATATCACAAGAGATATAATAGAGAAAATAACCACTTGAACGTTAACCCGGGATAATAACCGATTAAAATAGTTTGATTGCTACTGTCTAATGAATTGTTAAGCTGATGGTAATTAGGTTGTAGTAAACTTGTGTCGTCATCAATTAACTTGCTTTGTATGTGTTTTCCTTGCATCCTTGTGAAATTTTATTTTTCAAATTTTAACGCTACCTTTGTATCATAAACGACGTGAACTTAAAGGCTGTTGCATTAATTTAATCAAAAGCAGGCCTGTTTTCGATGATTTCTAATTTCTTGAAGTCTGTCTTGGGACTGTCAAATAAGTGACGCTTGTCGTTTTAGCTGTTTTTCAGCCCGCCTGTAGCAAAATTTGCAAAATTTATAGAAGGAACATTTTCCTTAAAAAATTTTTGCAATAGGCTCTGTATCAATAGAGAGTTCTTAGAGCGTAATGTTACAGATATAGTATCATACACTATGGGGTAACAGGCTCTGTGTACACCAACGCCAATCTTCCCAAAGAGCAAATGACAAAAAAAATTATGCGCTCCAAAAACAGTCAATAGTCGTTTAAAAGAGAGCCGTTGCCATAAATTATATGTCTTTAGGTTATTATTAGCCTTAATGTATGGTGGCTCGCATCAGGCAATGCTGTCCAGCATTCATTGGAATTTGAGATGCTCTGTAGAGGTCCTAATTTTTCTATGAAAAGAAAGGGAGCATTAGTAAAGGTCACCACGAGTTGTCATCTCATTTTACCATATATGCTTGATCGTAATCTATGCTCATGGTGTTTCCAGCTCTGCGTGGTAAGACTAACATTATGCATCAGCTCAGAGTTGATTGATCATAATATCGGTAACAATATGTTGAAATAAATATTATGTACCTGTGACCAAATGTTTATTAATTTGACGAGTTGGAGCCTTCGGCTTAGGATCACAATCACCAACTCGTCAAATAAACATTTGGTCACAGGTACATAATATTTATTTCAACATATTGTTACCGATATTATGATCAATCAACAATTTTACTTTACTTTCTAGTTTTGGAGAATTTTCTTTGAGTAGACCAAAAAAAAATCCCATAAAAGGTCTCTAAAATTTCAGGAAAATAAATAAAAGTCTTCTACAAACGGTGATGCCCTGTGACAAAAAAAAATTGTTTTATCAACAATGCAGTGTAATCCCATTCAATGAAGAAAAAAGACAAGCTTGTCGTCTTAATTCTTAATTATGAATTCTTTCATTCATCTAACTCTGTAGACAGACATAAAACAAAACAAAACAAAAAAAATAAATAACTAGACAATGAATGCCACACTGGAAAGAAGACAAAATTAAATGAGATTTTATTAAAAATATGAATTTTATCAAGGGAGGAGCTAGTTGTCAGCGTAAAAAATTTATAATATTTCAATATGATAATATTAGGTGTGAGTTATATATGCTATGGAAGATGCTCGTTATCGTATTAAAAGCATTTCTGTTAATATAAAATAGAAAGGGTTCCCTCCTACTTATAATAATCTTTTTTTTTCAATTTTATTCTGTAAAGACTACACACAACTTCAATCAGCAAGAATGACCATTCAGTATTATCAGTTTGTCAATTTTACCAGCAAAATAGCAAAGATAGTCCTTAACACAGCTATGTCATCTATAGCACGAGAGAATCTAACATAAGAACACGAACAGAATAAGAATCTGCAATTTTTAGATCCGATGATTTTGTTTTTTTCTTTGTTACTGTAGCGGATCAGCCGATTGAAAATTCGTATTTATCTAGCCCATGGCACTGATTTCAATCACAACAAACGGATTTGGATTTAGGCAAACTTTTAAACCGAACGCATTTTCCGCTATTAAGTAGATGTAGCCACTTTACTAAAGCGGGGTAGATTGTCTGTCTGAGAGAGGACTTGTAATTGAATGTTTAATAAAAGTTCAATTCCTTGAAATTTTCATAGTTTTTCGATCACATTTCGTAATCTAATTATTACATTATCAAATAACATAAAATCACGATTTACAACGGAATTACAGGAATTATTATGAATGTTGTCTCATCGATTTGAGAGCTATGCAGCACTTAGGTGAACGATTTTTTCTTCTATTACTTCCAGAAGCAAAATAATGTCAGATTCAGATCCTGTCATCGTCATTCTTGGACTGCTATATATGGAGGGCTACACCACTAAAGAGCATAACTATCATATCTCTGGAACGACACAACCGACTATCATAAACTTTTTTCCCTAAAAGCTTATGATTCTCAGAGTCCCACATGTATAAATTCATTCCGACCAATAATGGTTCGGTCTGAACCAAAAAGTCTCTGGTATTAGTAGATAATGATTTTTTTTGTCGTAAGTAATCTTGCACTAAAAATGTGTCATGACGAGCAATTTTTCAAAAATATTAAAAAGTGGCAGAGTGGAGAGCCGCCGAAATTTAGCCGCCCAAAAACGGCGGCTGGTGGCTAAATGTATAGCCGCCGCCGCCGCTGAACATTACGAAAAAACACAAAATTAGCCGCGCCGTCAGCCGACGCCACATAATTTCGTCGGCTGAAATCGGCGGCTAGTACATTTTACTCGGCGGCTAATGACCATAGCCGCCAGATTTTTCAATACATTTTAGCCGATTTATCCGCCGCCGGCTATGCCTTTTTATCGGCTAGCCGCCGCCATCGATATATTTTCGGCTCTCCAGTCTGAAAAGTGGTACATCTAAATGTTGTCCAAAACCAGCGCAGAATATTCCACAGCGAACTTGCAAACGTAATCATATAAAAGGGTTTTAAGGCAAAAGTCGTGTTTTTATCAAGTATTTTGAAAGAATTGATTTCAAATACATGTAAAGTACATGCGTCAAAACCCGTACTTTTCGTGTTTGAAGCTCGTCTTTCGACGCCCTCAGCATGTAAAATCCATTACATAACTCGGCGAGGCGAAGGCGAGATCAATAAACACACGAAAACGAAACTTTTCATTTTGATCCCGTGATATGTAATGGATTTTACATGCTGAGGGCGTCGAAAGTAGTGCTTGAAACATGAAAACTACGGTTTTCGACGCATGTAGCATGTAAAATACTATTACTTCATAGTTTTCAACAGGTTTTTTTTATTATCTGTCCGAAACAGGTTAAGTGTGAGGTTTATTGTGGAAATTGTGTTTTTCATCGGAAGGTAAATGTAACTCAGAAGAGCATTAAACTGGTAAAAAATTTCCATTTCGTGTGAAATCTGCGTTGGAATTAGAGGTTAAATGGCAATCTTAAATATGATTTTCCTATTAAATCTACCAAATAATTTGATTTTCTTCTTTCAAAATGCTTTTGTGTCATACAACTTTAATAAACGCGTAAAGAGCTCGTCGTTTTAGCTTTAACCGAGGGTTAATCACTCTGATTAAAACCGATGGTTCAAATGAGTCGTCGACTTTAACGGAATTTCGAAGTCCTTCAATATTGTGCTCTTTTAGATAAGTGTCCCATATACCTTCTTGTGTGTCCACTTCACGAATTAGTGCCAATAGCCAAGTCAAAAATGTCATTGGTCTCACTTTTGCCATTTCCGCTGTGCTGCTTGACTTTTTTGTTTAGCAAAAATGCTTTCACAAGAAATCGATTGCCTAAACATTACCCCCTCTTTCCACATGCATCCAAATTGTTTTAAGTAAAAATTTTGTCTGGAAAAATTGCTAGATTTATTTTGAGCTCCTTTGCATACTGAATTGAGGTGAGTTGTAATAATATCCATACACTTTCGAATGAATATACTAAACAGGGGCGCCTACTATTATTTATGAATAGTGGTGCCCACGAGACACTTTTAATTCGTTTTGTTGTAAAAGTAGTAATTCTCAGTATCAATTAACCTTTGAGTAGTACTGCCCAAGCCTCACTTGCCCTTAGAAGTCGGCACCCGTGGTACCTAACATGCATGGAGACGTCAGCTTTTATTCAATCTGTTAATGCTTGTTTTGTTGAGGTGAATAATTTTAAGTTCTACAGTCTCATTCCTCAGTGTGTTCTTCATGGTTGCAAGATAACTATTACGCGAACCCATTTTTGTTTAGTATTGAAAGCCAATTTATCATGTCAATGCGTCTGTGCCAACAGATCGACAGACATGTGTGCGTGTATTATACATACGGTTCCACACGGCATTGTTGGTCTTACAGATGTTTAGGCCCATTTGTAGCATGAGGCCGACACCTTGATTATGGCGAATTATCAGCAGAGGGCACAACGTGTCACACATATACGTTACAAAGTCGAATATTGTAAGAAACTCTTATGTAAAAGCGGAAAGAACACGGATCCTCGGAGAGTTCTTGGTGACGAATGCTGAATACATTAGACCGAAAGATGAAGCTTTGTGATAAATCTAAAATGGCTGAGGGAAAGCGCTCTTTAGTCTTCTCATTATGCTTGGTTGCATTGTAGTCTATAAACGTAAAATTGTCCATCACTACATTTGTTAAACCATCAAAACAACTCCACATATTACGGCACAGGAAAGTTGTGTTTGTACTTTAGTGTGGCATGGTTATATAGCAAGCATACATTTTCTGGTAAAAACTGGCAATACGTGACATTGGGTGTAATAAATTTTTGAGAAAGTGTATATGAAACTGAACTATATGTTTCCCAAATGAAAAAAGTTTTTTTCGTAGAACATATTTACAGCACACGGTTTAGGAGAACAGAAAACTAGTCCACCAGCATTTCTAAGCTGTAAATTTGAAAAATTTTCTCTTTTTTTTCACATAGAACGCAGTGTGCAAGATAAAAAGTCCAGATAAGCAACAACATGCAATTGTAAAATTCTGAACCGACAAAACCCGAACAGAAAGAAAATGTTATACAACATGCACACACTATCACCAATCTTCCATCTTAAACCACACAGAACTTTGCATCGGCGCTTATAGAACCACGAAGACTCCAACAGTACTCATTTTATTAGACAAATTCTGCATGTTTGGTTGTAGTTGTGCGAAAGGCGTTACCGACAAGCGATCCCCCTATGTGTCGTTGCTAAGGTAACAAACTGATGTCGACAATTAAATTTTAAACCTGGATTCGGTGGATGTTTTTTTATATTTATTGAATACATGTAGTTGTGACTGTATGAATTTCTACCAATACTCTTGGAACTTCCGAAATACATTAACAAGATGACTATGAATTTTCACTGTTGGATATGTATACCATTTATATATGTGGCTTTTGCGACCATGGTGATTATACATTAACAAGAGAAACGATGAAAAAGTTTTGCGAAAGGCATGGATATACATAGTGGAACATAGACACTTCAGTTCGAATATTGTTAGTAAGCCAAATAGTAAGTGGATATTCCCCTCTGCAAACAGTCGCATCTTGTTATTTTTGGTGAATACATACGGACTAAGAGACAAGACACACATATCAATAATAACAATAATAATAATAATAATAATTTGTGTTGCTCGCGACGGTCGAATCAAATCATCGTTCCGAAACGAGTGATAAAAAAAAGTTAGATTTTTTGTGCTGTCTGTAATGCAGCCATATAGATCTTGAGCCGACGGACCAACCACGCATATTTACTTATTCAATCAACCTGGAATGGTCTTTGTGTTCTGATTCCATTAGACTATAATTCGATGTGCGTTGTGTGTGGATTGTGAACTCAGCGAATTGATGAGAGTGTTTGCATTGAAAATACACAAACTGAAAAATCGGAAAACTCATACCGTTTGTTGGATACGGCTACAGTGTTATTGTTTTTCTCGATAAATTTAATTACAAATTGTTCGTTGGAAATTGTTTCGATGACAATTTCATTTTTATTGACCGTGTAACGTAGTCAACAGGTTTTATGGACAAAGACACTGCAGGACTAAGTGAAAAATTGTAACAATGAAAATGAAAATAATTTTTCTCAAATTTTGTTTACTGATGTGATTGACTGATATTATTTTAGCCAAAGTAATACGGATATTGAAACGATAATCGTCGCAAAATTGTGCGGTGCCTGTGAATAGTTTAATAAAATGCAAAAATTGTATCCGGAATCGTCGGTGGCGGCAAGTATGCCGGGTGGAGGCAATATGAGCCCATTGGCGGCCACATACAGCAGTATGAATGCAATGGGAATGTCTGTTGGCGGTATGACGTCCGTATCGCCACAATCTGCTGGATTTGGCAGCAGTGTTCTAAGTTCGAATGGAATGTCAGGTGTGTCGGCTAGTATGAACCCAATGTCAAGTAATTGTATGACTGGTGGATCGATGGGATACGGTTCGATGGGCTCGCCGCTAAGTAATATGGGATCATGTAATATGGGCATCGGACCAATGACGTCGATGAGTGGATATGCATCGGTTGGAGCGATGAGCTCTGGGAGGGATTTGGGTGACGGTGGGTCGCCAAACTCATCCGTTTTGCAGAGATCTAGAGTGGAAAAGCCATCATCATATAGACGAAGTTATACGCATGCTAAGCCACCATATTCGTATATTTCACTCATAACACTAGCTATACAAAACAACCCGCACAAAATGCTTACTCTATCCGAAATTTATCAGTTCATCATGGATCTGTTTCCGTTCTATAGACAAAATCAACAAAGATGGCAGAATTCAATAAGACACTCATTAAGCTTCAACGATTGCTTCGTAAAAGTTCCTAGAACACCAGATAAGCCCGGAAAGGGTTCATTCTGGACGCTTCATCCAGAATCGGGTAATATGTTCGAAAATGGATGTTATCTAAGACGGCAGAAACGCTTTAAAGATGAGAAACGAGAGCACATCCGATCGATTCACAAAAGTCCTTCAGATAGCATTGAATCATCTAGTCCAAGCAAGAAGGACTCATCCCACCATGATGACCATCATACTCATCGTGATTCACACAAAAACGCCGAATCTCATATGTCGAATATGCTGGTGGCACACAGTAAAGATGCCGAAGCATTAGCTATGCTTCATTCCGCTCCAGAATTATGTTTAGGCCAACAGTCGCACGGACAACACAGCTCGCATCATTCTCAATTACAACAAGAGGAACTGTCCGCCATGGTCAATCGTTGTCATCCATCGCTGCTAAGCGATTATCATTCCATGCACCATTTGAAACAAGAACCAACTGGATACACGCCATCGCATCATCCGTTTTCGATTACACGGCTTCTGCCGACGGAATCGAAAGCCGACATTAAAATGTACGATATGAGTCAATATGCCGGATACAACACGCTTAGTCCATTACCGAATTCACATGCTGCCTTAGGACAGGATTCGTATTATCAAAGTTTAGGTTATCATGCGCCAACCGGCACGACGAGCTTGTGACATCAGTATCCGTTGGCATAAAGTCGAATGTTCAGACGTTGAAACTAATGTTTGGTGTAATGTAAAAGAGACCTGTGTAACCTAGTGAGTGCTTTAAAATCGAGTAAAAGGAAACGTTAATAACAATGAAAAAGGAAAATATTGCACGTCGAGCTGATGAAAGTTTTTTTTTCTTCAAAAGATTCATGGTTACATCCGGTAGTAAAAGCATGATTTTTAAAATAAGAAAGAAACAAAAATGAACTTTTGCATTTTACAATGGCCACAATACTGAGTATACCAAACAAATGAATTGAAAATTTCTTTCAAATAGAGCGAACAAAACGAGTGAACGAACTATTATTTTATTATTCAACAAACCATCCAGCTTCTGTTGTGATGAATGTAAGACTCTCATTGACATGCAGAATATGTTAACTTGTGGTAACTTCTACACAATAGAAGTTAAGTGTAAATATAGTCGGTTGGAAGAAGAAGAAGATGAAGAGAAAAAAACGTAAGATTTTATGGTGACGAAATGATTTTTTGTACATTTAAGAAAGAAAAAACAATATTGACGCCAGCTAGCTCAAGGAGATAATATAGTTACATACATATAGACTACATACATAAAAAGTGAAGCGAAAAGAAAAACTGGAGCGAATAGGTGTAAAGTAAATTTAAGTTCTTTGATATTACATAACTAGAATTCATACGGAACGACCTAAGAGTGGCCATTGTTGTCTTGGTTATTTTTTTTCTCTATGTCGGATTGTCGGATGCATAAACTCATTATTATTTATGCTTTTGAACTAAGTCTGTCTTCTCTTTGAATGAATCGTTTTTCGTTGGAAATACCACCGATTAATCATGCCAAGTTTTTCTTTTTTATTTTGAATTAACAATTTCTCAACAACAACGACAAGAAAAAAAAATGTGTAACAAGGTATATCATATCCGGACGCAACATTCATTAATTTTAGTGGGAACCTTATCGCGCTACCGGTGATATTTTTTAATTAGATGGAACAAAGGCTTAATGAGTTATTTCCATCGCTAGCTAATCTAATTATCATTATCGATGTTGAGTTGAGTATGTACAGTGCGAATATCATGCAACGAATTTTATAATTTTATTACAGCGATGGTAATACCATTAGTCTGTCTATGTGCATATAATGGGATTGGTTTTCATTAGGATGATACCCAAGGGGTGTCGAACTTCTTGAATTTATAGTCTGTTTATCCATTGAATCCCATTAGATATAGCAGTTTTAGTCCAAGCAGAAGATACGATCTTTTGCTCCCGGGGCCCATTATTTGGAATTGAATTGTATTGCTGACATTTTTGCTACGGCTGAAAACATCCCAGCAATTTCGCAGTGATAGGATCGAAAATTGTGCTGCATTTTCCATTGTTTAACCATGTGTTGAATATCGGATTACAATGAAAAATGCAGCATAATTGTCGATCCTATCAAAGCGAAATTGCTCGTGTGTTTTCGGCATACATTTCGACCACTTTCAGTAAATAAAATTCTAATACTAGGCCCAGTTGTGGATATGGCTTTTAAATCAACAGACGTAGTAGAGTTTGTCCTTTGAGTACTTGATCGAATTGGGAGGATTGAGGAGCCATTAGGACACGAATTATAGATATCTCAGATGTGGAGAGAATCTCTTCAAAAGATCTTTACATGAAGATTTGTTCGGAAATCTCACTCTCTCCTAATTTCCTAGTTTCCTAAAGGTTAAGAGATTTCCTCGATTGTCAATAATTTAAATTTCAACATTTTAGTTACTCTGATTCGCACGCTTCAATCGATCTGATCGATTTCAATTAAAATTTAACCTTTTACAGACGGCTAGTATAACACTTTGGTATAATAATCAAAGCTGTTACTACTATTGATCGAATGTGCTAAGTACAGCTGGTAAAGCAGGATTTTACATTTGACAATGTCTGACGCTTCACTGGGCGACGACTTAGTCGTAATGCTGCTCAGCCTCGATGAATTTTCGAGGACCGAGTATTTATGTGCGATCCTTACTCAGTACTAGACCATTAGAAGTTGAGGCTCCTTCCATTTCAGCGTACTATGAGCAACCACATATTGATAGTTTTCATTACATTTTACTTTATGAAATCCAAGAAAGTCGTAACTCTTAACTCCATTTTATCTTGCTTAACAGCCGTCTGCTAAAGGTGAGGTTTTGTTTGATGCTCTTAACGTTAAAAAAAATGTTATTTCAACGGCATCATCAGTTCTTCTACATGTTTTCACTCTATTTCTTTAAAATGTTGAAAAATCAATAAAAAAAAATTTCTTTGAAGCAAAATGCATTAGATATCTACAGAATATTGCCATTGACTTTATGCAGTTTTTTATTTAGCCGTTTATTTGTTCAAAGCATTATATACCATTGATGGTATGTGCCGTTTTACGTATCAACTAGATAAGCAAGCAAACAAACAAAAATAAAAATATTTATTTAAGCATGCAATGTTCATCGGAGAATCAGACAACGTCTCTTATATCAAATATCGATCGAAAAATTTATAATTTATTATGAATATTATGTAGATATATTGGGTTTGATGGGGAACTAGGTATATTAATAGATAAAATGTTATAAAGATTAGATAGGCAACAGCATATTTTATCATTCGAACGATAATAATCTAATCCATCAAATGCATTTCTGAATAACTCGAAAACTCGAATAGAAATTGAAATTTTTGTCATCAGACTTCACTGCTTCCTAAAAAAAAATCAAATTTTTTATTTTCATAGTTTTGTCGTACCCCTCTACAACTACTCTTTCGTTTGGTGAATAATTTTTCGTTTAAAAAAAAGTATTGTGAAAGGGGTTGTGCTTTCAAAATTGTGAGAACGTACCGTTTCTAATTGTACATAATATTCCAAGGTGTACCTTCGAGGACGCGTCTATATGCATTGCATTGATTTTTTTTCGACATATCAATATATTCAAGCATATTCCAATTTTTTAGTAGGTAGTGTTGTGTGCTGTCTAACTATTAGTAAATGGGCAATTCCTATGGTTATAGTTATGCAACGTTGTTGGCAGCTGTAGCAGCCGTACCATTAAACAATGTTTTACAGAATTTGTTAAATAGAATAAACGTGCTAGGCCAAATTTTAAATGGAATATTCTGTTTACATTACTTTAGTGGACTGTTTGAAAGTATATCTGAATTGCCTTTGCTTACCTCGTCAATATTTTTTTAATTAAAATTTTAAATTTCCGTTTTTACATTTTTTTTTCTTTGTTCCAACAAATTGTTTGTTTGCTTTGCATATTTTTTTGTGATATATACCAAAGACTGTTGGTCTATCTGTCTGATATTACTTTACGTTGTAAATGTCTGGTGTTGCGAGGTAGCCTTTTCCATATTTTTAATTATTATTAATGATAGTAGATTACATGCATATATTTGTAGCGTGAATGGTAGAAGTAATTTATTGATCCAAATCCTTAATCCATCATTTCTGTGATGGCACCCTTAGAAATTGAAATTCTTATACTGAAGTAGAGGGAACCCCCTTTTCTAGCTGTGAGAGCAAGATATTATAGACAATGAGAGTGAGAGAGAACGAGTGGAAAGGGACACCATTTCTGTTATCTCGATTAGTTATTATATTCAACGAATTAGAAGATGACTTTTTTTTGTTGGATAAATATCCGCGACATTGCACAAAATGAAAAAATCTTAAAAATCTAGATCATCATTTGTTAAATGTACAATGTAATCCAAAAAAATAATTCAAAATTTATTTCGAATTAAGACAGGAAACATCGAACTTTAATGGTTTTCATATTTCTGAGTATCGGTAGGTGAAGAGCATTTTACTTCTCTACAAGTTGAAGTATGTACGTAACTGTTTCTAAATGGTTCTTTTAACTGGCATGATGATAGTACATAAAACGATACGATATAATTTCCGAGAAAAAACATTAACGTGTACGAGCCATCGTAATTAGTTAATGACCATGTCCATCGTGTTTTTTTTCTTCATTCATTCATTCATTTCAATTATATATCTCATATACTCGTGCCAAAAATCAACTCAGAGATCACATCTGAAAACACGTTTCAAGCAATCATATTCAATTTTGTCGTCACACTGAATACACAATTTGTTTTGGTTTTGTTTTCTATTTGCCATAGGTAATCACATTTATTTATATGGTTTACACAAATAATTGTGCCACTCTACTCTCTTCACTCTACAAAATGTCTGCACAGACAAAATATACTCAAAAGCGAATTCTCCATAACAAATCAATTCTTAACCATGAAACTTTGTTCAATAATAAACACAAACAGTCAGAGGAAAATCCAATAAACGTTATATAATACACACACTTAGAAACACTTTACTTGTGGCACTCCTATGTATAGAGAGAGAGACGGGGGTCTATATTGTTTACACGAAGAATTTATGTGACGAACGATAGACCAAAAACTAGACCGAATGTTTGAGAGGAACACAAATTGTCGATATGGTTTGGTGTGTACACGATGTACACAAATCATCTATACCGAAATGAAAGTTGAAGTTTTCGGACAAAAGTTTATAGTTTTCGGCAACAGGTTCTTTGTTTTGTCTTAGTTTGAATATGAACTGGAATTGGAAGACCAAGTTTTGGTTACAACTGTTGCAGAATATTGATTATTTGTATTAAAGTTTTAACCGAACACATGTCGACACGTTGATTAGTTATTTATGATTTGTCTTACCAATTTGGGAAATGTTATTATTGTCTTGATGAGTGAAATGCGTACATAACTATAGCAAACACATAAATTAAGACGACTGTTCCATTGAGTATCTAAAACTCTGTGTTTTCAGTTCAAATTTATAACGATGTAAACTTGCAGAAACACAAACGTATCGACATTATATTTATTGAATCTGTTACTTCGTTTTATTAATGAATCACAGTAAATATTTTGATAAAAAATCTATTAGTTCATTTGTTTTTACATAAACTCGGCTATAATAATAGAACACCTGCCGATGCTCATCGCTTATTTTTCTTGTAGTTGACGATAACAGATCACTAAAATAAATTTCCTGCCCAATTATGTTCTATTGAAATTGTGGTGAAACGAAATTAATTGGAGGAAAAGAAAAATTTCGTTTCGTCATTTCAGGACACAGGACACATTATTCACATTCACTCGGAGGAAATATTCTCTCGAATCCATAGACTGTCAAATTAGGAACGGTAGCAAACGACATAAATAAAAACAATTAGTCAAAATGCTAATCAAATTGAATATAATGTTGCAACGATAATGTTATTAATGTTTTCTAAATGACAAATATATTCTAATACATCTTCTCGGATATGACCTATCTCTCAGAACAATAAAAGAAAACATTCAGAAGAACCATAATAATTACCATAAATTTACACAACATTACATTATTTAACATGGAATTTTATGAATTGAATGCATTACCGGTAGCGGCATCATGCTTTTTACAATCATCAGTTTTTTTTATATTCTTTTCATATTATTTCGTCTTCGTCTGCCCGGACAATGAAGGCATTCATTCAAGAAAATAAATTTTAAATAAATATTGAAAACGAAAGACTTTACATTTCAAGAAAGGCGAATTGTTGTTTGTTTGAATATAATTTCAGTAAATTTGTTTGGCGATGCGTAGATGTATTACATTTATACGTTACCAAGGTATATTTGTTTGAAAAGGAGTTTTGCAATATTATTGCAACATTTGCGCGTATTTTCCGAAAGTGAATAATTTCGGTTAATTTTTACTCATTTCCTTCAGTGTGTATTAACACTCTTGTATTGTATTATATAGAAAAGTGGAGACGGTTATGATGATGGTCTACATTCTTGAGAAGTGTGATCATAAATTGCGATTAATGAGGAATGTTAAAATAATGCAGTCGATTTTTTAGAGTATATGAAAAAAAAGCATTTAATAAATTTAGGATACAAAGTTAATTGAACCAGAGACGTTTAACTACCCAAGAGCGAATACCGCGCATATATTTGGTTCATTTGAAAGAAAATTTGAATTTAAATTTAGTTACCAATTCGGGAAAATTGACGATCAATGTATGACTGACGATTTTATCATTTTTTTCATTGCATTAACAATGATTTATTTCGCGGCGCTAAAAATGTATCTCAAG
Organism: Bradysia coprophila; assembly: GCF_014529535.1. Taxonomy (NCBI): domain Eukaryota; kingdom Metazoa; phylum Arthropoda; class Insecta; order Diptera; family Sciaridae; genus Bradysia; species Bradysia coprophila. The sequence goes on along the minus strand of NW_023503302.1, from coordinate 3,388,298 downwards.
TTTTTTTTAGTGAAATACATGGACTATTTAGAGGAAAACGTTTTCCCATTTTGTCCCAAATATTGTTATATTTTCCGAATTTCCCCATATCTTTCCAAAAACTGTTTTCGGTAAAATAAGAAAAATTTAAGGAAAAGCGGGAAAATATAACAAAATTTGAGAAAAATCGGAAAACGTTTTCCTTAAAGTACTACTTGGTGAATTACCTTACTGGGCAATGGGTCAAACGGTCGAAATGGTACTTAATGTTTGAAATTTACCTTTCCGAGGCGAATCTGAGATTGTAAAACACACAAGTTTCATACTGGTAAATGTTGTGCTATAAATTTTTGATAATGGAATTTCTTTTACAAAAGCTTGGCTCTTTGCACAATTTTTCCATGAAACGAATAATATTAAAAAAAAATCATAAGACGTTGTCCATAAAGTATGTCTTGTCAAATTTCGATTTTCCATTTTCCACAATATTTGAAATTTACTATTACAGTTAAACAATGCTTTACACTGTCATAATTGAAAGCTTGCGAGTGCGACGCTAATAAAAAATATCTGGTTATAAAAAATGACCTAATTTTCCCAACCATTTTCCTACCGTAAATATTCATCGATTTTTCAATTGTGATTTATCATGTTTTACACAAGAAATGTTCAATCCAACCCATTCCTCGGTGCATGACATACTTTATGGATGGCCCTTATGTGAACGATTATTATTATTATTATTATTGGCGGCTGTTTGGAAATAATTTTTTTATTTATCGAATATCAATTTTGCAATGAATTCTTTTTGGGGTAGTTAAACGTCTTACATTGAAATAAACATGAACCGATCTAAAGGTAAAATGAAAAATGGTTTGAAACTAATTGTTATATTGAATTTTACCGACTATTGATAGAGGACTAATCAAATTCAAAATAATGAAAACAGAAAATATTGTACATATAGGTAAAAGTAACAACAGAACGTTAAAAAGAAAACATTTTTTTTGATATTTTGAAAAAAAGAAGAAGAAAGAAACAAATGGATGAAGAAATAGTTGGGAGCCACTTCGTCAAAAATAAAAACTGACTTGCGTTTCTATTCTACATTTAACAAAAAAAGTGACTATGGGACAGGATATTGTTACATTTAGTAGTGAAAAGAGTGCAAATTTCGTAATGGTGTAGATCGATTGAATTTTTGACAAATAAGACTTTGCATGCAACAATAAAATCAGAGATATATTAGCCAGATTCCCATTAGCATTTAACGGAGCTGATAAATTTAACTCCATCATAAAGTTCGGTTATAGGGATGGGAGACGTTCAAAATCATCGATAATATCAATCGAAAGAAATTATCGATAATCGATTAATCATATCGTTATCGATAATTTAATAATTATCGATAATTATCAAAATATCGAAATTCGATAATTATGAAATATCGATATTTTGATATTTGTCTGAAAATTCATGATAATATACCGATATATCGGAATATATCGATAAATATCGGATTTTCGGACCGGAATATCGATACATCGAATAATCGATATCTTGACAATTATCAAAATATCAATAATTATCGATTATCGATATTTTTTTTGATAATTTTCGATAAAAAAAGTCGATAATTATCGATTATCGATAATCGATTATTATCGATAATCATTATCATTATCGCCCATGCCTATTCGGTTAAATTTTTCCATCGTATAATTTATGTAGCTCCGACACTACTGATTCAGTAGTACTGAATTGATCGGATAACTTTAAGGGACACTTGTTAAATTTAGTAGCGTTGACAGGAATTGAGCTATTGTAAAATCTATTTCTTCGCTGAATTACTAAATTCAAAACAAAAAAATGCAGACAAAATGAAACCACCTGAAATTTCGACATGTTTTCGAACTTATTATAGAAAATGGACTTGTACATATACATCTATACAATATTGAATTGGGATGGAGAGGGGAACGTAATTCAGAAATATCACGGCAATTACCCACTTACCAGTTCTGCACTTAGAGGGCATTTCCAATGCGCACCTGTATTTCCTATACTCATATTTACTTCGAATTTACTTGGTATTTGCATCTTCCGAAGTGTTATTGGCATTTACTTTTCCTTGTAACAGCATTTCCATTAGTCGTTTGTCCTGCGTGAGACGGTATGTTTTCCTTATGAAATTAATTGCCTCTCTCGCACTCCAACAAATAAAGAAAAGGAGATTAATTAATGGGTTAAAACTAATTCTAGTCATATTCTTTTGATGATTCCAAATATATATCTGCCTAGAACAATAATTTCCCACTTATCCCTCTACAGCATTTTTGTTTATTTCGGTATATATGTTCTCGGCAGATAAAAAAGTGTATGCACCTCTTGCCGAAATTGTTATCTTGACGTGTGGTCATTACGGTTCTCGCCTTCGGCTCGACCAGCAATACCCACACGTCTCGATAACAATTTTGGCAAGAGGTGCACACACTTATATTGTCATGTTTGTTGAAGAAGAAAAAGCAAGATTTTATGAGAACGTTTTTTATGCAGCAAGTATCAAAATGAGGTGGTTTTTGTAAGATGTGATATTGCTCGTAAATGATTTTTCCCAAATCAGAATTGACGAATAATTCTCTATCAAACGTTTAATTTTCGATAATTTGTTGGCGTAAAACTTGAAAATTATGAACAACCTCACCATACAAAGTATACGAAGAGGCAACCTATAGTTCCTAAGTTTTACATCAACTTATAATTAAATTGTAAGTGAAAATCGCAACCTCTCCAATGAAACAAGGTTTTCTTATTGCTCCGAGCTACTTTTTGTCATTAGTTATAAAAACTACAACCATCAGCGAAAAAGACCCCTGATATGTCACCCAAACGAGGCCGGTGCAGAAAAGTAATTGAAACCACATTGAGACCCATAATCACTTTTTAGTTAAACGCTCTAAGGAACGGAATGCTCCCACACTAATAGCTAATTATTATATAATAATAAAAATATTTTGAAAGTAATGTGCAATGACCGATTTAGAAAGAACGAAAAATAAAATACTAAAAATTTAATGCAGATTTGAATTTAAAGACATTTTTAAAATCAACACACCTTTTTAAAGCGTTAGTATAAAAAGAAAGAAAAAGAAAACATTTCAACAATAACCAACAACTTTTCTAAACCATTAACAGACTCATCTTTGATTTTAAAATTGTAATCTTAACAAATTTAAATTTAAAAACAAAGCAAAAAACATTGTAAATAATTATAGCAACTTAATTTCCACAACAACAAAGAAATGAAATGATAAAATTTTAAATAAATTTTTAATAAAATATAATTATAATTGAAATGCTAGCATACAGCAGAGGAGAAAACAGGAGAGATGAATGCATTAACTATAAATATATATATATTTAACATCATTTATAAAAATTATTATTATAATTAAAAAGGAGAAAATGCAAAAAAAATGAAAGACAAAAAAAATAATTAATTTAAAAAACAATATTCTATCTAGTTCTATAATAAATTTCAAAAAATATAAATATAAATAAAAATATGGTTTGTCACCCAGTAATCTGAATATATAATAAAAATTTTGAATGTTTTAAAAATGAACAAATGTTGCTATTTTATTCACTAGGTCCTACCTGTTGGGTGGGTCAGATCCCTTGACTGTTTGTCTGAGCTTCTCAATAGTATTTTTATTGACAATGATTTATTGATTTATTTCAGTGAAATGTAATTTTGTATAATATAAAATTCCCCGGTAAAAAATGTCTACTTTTCATCTTTTTATCCCTAGTCATGTAAAAAACTCGTGTGAACTTCGGCCCTCGCTTCGCTCTGGCCGCAAACTTCACACTCATTAATTTTGGTTGTTTATTCGGTTTTGTTTAGAAGGCAAAATCAACTAACAAGACTCTAGATCGTTTTAACAAAGAGTAGAAAAGGCTTCTTTTGAGAACTACTTCCAGATTGTTGAACGAATCCGTTGAGATTACTCCAGTTATTGTGTTAACCAAGGGTAGAATAGGCTTCTATCGAGAATTACTCACAAAAACATATTTAGAAGAAGAACTACTAGAACGGTCTAATAATTCTCTAATTGAAGATTTAATTCTGGTTAGTTTCATTGAAAATCTTCGAACCGTTGCCTATACATTAATAAAACTTAAATTCGTGTGATTTGCACCTAACCTCAGGAATTAATTCCATTCTCCACCAAACATTTTTTTTTAAATCGGTTGAGAATTACTCTAGTTGTTGTGTTAACAAAGAGCAGAAAAGGCTTCTTTCGAGAACTTCTCCCAGATCGTTGAACCGATACCACCCATTTTCGAACGTGGCCTGAGGATTTCAATACGACATCGAATAAAAAAAAGTTTTTGAAAATCGGTTGAACTTTGCTCCAGTTATCGTGTTAACAAAGAGCAGAAAAGGCTTCTTTCGAGAACTACTTTCAGATTATTGAGGCGATACTGCCCATTTTCGAACGTGACCTGAGGATTTCCATACTTCATCGAATAAAAAAGGTTTTTTGAAAATCGGTTGAACTAACTTTGCCCCAGTTATCGTGTTAACAAGGAGCAAAAAATTGTTACATTTAACGTTTTTTAATCACATTTCAATACATTTTTAATCATAATGAACGTGTACGGTGTAATTTCTTTTGTAAAACCCATGACTTACAGTCAAGGGAAAAACGTTCACATCGTTCAACACAGCTATATATACCGGCACTAAAGTTTTTCTAGCTGCCAAACACAGACGTTCACCAGGTGGGAGGCGAACGGGTGGGATCGAGATTCCACAATTTTAATTAATTCTATGCTGATGACTTTATTGTTGATACGACTCTCATTATATACACCAGCAAAGAGTAAAATGCTGAAATGTTCCAATCTACTGCGATCGAAAAGCGTTTTAACACACAAAATAGAGTGCGTGAGCAATTTTCTACACATATCTACGTGGTTATGCTCCCAGGGCGGACGCGACGCGGGCAAATCGTGTGACAACAAATACCCGTCGATTCGGTATTTCCTCCACTTACTCGTGTCTACCAACATTTACCTCGCATATATTCAGTATTTGTCCAAACTTATCGTCTTAGCGTTTACCTTCTCTGCGAATGGGTTATCCCATATCCCTCTTTCGGTTCTGAATTAAACTTCGTGAATAACGTGAAGTTGTTTAAACAATTTTCTGTTGAGTGAGCAAAAGGTGTCGCCATCTTATCAGTAGTATAAAACTTAACAAATAAGCGATAAGAATACAAAAAAAAACATTTTCTTATAATATCACTGCCAAAATGCATTTCCGATAAAATGTGCAGCCATATATGTGAGTTTAACTCAATGGTATAACGTGCACGATATAAATTTTAAAAAAATGTATTTCGAGGTTGCACTTGAAGTGGTATGAAATTGCATTTATAATAAATGATTCGATTCGATGTTTTCAAATATTTTACCAGACACATTGGTTCAATTTTCCCGTTTTAAATTCAAATCAAACAAACTTTTTTTTTGGGCTGTTGTTGTAGCTAATCAAATATTTAAGTTATTTTTCTTGACCTTGTCAAAAATTAGACAATGTTTGGTAATGTAGTTCGTGTTTTTTTTTGGAGCGAAGAATTTTAAATTATTTTTGAATTTTAATTTCAGTAATCAGAAACGCAAAACATTTTCATCTTTCTTTAGTTTTGTGTGTTGATGATATCACTTGATTCTGTGAGATAATAATCACAGTTTATGGTGCTATAATTTCCTCAGTTGTCACAAATGCGATCTAGAAATATGATAAAAATATGTGTAGGTACATGCATTTACACTGACTGTGTATAGTGATTTTCATTTTGAATTGAATTGAGGATGAAATAGGATGCACGAGTTACCATTATACCCTCTGAGGATTTTCAATGATTTTAACCGGTTTTCTGGATTTTAGAAGATTTTTAAGGATTTTCTTTTCACGTTAGGAACATTTTGTTCCTCCATACTATTCTACTCACTACGTGAAAAAAATAAGGGTTATAATTCCACAATAATACTAATTTACAAATTGAAATTTTCGTAAGTGGTGTGTTGACACTAGCGATAATTTTCATTTTCACAGGGCTTCGCAACTAAAATACTGTACGTAATTGTTTGGAGATTGTTATTTTGTTACAAGGGATTGTAGCCCGAGCCAAAGGCAACCTCCCTCACGACAAAATAAAAATCTCCAAACAAGGACGTAATGTACTATTTCAGTCAAACGGCCCGAAAACGTCACATTCTGTCACAAAATAGAGAGTCCAAACGACAGTTTTTTCTCTCACCTTTTCTTTCACTTTCTGTTACAGTGAAAAATATTATATGTCACTAGGAACAAAAAGGTTTGTTTTTTGACTACGGTGGTAAAAACGTAATCGTCTTCGCTCCGCTCCAATCCCGTAACATAATATGTAACATACGATTCTACAATAAGATCTTTCGCTAAATTTTCAAAAAAAATCATGGTGAAAGAGTGGAGCTAAATGTAATACCATCCAGGCGTTCCAGGTAATTTATGGTGAATATTGCGACGAGTATAATAATTAGCCAATATAAACAAATTTTTGTTTTCAATTGATAAAGAACAATGGCAACATCATCTCATTTATCTCTCATTGTTCTTTTCTTTATCGGTTATAAAAAGTGAGCAAACAATTCATTTTATTAAGTAATGTGTTCCGCGCTGCAAATAGATTCTTTATGGGAAACAAATCTCTGTGGCTCTATTTTAGTAATCCAAGTAAAATTAGTTAATGGACAACAATGTTTGCATACCATGGGCTTATGTGCTGTGCTATTACTGGTTACCGTTCTGAAAAAGAACAATCTATGCTGCACACAGAATAGCAAAATAAGCGTTGGTGAAAGTGAAGTAAACGAACAATAAGAACAGAATACGAAATATTCGTCTCAATATAATAATATAGACATCATCTCGCATCATCTGCATAAACGTGTACCTTTTTTATGCAAATGTAATAATATTTCCTGTTGGAATAATGATGGCCCGAAAAAACGTAAATTCAATTTTATTATTTAAACACTTGACTTAACCTGAATATAAATATCAATCAATAAAAAAGCCAAAAAACCGTATGAAAATAAATTAACAAATAAAAGAAAAAGTCTATATCCGTTGTGCCCGTTCATTCATTTATGTAATGTAGCATCAACAGCACAAAAAAATAAAATTGTCCGAATAAATGCCTTCTAACCATAAAGTAAACTCATATTTTCAACATCTTCTTGCAGTACCTATTGAAATTCAAAACGGAAACCTTCCGGATAATCTCAAACTAACATTAGTTATTTTTGAAGAGCAAACCTTTTGTCAGATTAGGATACGGTTGATGGAAAGACATTCCATTTGTTATGTTATTGATAGATGTACAGTTCAATGGATCTTCATAGTAAAGTATAGCGTACACAGGCTTTATACAGTAAGATAATGCAATTTTAAAGTGGATAAGAGTTCGGTTAAACTATTTATGCCAATTGTTGCATTCGTAATTTGATTTTTTTCCCAATATGTTTGTACTAAAACAATCTAGAAAAATGAATAGGGAAAAAAGAGGAATCGAAACGATAAATTACGCAACTAGAAAAACAAATCTGGGTGCTAAACGACCGAAAATATTAAAATCAAATTGCTAAAATGATCATTCCAGGAAGGCATCATCTGAGCATCATCTAGTTAGACATCATTCATAAAGTATTTCACAAGTCACGACTACTTGCATCTATTTCTATCCCTTTTTCAAACATAAGTTGCATCTCTTCCGCACCATCGCTTACTGGAAGAAATGACGTACGATCGCTTACTGGAAGAAATGATTTACGATCGCTTACTGGAAGAAACGTACGATCGCTTACTGGAAGAAAGACATTTTTTAGAAAATGTTTCCTTGAACTATTCCATGAAAACTAAGATAATTCAACAAATGGCCTTATTATGAGGAACAGAAATGCACGAAGTCTTTTAGTCAGCAAACCCATGGACTTTCGGATCGTAAAGCTAAACCACTGGATAAAATTACAATTACTTGTCGGATAACCATCTGTTATCGTTAACGATGACGAAAACAAGGTTTCAGGTCTGCCTTCTATGTATGAAAACAAATGAAGTACAAGATTTTTATGATGCTTTAAAAAAAGGAACAGATTAACCGAATACATCGGGATATGTTTCTGAAATATTATATAATGTGTCAATAGTCTCTTCCTAGTCATATGACCTAATTTCTACATCTTCGAACTGACAGCGAACTGATTGGGCTGAAGAAATGTATCAAATTAAAAATTATTTTCATGAAGACCTGATTATTACTCATTATGTAAGTCCTAACATGTCTGTTCTGCGGATAATAATAATAATAACGTATGGTATTGTTCAACCGGGAGATCACACTTAAGTGACAGGTTCGGCAGTGCTGCTATAGCTTCAAGGCATTTGCATACATGGCATTGTATGACCTAACGTATATTCCAAACCACGGGCCTTTTGATTTTTGTATGGATAAAGGTCAACTGATGGCCTTTTGAAAAATTTCTTCATACAACGTCCGAAGGGCTTTTTTGAACCAATCCGGTACTGACGGCCTCAAAGTATTTTACACTCTGAAGTATTTTTGATTATTGCGCCTTAGAGCCTACAGCAGTGTTCTACGGAAATATGTTGACAATCTATCAAATATTATATTTACGGTCGACATACATAATGTGTAATACGCAAGTCAGGAAATATTTTTGGGAAAACATTTTCCCATATTTTTTTTCCCCAAATTCTTTTTTGACAAAAATATAAGAAAAAATGTAGGAAAAAGTTTTTCAAAAAATAATTTATGTCCGAAGTGGAAGGTACAATCTCTCAATCACATTGAACCGATACTCGATGTACAGTACACATGTTCGAAATTTTAATTAAAATGTAAAGAAACTTACAGTCTTACAGCCGTTCATTACATTAATGTGTCTGTAAATCAAGATTTCCGTAAAGGTTCACTAAACTTGACTTCGTCGCCGCAATATTTTAAAGTAACAAACTGAACTATATTTGTTTTACCTCAGAGCATTTGTTTCGATCATTCAACACCTGTGTACGTGTCCATATGTTACGATTTATACATTTTATTATGAAAACGAACACGAAAAAAAAATCCCATTACAAAATAATAAAATAGTTTGACTGACAGGACCGTTGTTTGATCACGTAGATATATGTATTAATAAAAATCAACTAGAAAAAAGGGTTATGCATGCACTTGTCAGAACATACAAAAAAATTGAATTCATTGATTAGTTTGCCAATTTGTCGTAATATACCTTAGTTCAATTTTTTTTCCTTGCCAGTGCATAAATGCTCGCTCATCAAAATCACAATTTTAATCTTTTTACATTTTTATTCAGCAGCTGTTATATATTTGATTTATTTTGGTTTAAGGATAACGTGTTTTATTGTTTGTGCAATGACAATAATATGGGTAACAGCGCATTAATCCTCATCCCATCCGAATTGAATTTTATATAATTCCCTTGACTGAAAGTCAGGGTCTTATGAAAGAAAATACCCTTAAATGTCCGTAACGCTAAGTTCACTATGATATTTTGAAAATGTTCTACATTGGCAAAAAACGTTAAATACAGAAAACGTCCGTACACTTGTTCCCTCGATAACTCGAGTAATTCTTAACCGATTTGCAAAATTTTGGTTTTAATCGACGGAGAATGAAAATCATGAGGTTAAGTTCGTAGATGGGCAATATTGGGATAATGAGATGGGAGTAATTCTCAAGAGAATTTTATTCCTTGTTACCGCGATAACTTCCCTAATTCTTATCAGATTTTCAAATTTTTTGTGTTATTCGACGAAGATTGAAATTCTTGAGGTTGAGTTTGCAGATGGATAATGTTAGAACAACAAGATTGGAGAAATTCTACACAGACGCTTTTCCTTGTGGACTCGATAGCTCGAGTAATTCTTTACCGATTTGCAAAATTTTGGTTTTAATCGACGGAGAATGAAAATCATGAGGTTAAGTTCGTAGATGGGCAATATTGGAGTAATGAGATGTGAGTAATTCTCAAGAGATTTTTTTACTTGTTACCGCGATAACTTCCATAATTCTTATCCGATTTTCAAAGATTTTGTCTTAATCGACGAAGATTGAAACTCTTGAGGCTGAGTTTGCTGATGGATAATATTCGAACAACGAGATGGGAGATATTCTACACAGACGCTTTTTCTTGTTACCGCGCGATAACTTGAGTAATTTTTACCCGATTTTCAAATTTTTTGTTTTAATTGACAGAGAATGACATATTGGAGTAGTGAGTTTGGAGTAATTGTAAACATAACTTGTTTACCACGACATTTTTGCAACGGATTTCCAGAAAAATTTCTTATTTGACGAGTAGTGAATTTCTGGATTTCTGGTCTAACAATTAAGAAGTACTTCCCAAAAGAGTTTTTGCTTGCTTGAGAAACCGATAGCTCGAGTAATTCTCAGAGGCTTCAAAAATCAATTTCGACCAGTAGCGTAATTCATGTGGTTAAACTCGAACATTGGAATTTAATTGGACTAGTAATCTGGGATATACGACAATTTTTGCGTGAAATCCGTATTCTTAAAAGAATTTTTTTCGTTCCTAAAATGTTTGAACGAGTGTGAACTTTGTGGCCAGAGCGAAGCGAGGGCCGTAATTCACACGAGTTATATTTTTTCAAGAGGTAGGCAGGAAATACGCCAAATTATACTCAGACGCTTTTCCTTGTTATCGTGATCACTTAAGTAATTTTTACCCGATTTTAAGTTCGTAGATGGATAATATTGGAGTAGTGAGGTTGGAGTATAATTGTAAACACAACTTGTTACCGCGACATTTTTGCAACGGATTTCCAGAAAAAAAAATTATTCGACGAGTAAGTGAATCTGGATTTCTGGTCGAACAATCTAGAAGTCTAGAACAATCTTGCTTGCTTGATAACACGATAACTCGAGTAATTCTCAGAGGCTTCGAAAATCGCAGATTTGAAAATATTAAGTGTTTTCGACCAGTATCGTAATTCATGTGGTTAAATTCGAACATTGGACTTTATTGGACTGGTAATCTGCGATATACGACAATTTTTGCGTGAAATCGCGTTCTTAAAAGAAATTTTTCGTTCCTAAAGTGTTTGCACGAGTGTGAATTTTGTCAGAGCCGTAATTCACATGAGTTTTTTTTTCAAGAGGTAAGCAAGAAATGCGCCACCTGTTCAGCGCTTTTAGTAGACTATATAGGAGACTCAACTTAGGAGTAAGACATCGCTCGCTGGACCTTCAACTCATAGCTCTTTTTGTTTCTTCGGGAAATTAAATAAATATGAGTAAAATGAAGCATGTGATGACTGCTGTTTTCTGAATAAAAGAGACATCACCTTTTCATGTGACTTTAATTTTGTGATCTCAAAAACACCACCTCATTTAAAAATGGTTAGAAAACTAAGGCTGGAATTATAGAAAAAAAATAGCCAGTCAAGGGATCTGACCCACCCAAGAGGTGGGGCCTAGTAAATATACATACACACATCCACTACTATGCGTTATTAAAACGGGAGTAATAGCTTCATTCATGACGATATATACAAATAAATATGTAAAAAAAAACAGAAATATAAAAACACCATTTGCTTAAATACCACTTTGCCAGACATAAACGAACCATCCACGCATCGGATATAATACACATAAAATTGTGTTCGACAATGGAAGCAATAGTAAAATAGAAATATTAATCTCAATTTGGCAAATATGTGCGGTTTAGTACATGTCATTTGACGATTATTATTGTGTTGCGTTGAACCTCCAGCATCAATTGTTTTGTTGAATAAAGTATGCAAGTTATTTTTCACCCCCTCTATTCTATTATAAAATATCAAAATGCTTGTATTGAAATAATCAAATACTTATTGTCACAATCACATGTTTCATTGCGCGTTCATTTTTGGATTGGGGTTGATTGAATTAGGAATTACAAATCACAAAAAATAAAATAAAAATAATTGTCAACAATTTGGGAATAGGGAGTGATGTTGATTAGGTCTTCATTTACCCCGAAACACAGTTGACGACAGCTCAATTTTCTATTACAAAATGTTAGTAGACACACTCCCGTCCGTATTTATCGTTGTACATTTTACTAGGAAAAAAGATTAAATCGACGAAATTAAGATCTGGACAAATTTTATTGGAAGAAATTCTTTGTTTTAGATCATCAATGTAATGAAATCAATTCCGACAAGGGGTATCTGATTGCTCGAAATTGCGTTGCACAATATCAGATTCTTTGGCGGTTATTTTATGATTTTTTACTCGCACAACTATTTTTCTCACAAGAAAATGTAATGGGAAGTTTTTTGGGAAAAGATGGTAGAACATTCAGAGGCAAGGTCGTGGGTAGAATAGTCATTTTAGTAAGGTACGAGAGTTAGTTAGGGCACGAATCTTCCCAAACACCCGTGACACCAATCGATACAAAGTATGTAAACATCATTGAAGGTAGATCAAATCCTCTAAACCACACGAAATTCAAGTTTCGGGTGAATTCGAGTGTAGCGCAGTTCTCTTCTTTGCAGCACTTCATTTCGATTAGAATTTTTACAATTCATATTCATATTTCACCCATAATTTCGTTTCGTTACTTTTTGTGATTCGCTGAAGAATAGATGCCATTACATTCAGTGTTTCGTGTTTACCATTTGACCATAAAAATTGTAGTAAAATACCGTAGAAATACCATCGATTTTAGGCAATTGCCGAAGTCAATTAAAAGTTACTATAACAGAAAATCGTTGTTGCCGAAAACTAATTATAACATTCAGAAAATTAAAAAACGAGTCGATCGTTTTGAAAGACAGGACTGGTACAAAAATCAATTGGCACAGTCGGTTAACTCTTGAATCCATTTTTTGTTTGATTTTTTTTTTACAATCTCTACACGTATATATTGAGCATGTATTAAGGACACAATGAATTCTATAGATCAATCATAATCAGCAGACCACACACGGATATCAATCAATAAAACGATCTAAATTATATGCATCATTCTCAATATCAATCCAAAATACAAAATCCAATGCAAAGCCGTGAAGAAATTGGTCGTAGATCAAACGTATAATTTACCAATATGACGTTCTTGGTCGGGATAAAAATGTTGAATTTTGCATATTTTAGCAGTTATTCACATTAAAACTGAATAAATTAAATCAGTCCACTAAACTCTAAATATCGTTGTGTCCGCAATATACTTTTAATGGAGTACTTTGTTCGGGTCTGTGGTTCTGCGTTGAAAATATTTTATTTAAATTTTCCACACAAACCACTGAGCTACGCAAAATATATCAGATCCACAAAATATTTTATACCAAGTTGAGTGTATGTGTGTATTTGTGTGTGGCGAAAAACTTAAGCGTCAGTTTTATCCCGGCACTTGGAAAAACGAAAAAGAAGAAAATGTAAATAGAATTATCGCTTTCAGTAAAATTTTAAATTAATCCTTTTGCATACAACATTTATTGTTAATTGCGGCACATTCTATTTAATTATTTCGTGTATAATCTCTTCTGGTTAAGATAATCTCTGCTCTGTGTGTGCATGGAAACATGACGAGTTGGCGGTAGTTTTGGGTGTGTATGGTTCGTTTTTAATGGTGATAAAGTTCAAGCTTTTTGTTTAGTTAGCATTTTAGTGGCTACAATGTCTATGTGTGTGGGATGTCAAGATAAAAATTTAGGATAAAATTTATTTCTTCCATTTACACCAGTTCCAACTGCAATAAATTTTCGAAAATATTATAACTTCAGAGAGCTAATTAATTTATATATTAAAAAAAAAGCTTCTAAAACACACAGATATGCTGACCAAATCGGGGGAGTAACTAAGGTCAACCGAAAAATGTTGCATACCAATATTAATACCCCCGTTTTCCATTCGTATCAGCAGAGTTATGATTTAATTTTTCCAATACGTTTCAATATTAAGCGTTTATTTTCAAATATTTAATGCCACATGGAGATTACGCACAGCAAATATGTGTACTCAATGCAAATATTTTATTATTTAAATTGATGGTTTGCACATTAAATAACAAATTAGCTATGCGGCCGAAATTAGTGATTGTAATTTTTTTTCATATTTTTTTTGGTTAATATTTTCGATCAAATGTTTACCCCATACTATTTCTACATATGTTTCAATATTTAATGATATTTATAACGATAATAAGAAAACGAATTCATTTAAATAAAGAATAACTGGCAATAGTTTGACATACTAATGTCAGGTTAATTATAATCATTCTGCTGTTTAATGTAATGCCGAAAGTAAATTCGTTACTTATTGATTCAGGTTTTACCTTATTTTTCTTTATTTTCATTTGTAATTAATTACTTAGTCGAGATTCGCATTTTTATCTCAATATTATGATCGCTTTATGTGTCTGAAACCGTAGAATTTCTTTCGATTTTTTTTAAATTATTTTTTAGTTGAATACAGAATCATATTCTATACAAAATATTATTCAATCACATGCCTCAAGTGATTTTTATTGATTTTATTCGTATCATTAACTTTATTTTATTATACAAATCGAATAACATCACAGCGTAAGTAAAATCAATGTTTCCTCTGGTATTCACGAATGAAACTTGGTAAAAATGTAACAACCGACAATAAGGTGACATTTACCGTTTCAATTTTTAGAGAAAAGATTTATTTTTAAAGAGAGAGCGCAGCGAGCGAACACTATGATTTTGGCTCAGAGAAATCATTAAAAAACGACTATTTCCCCCCTAAATTTAGGCAAAAAATTTGCAAAGGGTCCATCGCTCTTAAGAGGCATCAATGCTTTGCTGAAAAGCATACATTTGGACGTATATTTTCAACAGAAAGTAGATTTAGCTGTAGCAGTTTCACCAGCTCTGAGAAACTGAACAGTTTATTAAAATTACGTTTCTCAGAGCCGGTCAAACGACTACGACCAAAACTAATTTTTATTTAAAGCTAACTCACTCGTGGTCGTTTTTGCGGTCGTACACTTTTCGAAAAGGATTCTGATGAAGAGGTATCATCAAAAATTAAATTCGAAACACGCATGTAGGCTACAATTTTAGCTAAGCACCGATGCCTCTTAAATTAAATTCATTCAAGCTTGCCGCGAAGCAATATGACTTTTAGCGTAAAATTCACAATGACATTACAGCGTTTTCAACATGCATGTAAATTTGAAATAGGTTTCTTTCACAAAATCAACTCTTGCAGCTCCCAAAATGAATTAAAATATGTGAGAATGATAGAAGTTACAAACCTGGAGGTAAATTTGAGGTTTCTTATGTATTACCTTGTAAAGGCCTCAAGGAATAGTATTAAATTAGGATCATGTTGACGCCGGGAGACTATAGGATACGACATATCAGGTAAAACAAATACCTCTCCTGATTGAGCTACCTGAACTTCCAATATGATCTCTTATGATCTCTCTAATTCCAATTTATAGTCATGGCATCTAGTCTAGAGTCTAGAGACATTCATTTAAATCGTCCAATTTGAACCAATATTCATTTTGAATTTCAAAATTTTGCAATATCAGTTCCTGATATGCTTGACGTGAAATGGAAAATTTATCATCGAAATATCTTTTACACCTGAACAACGTCACGCAAATATTGTATCATTAATTAACATCACGTACTTCACTTCGATTTTCAAGTTGCTTCTGCTGCATTCCATGTCAGTATATGTATTTGTATTCGGTATCAAACAATGTATTACTTGACAAGGTTCAATTTTGTTGTTGTAACATCCCGAAGGATAGAACGGCCATTGAAAATGTTCAATGTTAAATGTTAAGAGTTTGTGTATGCTGAATTTGTACATATAGACAAATATATATAAATTCCTTTCCCGATGTATAGTATACGTGAAATTTGTCTTGCGCACAATTGTCAGTCAATATTATTATCGTACTATGCCACAAAACATCGACATATATATGAATCAGTTTTATACGTATATCTGTGTGTTCCGAAGCCCCATGTTCATCGACAAAGAAACGAAAAATGCGTCTGATCTTTAAAGCAAATGTAGCGTTCCGACTAACTGGCGAAATTACATTGACCATCTTACTTAGCTCGATTAATATTTCCACTCATACAAAAAGCTGATGGAGAATTCGCTTTTCTGCATCATCCATCATGAATTGATTACATAACGAACGAGCCTTAACGAACCTTAGGTATTGTCGCTTAATGACAAAACTTTCTTTAATTGATCGTTGAAATAAGAATGAACAAAATTTCAAACTATTAAAATTAGCAAACGCATCGATATAACCTACTCATTTTGAATCTGTTACTTCTTTTGTTTAAAGTATCTTCTACTAGTTCAAACAGTATCAATTGCTTCATTAGCTTTAGCACACATTTTACTGTAGTGGCTTAGTAATCCTTCGATTTTTACGATGGTAAGACTCGATTTTGAGACTTGTGTCCTCCACAACGTATTTTTTATGAATTTCCAAGTTCCTTACAGTTAATTGTATTTAAAGGCTATGCTGGAACGATTAAATTCATGGCATGAATTCTTCAGTTACTTTCTTGAATGTCTTACTTCAGTGCAATTTACAGCAGACAATGACTACCAAAATTATTAAATTATTCACTTCTCTCTGAAATGTTTATTATGACAATTTGAATTATGACCACGCCTTCGGCTCAAATAAAGATTTTAGACAGAGGTGCATAATCTACTATTATCTGCCGAGAACAGATATATCGAGATAAACAAATCCCTAGAGGGATAACATCAACGTTATCGTTCTTAGGAAACATTATTCATGCTCTGATAATGTGATCTTATATAGCAATGCACGATATAAGAAATGAAGTAAGAGACTTCGATGTCTTGAAAATTTTAGACCAAAAGAAGTATTAGATAATAATTATACTGATGGTTCTTTGCTTGCCGTTTGTGACCGGCTAACACAACTTAGCTTTTATTTTTATCATATTTTGTCGGAGTGAGAAAAATCACTAAGTAATGACTGAAATAGGATATAGAGTCAGATGCATTCAACTAGTTTAACTTAGTAAATACCTGGAAATTCACCTTGTTGCAATATCTTCTATAGAAATGCACTTAGCTAAGTTGATTTTTTATATTTCATTTTTATACACTTTGACATGAGTTATGACATCATTTCATATTATAGCGTTTGAATGTAAACATTTTCGTAATTTACCACACCTTTGGGTATTTAAAAAAAATCTTTTATCGCTTTTCATATATGCTAAAATTGTACTACGCCTCAAATGATTATGGGTGATGATTTATAAGCCAAAGGTAATGTCAATTCTCAGACAGACAAGTTTTCAATAAAATGATTGTCGCATTGATAAGAGCAGTGTGCAACAATGTGTTAATTAAAAACGATATACGGCGCAGTTCTTTATTACGTGCTGCATTATAAACCATGGGTATAATAAATTTTGAACTATGTGCATCAATCTGTTATTGCAATTTTAAATGAATTTTTTTTCTCCATTTTCATTTTATTATTTTACTTACTCTCTCTCTCTACCTTACACCTTCATGAATAATTCCAATGCAAATAAACGCAAAACAATAAAATAAACAAAACTACGGAAATACTTGAACGAAATCCTAAATCAAAACAGTAAACAGATTAGAAATGGTTATATCCAAATTAGTAAATTCAGATATATACATAAAGCGAATAAACACAATGCGGATAACATGAAAATCTCCCCAAACTCTCTGACCCCCATTCGGTTTGAGAACATAGAGTGGTACCTCTCCATCACGACCGTGTAGAATACACAAATCTAAATAATCCATAAGCGAAATTCTTGACATGAAGCTCTACAGGTATATATATGCAAAGGTATACATAACAAACTCACAAACCAAATTGCTGAATCTCCTGAACTCAAACAAATCTGATGTTGTATAATATATGGGTTATGATGTAGACGGGGAATTCAGATAAGTAATGACTCCACGAGTTTTCCATCAGTTTTCTTGAACGTGTTAACCGAACGTTTTGGCTAAAATGCAATATAAATAAAATGAGAATCAACAGAAATCTTTCGTTTTTCACGCTATGTGGACATTGCGTTCCGTCACTTTCGTTGTTTCGACAACATGAAATGTTGAGAAGATTTGCATTAAGTTTGATAGTTCAATCGAAATGTTAGTCTATTTTATATCGTCAGTCAACAGAATTCAAAATTATTCAATAAAAACAAACGAGAGGTGATGCAAAGACTATATTGTAATCATTAAATCTAGTACTTACTTTGTTGAATGTACATATGCGATCAATGAATGAATTTTAATCTTTCTCTTCATTTGTCTTAAAATACATGTTGCTGTTCATATAGGAAAGGGTAATCAAATTTCAACCTACGTTTGCCTCAGCTGGTTCACTCATACAAACAAACCTGCCTGTGAGTGCTTATACCGATTTAATGAGCCGGAAAAACAGCCATAGCTAGTTTTGTATGTAGGAGTGAACCAGCTGAAAATCAGCTGAAGAAATTGCGTTACGTAATTTATAAATGGTCCCTAACCTGTGTCAATGAACTAAATTTTTAACCAGGATCAATCAATTCAATTAAGATGGGTTGACATCTGAAAACTAATGGTAGCAGCACATACAATTGTACAATGCAACTTACAATACTTCAACTCTAACTTTATCATTCAGTGTCTTCATATAAGGCAAATGAGAACATTTCCACGAATCGAAAATGATTAATTTCGACTAAAAGCACAGTGCGAAAACCTTGTCACACTCAGTTGCATTGACTATCACATGTAATTACGAAAAATTGGTTAATTGGCCATTTTGTGTTAATTTAGATGAATAAGATTGAAAAGCGATCGAAAACCAAATATGGACATTTTTTCCTATTTGTCTTTATTCGCATGTTTTGTTGACTGTCATTTTGCAATACATTACCGAACACAATATGCATGGTCATTGGTCATGGTCGTTATACAAATTGCTTAAAGTGTTTCCATTTATTTTTTGGTTGCTTTACAAAAAAGCAAATAAACAAAAAAAAAATATTAACTTTCGACCAGCATTAATCATGAACAAGTGATGAAGATTGTCTCATTTCTTTTACGCTCTCCATCCAGACAAAATGGATACATTGGTTACACATCTATATAAATATATTTGTGAAAGGCAAGAATCGTGTAATTTTTTTGTTGTATTTATTTATTTATTATGCATTGTTTTTTGGCTCTTTTATATTGAAAAATGAACCACACACATTCCAATAGAGGCTAAGTAAAACAACAAATAAACAAATCGATTCATTCATAAATCAGAAAAAAATATTTGACTAGTCATTCACGATTCACATGGAATACAAAGTGGGTTGACACAGTGCGTCTACGGTAAATATTGAGCATAAAGTGGGTGGATTGTGTGTGGATTCGTTTTTTTTATAATTCCGTTCTCTCTTTGAACAGTAAAATAAAATAAAAAAAAACTCTGTGTGAGCTTTAGTTTACACAAGCACAATAATTGAGGATATTTTTCCAGCTTGTATGCAAAGTATGTGTGTGATTGTTAATTATTGAAATTAAAAATGATTTATTTCCGTTAAATAATTACCTTCATTTCGATAAAATGAATAATCACTTTCCCGTTTGCGATGGTAAAAAGTACGACGATGGATGGATATTATAGAGAGTTCGACAAAGTTGAATGTTATTATTATAATGTGGCTAAGTAACTAAAAGCTATTATATACGAAAGTGAAAAAATGATTAATGATTAAGTTAATGGTTGATAAGAAAATGTCCACACACAAAAATGACGAAGAAGAAATAATGACAGAATTTAAAAGGACATTAAAATAGACTGTGTCTGTAGTAACCATAAATAAATTCAAAATGCTTTAATGATAAAACCATTTTTTCGTATTTACTTCGTAGAAGAAGAAGAGAAAAAAAACGTCTGAAGTTCTCATTTCGAATCTATATATAAAAATTGTATGAATGCATGTCCTATATGGTAAAATTAATATAGTCACTGATGATTGTAAACATAGCATTTTTTTATAGTCGTTTCAATGTTTGCGCAGTGTTAAAAAATTATTCTTTTTCGTTGAATATATCACGTCGTTTATTTAGTTTTCTCCAGTTATTAAGGGTGTGGTACTACAAGTTATGTTTGCTTTTTGATTGTGAGATGTATTTGTGTATATAAAATGTGTTTTGTATGTATTCATCAGTTTAAAGAAGCGACTATAATAAATTTACATTAAAAGCCAGACTATGGTTGACGGTTCGCTTTTTTTTTGTTGCTGTGATGAAATTGTTTTCCATTTCGAAACAAAATTTAGTTTATAAAATTAATTAAAGAGCTCGGCCATCGTATCAACATGTAATGATTAAATCCGGCACTTCTTATATTTTAAGTCTCGCTGGATACTTCATCCCAAAATTTGAATCACATACGTTTTACTGTATAACAAACGTCTCAGCACATCCCCTTATTTTTGTCATCGTTGTCGATAACCGATTAGAGAAAGAGAGAGAGAGAGACATAGAGAGAATATAATGAGAATAAATTGTCAAATCAGAATTTTTGGGTCAATTTTCGGCTTGGCTCGTAGTCTCCATGGATTTTTGTGGTAAGGTAACTAATGAAGAGCTAAACCACTCAAAAATGAATGTTGAACTGACCGTGTAAATTTTTATGAAGAAACGAGCCGTCAGAACAGTCGGAGCGTTTGCTGCGACTGAGCCCCGTACAAACCCGTACATCTATTGCGTACGTGACCCTAGTGCGTCTGTCACCCTACTTTGACCGTAGACCTATTGCACCCGTAAACGTAGTTGAAGTCAAATTATTATGAAATGTGTACATCTTTGAAATTGCGCATAGCGCAATTACGAAGCCCCGTACGACGTTCCTTTCAAATGTAACACAAATTTCAAGTTGACCTAAAATTTTAATTTATTGAGAGGCCTAAGGCCTAGTTACGGCCTTAGTCCAACGACCCAATTTTTTTTTCAACAGTATTCTATTCGGCCTTCGATTACCTTCCAAATGAAACAAAAATTAGGAAAATCGGATGAAATTTACTCGAGTTATATGCAAAATACACTTAGGGCCGAGTGGCGGGCTTAGTCCAACGACCCAAATTTTGATTTTTTTCAACCACATTCTATTCGGTGTTCGATTACCTTTCAAATGAAAAATATATTAAGAAAATCGGATCAAATTTACTCGAGTTATATGCAAAACACACTTAGAGCCGTGGAGCGAACTTAGTCCAAGGACCCAAATTTTAAACATTTTTCTCACCACATTCTATTCGGTATTCAATTACCTTTCATATAAGACAAAAACTAGCAAAATTGGATGAGATTTAATCGATTTATATGCAAAATACACTTAGGGCCGAGTAGCGGCCTCAGTCCAAGGACTCAAATTTCAAATATTTTTCTCACCACATTCTATTCGGTATTCAATTACCTTTCATATAAGACAAAAACTAGCAAAATTGGATGATATATACTCGATCTATACGCAAAATACACTTAGGGCCGAGTAGCGGCCTCAGTCCAAGGACCCAAATTTATTTTTTTTTTCAACAACATTCTATTCGGTGTTCGATTACCTTTCAAATGAAACAAAATTTAGGAAAATCGGATCAAATTTACTCGAGTTATATGCAATATACACTTAGGGCCGAGGAGCAGCCTCAGTCCAAGGACCCAAATTTCAAACAATTTTCTCATCACATTCTATTCGGTATTCAATTACCTTTCATATAAGACAAAAACTAGCAAAATTCTATGATATTTACTCGATCTATACGCAAAATACACTTAGGGCCAAGGAGCGGCCTCAGTCCAAGGACCAAAATTTAAAACGTTTTTCGCCACATTATATTCGGGCTTCGATTACCTTTCAAATGAAACAAAAATTACGAAAAAAGGATGAAATTTACTCGAGTTATATGCAAAATACACTTAGGGCCGAGTAGCCTTTCACTTCTAGGGCCCTAACTGACGGTCCATTCACCCGATTTTAATAAACTTTTTTTTCCTGGATCGGTATCGACCATACCTATCTTTTGCCGTTTCATTTGCATTTCCAACGTTTTTTTTGCCGTAAATATCCCCAAAAGACCTTAAAGCACTTAGGCGGCCCTAACTCACGAAGGGCCGACCCAAAATCGCCCATCTTCGAACTTAGCCTCACTATTTTGACTATCTATCAGGGGAAAAAAAATTTTTGAAATCGGATTTGATTTACTCAAGATATCGACGTGACGGACAGACGGACAGACGGACAGACGGACAGACGGACAGACAGACAAAATTTTTATTGCGGATTCGTCATCTATGAACATAGGCAAACACTTTGCCCTTACCGTCTGCTTCGAATTCCATCAATTACACACGGCATCGTAATCCTATAAGCCCCTTCGTACTTCGTACGGGGCTAAAAATCAACAGGCAACTCATGATACAATAAACCGCGATGTGTCCTATGATATTTGATATGATATTAGTTCATGAACTGTGTAGTAGCCATTGATTTTTTTAGCCATTTTTTTTACGTTAGATTGATTTTTTTAGATAAGGGTTATGCTCATGCTCAATTTCCTAATTATTTCTTAATTCTTTGAGGCAATTTTGTTTATGATACTTTTAGATACAGAGTCTTCACATTGTGCTCAAATTCCTATTATATGGCTTGTGCGTAAAATAAATCTAATTGTTCACCACCAGTGGATAAGCAGATTTTGCCAATTTTGCACATAACATGCATCAGCATCTGTATTACTTTTCTAAAAAGAGGCCAAATCTTAACTAACTTATAGTAGCTTATCGAATGACTAGTGAAGATAAATTGTTGATACTTAACCAATCCACTAATTACAACTTTAAACGTTCCAATTTTCTGATTCCGTCATATATATTTACCTATACCATTCGTTCTCTATTAATGTAGAAAGACACAAAATTGCTGAAATAGAAGATGAGCGTAACAAAATTCATTCCGTTTGCATTTCTATATCGTAATAGCTCTTACAAAACGTAAAACTTGGTTAGAAGAAAATTGATTGAAACTCAGTGAATGTAGTCAATTGAATTAAAAATTGATTTATTCGCAATTAGCTTTTTTTTGGAGGGTGGTGGTGAACAAAAAATATAAAAAAGGAAGAAAAAAATGAGATCGAAAAGAATGAAGTCATTCAATTAGGATAATTACCTCTGATTTGTTTGGACATCATTCTCAACTGATTTAAATAAAAGATTACACATCACAGTGGCAAGAAAGTATCTTTGATTAAATTAATTGTCGCTTATCGAAAAAAGAAAACTTTTCTCTTCTTCGATTCGTTGCTGCTAGAATGAATTTCTACGCTTCATCGGATAATTACGAATTTATACTGTTGAATTAACAAAAAGTAAATTCATCGCTGCATTTAACACGTATTCGACATTAATGTATCAATTAAATTTAAGGGATAATGCTAATTAAAATAATACGGTGTTGTAATAGTGGATATATCTCACCCTTATTTCTATTTATTTTTTGTATTTTATTTTCTCGCAAGCATTGTCCAAAGTTTTCCAGCCAAACATGACCAGAAATAATATTGCAGTGAGATATTGACATACGTACATTACACATATATATCCACCCTAACATTTAAATTAATTTGCGAAAGGGAAAAAAAATGTGTACACACAAATGAATATTCTTCAATTGTTGTTGCTCGATTTGTACACTCTAATGAATATTATAGGGGTAGGTGTTTCGATATTCTGTTTTCAGGCCGGTTGTATAATGTCATATTGGCATTAATACGTGTAAATGACGGAGGTTGCATTTTATTGTTAATTTTAAATGCGAATAAATATTATTGAGAGGGATACATGTTTATATATTGTCGTATTATCTGGGATTCGAGCATTGTTTGGGTATTTTCATAATAACTTAACAATAGTATTGTATTGTATATGAACCGCTCATTTAATTTGTCGTTCGGCGAACAAGTTGGGATGATGTGCGTATCTTTTAAAGAGATGGCATTCGAAGCGTTTCATTTTATTTCACATATTTACATACCGATTTATGCGTTTCATTCATAATAGTAACAGGTAAAAGGAAGAGCAGGTACAATTTGAGACGACGTGCGTCACAGTGATCGAAAAAGCCGAATAACGGCGTGAGAAGAATCCCAGGACAAAAAGCTGGCTCTTTGCGTCTCGTATTTTCGAGAAAAAAAAAAATGAATGACAGGTGCCGCGCTGCAGACGCGGTATGAGAGGTATCAGGCAAATTTTGTAGGAATACATAAATTCATCTATTCCTCTCACAACAACAATCGCGAAAATCGGTTGATGTGTACCTGAGATTCTTCTCACGACGGTTTTTCGGTTTTTTTAAACACTGATGCAATCTCTATCGTCAAAACAGTAGTGACGTCAAATACATTGCATTGCGAGTGCATAGTAAAATACCACAGCCGATTACATTAAAATACTTGTAGTCGTTACTTGTAATCAAAAGTGTAATAGTACATTACTGTCTTGCTGGGAATTTTTTTGTTGAAGCTTGTGAGATGCATTCCTCGCCTACAGTTCGAAATAAAACCTCCCCACATCCCTACACAAAAATTTTCCAGCAAGACAGTTCGGTACTTTGTTAAATACAAGTTTTTCTCCAGTCAGCGATAGTCTCTCCGTTTTAATCTTATATTCTTAATTGGGTAGGTTGGTGCAAATACGTCTTACCGAATAATTAAACGGTAATCGCCTAAAAAATCTAAAACTAAAAAAAAACGCAAACAAAACTACGATGTAAACGCGTTGAAGAAAAAGAAACAAATTTGCCCATCATCACCGTCAATGTTTTCATATTTCATTTTTCTGTCATCCAACCTCAAATATTTTCTTTCATAAAATATTTATTCACTCTATTTGATGATTTTACGAATCAAATAATGAAAATGCTCTGTAGTATGTATATGTATAGGTAAACTCAAGTTAAACAGACACAGACATAACCTCAACATCAACAATATTATTACAAAGTAAAGTAAGGTATTTAATGGATAGACATAAATATAGAACATTTCATTATTCATTTTTATGACATAATTTAAAACAAAAGCAGCTGGGTATGTTATTGGGGTATCAATCGGCTCGCATTTGCAGTTTTGAGTCTAGTACGTTAAACAATCCCATCTCATTAAATAAAAGAGTTCAAAAGTATTGAAAGATCTTGGAAAAGTGAACAAAAGAGAGCAGAGAGACGCATTATATGAGGTCTTGAAAATAGTTTGTGTATGAGCAGAATTCGGGCAATGTCAAAAATTAATTGAATGAGTGATTTAAATGGGAAGCATCTTTTTTTGAGAATAAATAAATATTTTAGATAGGTTTAGCAAGGCGTTTGATCAAATCTATGAACACATTGGATAAAGAGCCTCAGACATATTCCGGTACATATAACTACATTATAGCTCCCGTTACGATAACCACATTGTTAAGCAACTTGTTGCATAAATAACCACTTTATGTAATTACTGTGACCTTCCATGCTTAAGGCTACTCTGACAAAAACATCAGCAATGAAAGAGCAATGGAGTAAATAATTCAGTACCGAATAGCAAACTAATGGAAAATTAACAATCAACATTATTTTAGAAATATAAATAGAAATGGTAGGCAAAACGACAGATGACCGATAGACACAGCAATTGACAGGTACGTTTGCGGGATAACCTTTTGCTATATTTTCTTACATTTTCCGTAATTTTGCTATAAACAAAAGTGTTGGGGAAACTATGGGAAATTTTAAGAAAACATAGGAAACTGTTTTCCCAAAGTCGTTGTTATTTGATCTATCGTTCTTAGGGTGTAACAGTTTGAAACTCCGTATTGTTAGACTACCCAAACAACGGACTGAATAGTCCTATGAACCGATGAACTATTGATACTAAATTATTTGAATTGGAAAGGAAAAGCATTGGAAATTGCTAATTTGCTAATTTTATAAGTAATCCAATCGTTCTAGATATGAACGGTTTTTTCTTTGAGAAATGGTAACATTCTGACTGAAGTAAAAAATACTAAAGTTATGGTCTTTGCATTGTTTAATCCATGTCGAGCTACTTAAAATAAATGTCTGAACAAATACATCAACGAGTTTAATTAAAATGTCGATATATAATAAGCTTGACATGTAAATGTTACATTTGTTTGAGCAGAAGAAAAATGTACTCACAGCCGAGATAAGGCAAAATGAGGACAGCATTTTTGAAATTAAAAAAAATATAATCGAAATAAGATGACAATTTCTATGTGGAAATGTGCTTTCAAAGTTTTAAAACGTATTATCACGACAGAATAAAAGCGAGTTTTGCGGAAAAAAACAAATAAAAATATGGAACATACGTACGTACACCATAGAGCCAGAGAAAAATCATTTTCTCTATCCACGCTTTTCTCTGCAAAGTATAATAATAATATTTGTATTCGGAATAAAAAAAAATCTTTTTTTATGTGGTATAAAATCCACAAATCAAATATTTGATGATGGAAGCACTTTTTGATTCCTAAATTCACATAATGTAGACTAATGCTAATTTTAATATTTATTTATTTGTTTATGTTTATTTCATGTATATATACACAAAGCAATGAGAGTAATGTTTGCAATGAAAATATTTACTAGGAGTTTAGACGTGTTTCTTTGCCACATTTTATAAATAGGCATACTTTCATTTGTCCATAGACATCAGTTATAAGTATATATTTATTATTATATGTTTATATTGAGATGCAAGTCTTTGTATAGTTATTGATGTTAATGTTTAATAATATATATAAAAGCACTGTGAAAAGAGTGCAAATGAAAATATTTACAAAAAAGAAAGAAAAGAAAAACAAGCACAATAGCAAGTTAAATATTAATATACGAAACATTTAGTTAAATAAAATATGTAACAAAAGTGTAGTTGTTGTTGTTGTATTACAGAAAACTGTCGTACACAATGCCCGGGTAGAATTTTTAATTTTTCCTATAAATAGATTACGAGATCTGTTTCGTTGATAATAAATCTCCTCATTTTCGATGCTGAGTATATTTTATGATATAATATTAGTTGGTTTTCAACAGTAGATTCGGCAAGCCTCGACTATTCCTCTTCTAAAGGTGAATCGCTACTAGAATTCATTTTAAAGGCGATGAGCCAACCTTCCGAAATAGTATTCGAGAAGAAGTGCTCGACCTAACGTTAGCCTCACTTCACATTTGGTTAATGACTGAAAATTCACCGATGACGTGTTAACGTCAGATCAATAAAAGTCAATCCTACCTGAAACTAACCAGATCAACTCAGTAGGTGACCTAGAGAATGAAGCCACCAGGCTCCTGAGCTCTATAAGAAGCAGCTATCACGACTCATGTCCACTAAAGATTTTTAAGGAAGGGAGATCGGCTCCATACGTCCAACATTAAGAACGCTAGAAGAATCGTAAGACAAGCTTTTAATCAAGCCAAACACAGGGGCCAACGTGAGTACAACAAGTTAATACGCCGGAACAAAAGAGTCAAATTTCAGCAGTTTTGTAACACTGTCAACTCGTCATCAGGAATATCTCGATTATTTAAATCACGATCGAAAACTTCAACGAATCCACTGGGCTCCTTAAAGCTGCCATCGCTTCGCTCTGGCCTAAAACTTTTACTCTTGTTCGAATGTTCTATTTTCTCCCCTTCATAAACAAATAGCCATTTCAATGCGTACATAACTCTCATATATGTGACAAATTCATACAAATGTAAAATGCTCTGGTAGTTTTTTGTCCTCAATATTACTCAGAGCCCACCATCACCCATTACCTTTTTCATACTTCTTTTGACATTAACCAACAACAAATCGATTTAGCTACATACATGTTGGGGAAAAAATTGCGACAACATTGAAATTGGCCACTCTAATCTAAAAAAATGTGTTTGCAAATTATTTACCTTTGTTTATATAAAAAAAATGTTTGTTCGATTGTTGCACCGATTCAAAACTAAAAAAAGCGATTTTGTTTTGTTCAAATTGAATTTGTTTTCGTTTACAATGCGAACAGCATCATGGAAAAAGTTTTGAATAAATGGTGACGAAACTTTTTTTTTCCTAAAAAAATGATGAAAAAGCTAACTCAAGCAAATTTTTCTTTAATAAGTTTGTACCAAAATGGAATGAAAACGAAGAGGTAAATTCAGTGTTTTAATTAAATGCTTCAGTTTACTATTTTTCGAGTGGGTGGCAGTGGAATGGTGATGCTTTTTTACCAAGTCATCCTTAATTCAAAAATAATAATATTAACACTAAATCGAGTTAATCACTGCTTTAGCAAGTTGCATAAACAGAACTTTTTACACATCAAAAAGGAACAGATAAAAGTTCACAAAAAAACAAAAAACAAAAATTTTCAATTGAAATACCAACATTTCTGAGTTTGATTTAGTTCTAAATATTAATAGATAAATTTATATATAATCCAAACAACATAAAAGGGTACATCCAGCAAACAGGATAATGTATCTACAAATTGATATAGACGCTGTGTGTCTTATATACCAAAAAGCTATACATAAAGTATCATCATGTATGTACAAAATTTTCATTCAGATTACGAGTTTTAGAGGGTGGTAAATGGTTGGTACATGTACGTAATATCTATAAACATAAATATATATACTCCGGTTCGGGCACATAGAATGTGTATCCCATGTGACAGGAGAAAATTTGAGCGAAAAAGGGTGGCTTTTCCATCGGTTGCTATGGTGACGGCAATTGAGGTGATGTGAGGGCGCATCTTTCCAATGAGCTCGAGAACTCACCAGTTTTATATAAAATTATATAACGAATAAAATGTTGGATGTATAAAGTATAGCACCTTACATATCTACACAATATATACAGCAGAGAAGATACCTCAATATAACATATATAAATACACGAAGCAATGCTTTATTTTATCTGTGCTATGCAATATAACCGGAAAAATGTTCCCAGAAATGTTGAAAATGGCTGCCATATAACATGTATTCTGTGGAGAATCCAGTATAGAATATGAGTAAATATCTGACAATATATGGATACCATTTTATACATATATATATGGATGGAAAATGTGTATTGTGACTTTATACATGATAAAATACGCTCCGACGACTTTATAGCGGCAAAATATACATTTCCTTTGATATCTTACTTTTTTTTCACCTTTCCCAGTTGGGTTTGATTTCATAGAGCGTCGTCGCTTCGCACGAATTTTATTAGACGTTACAACCAGAAAATGTGAAGGCAAGTCACATGAATAGTTATTTAAAGACATTTAATTAAGTGTTAGAAGAATTAAAATATATACTCAGTGCTCGTCGATCAAACATTTACTTTTAACTTTTCGAAACAAAAATGAAATTAAATGTTTAATAAGGACCGTCACAAAAATGATGAGATGTCTGATCATTTTCTTATAAATGAGACTTTGTATACCAAATTTTAGATTACAGAGAGAGGAGGCAGTGAAATTTTAGCATAAATTTGCTTAACTGCTGTTTTTCACCTGATCCACACAAACGATCTTAACTGTTTATACGTCGTTATAGCAGCTTTAACAGCTGAAGCTATTTTATGCTGACATTTTACTGCCTCTGACTTTAACAGAGAAAATACGAACAATTTATCAACCATTCTATCAAACTACTTAACTCTTTCCACTTGATTTTTATGTTTAGAATCGAAATTGGTCTTCTAGTTTACTAACAATCCGGTTGTTTAATAGTCAACTTATAAATGGAATTGTATTCTCTTCCGAAGAACTTTAATCATTCAATGTATATCTGGAAACGAAACGCTCTATCACTCCTCTAGATCGATATCGATTACGGTGGGAGATATTAAAGAAGTCACATTTTCGACAATTATCCAATTAATGTCATTCATTCCACGTTAGATAACCATGTTAATTTACATAATACGTATTATACAAATGTTTGAACATTGGTTATCACCGCATCAGTACATATTCTACTACTTTTGTTTCTTAAGCATTTTATACAAACTCTTTTACTTCATTAGTTTTGGTTGATATTTTTCTTTATAAGAAAATCAGAACTCATCGATTATTTCTGTCGTTGTTGTTGATAACAGATGATTTTTATAGGCTCGTACAGATACCAGATACGCGTACAGATTAGTGAAAACCGAGGGTGACCGCACTGAAAAGAGTTACAAAGAGTTGCATAGAGTTACAATCTGAAAAAAAGAGTTGCAAAAGAGTTGCACGCAAAAATAAAGAGTTGCACATTTAAAATCTGGAATTAACACAGAAGAAATATCTTCCTTCATTCTATAAATAAATTTGGTAGATTCTATACAATACAATTTGTAAGAATACAAAGATAAGAGATTCTATAAAATTATTAAAAGAATTTCAAATCTTGACACTGACATGTTCACAAATGTCCTCCATTCCATTTTTCTCAGATAACTTTGGCTTTTTATTGTAAAAATTACTAAAATTCGCTGTAAGACAACAAAAAATTAGAATCGTTTCACTACATTGTAATAGTAGAAATCTAAAGAGTCGCTACCGTTACGTGAAGGTGGAACAAATCGATAATTAGAAACAAGCCAAACTACTGAAAATTTACCTCCTATTACTTTCTAACGAAATATCCTTTTTCTCAAAGAGTAACTTACTAAAATAAAAAATTACATTTTATATTCAATTCAGCCAACCATTCATTTCTATCTTCATTGAATTCAAGAAATTATATCTCTGATAATAACACCGATTTTCGGTCGAACGCACCGATGAAAAAGAGTTGCATTTTATAAAAAGAGTTGCACGAAAAAGAGATGCAAAAGAGTTGCACGCGGAAAAAAAGAGTTGCATGCCGAAAAAAGAGTTGCACGAGGAAAGAGAGTTGCAAGAGAGTTGCAAATTCAGTGCGGCCCCCTCGGTGAAAACCGACATATTTTCTGTTTCTGTGTTTTACTTGAGTTTTTGATTTCTCCATAAAAAATATTTTCAAAATTCACAAAAACACCAGTAAAACACAAAACAGAAAAAGTGTCGGTTTTCAAAATTCTGTCCGTGTAGGCTAATATCTTTTAAATTCTTTAAGGCCCGTCATTGGGAAATGACAGGACAGTTTCCCGAAAATGTATTTATCACAAAAATTCACCGAAAAAATTCAAAGAAACTCACCTCTTATGCTTTCCATTGTATTCGGTCATGGTCTCTTTAGGTCGCCAAGGCATATTTGAACACTAAACACTTTTTACTCGATGAAAAAACAAAAAGTTTTTTTTTGTTTTATCGCGACAAAAACACAGAAAATATTTCGACACAATTGTGACACTATTATAAGTACTAGAATGAATGTTTGCTGTGTTCATTTCGGCGGTAAAATATTTTCATTCAAAAAAGTGTCCGACCCTTCAACGATGGTAAACATTTATTAAAATTGTAACCTCTCCCACTTCTTTAGTAAGCTAACAAGACTTCGCTGAGTCTAATTATGCCAACTCTTTGAATAAAAATATCGGCTGAGGTCGAATAATTGTCAACTGAGCTTTAACAAACCTCCGCTGAGCTCTAATAATTCTCCGCTAGGCTTCAGTAAGAGTCCGTCAGACCTTAGCACGTAGTAGTAAGGCTATGAAGCTAAGCGAACACTCAATAAGCATCAGCGGATACCTAATAATTGTTGCTATGATTTAATAAGACTCCACTTAGCTTTGGCAGATCTCCGCTGAGTGTCCGATTAGCTCCATTAAGCCTTCCTGAAACTTCCTTAGGCCTAACGGACACTTCCTGAAGCCTAGCGGAGAATTATTAGAGCTCAGCGGAGGTTTGTTAAAGCTCAGCGAAGAATTATTAGAACTCAGCCGATATTTTTATTCAAAGAGGTGGCATAATTAGACTTCGCGAAGTCTTCTTAGCTTACTAAAGAGAAACGAACATTTATTTACGCTCAGTGCAGTCTTACGAGAGGCTAGATTTTTAATAAATGCTCTCCCATCGTTGAGAGAATGTCCGCTGAGCTCTCGTAAAGCTTTAAAACATGGTCGATGAGCATTATTAAATGTATACGCTACCCTTTGTCAACCGTTTGATGATTGTTTTTAAATGTCCGACACTTTTTTGAATGAAAATATTTTACCGCCGAAGTGAACACAGCAAACATTCATTCATTCCAGTACTTATATTAGCGGAGTGTCACAGTTGTGTCGAAATATTTTCTGTGTTTTTGTTGCGACAAAACAAAAAAAAAACTTTTTGTTTTTGCATCGAGTAAAAAGTGTTTAGTGTTCAAATATGCCTTGGCGACCTAAAGAGACTATGCCCGAATACAATGGAAAGTATCAGAGGTGAGCTTCTTTGAATTTTTTCGGTGAATTTTTGTGATAAATTTTTGCATACATTTTCGGAAAACTGTCCTGTCATTTCCCAATGACGGGCCTTAAAGTCGAATAACTCCGAAACTATAATATATTTTAGAAAAATGTCTTTTGTTCTAGAAAGAATGAGTCAATAACGACAAAATTTTTTTATTATTTTGTTCCATAACTTTTCATGGCAAACAACATGGAACAAAATCTTAAAGAGCTTAGAGCGCTCTCGGAATTACATAAGTATCTGCACAAGTAAGTCGGGCAGCTAAAGTAAAGAGACTCCTGGAATGTTTTGTGACCTCCAGAGTTAAAGTAAAACAAAATTCATGAAAAGTACAACCACAATGTGAAATGTACAAAAATCGTTTAGGATTCACCAGATATGTTCATCATTCATTGGCATGATAAGAAAATGTTTTTTTTACGGATAGTAATGGACAAATTCTCACAGATCGAAACAGCGATCAAAACAATCTAAAAAAATAAACAAATCTAAAATGTGTAATGATTCAGAGCCTTAAGAAGAATTTGATAGACTTTAAACAAATCGAGAATGTATATTGATTTAGAGCCTTAAAAAGTTTGATAGACTTGATTGGCTGCATGGATGCATTAATATTAATAGGCTAAACGTCTACACCTCCAAGTATGAATAACAAATGTAGAAACATATGATCTTAACGGTTTTTGTTATAAAACGATCCTCCGTGTTCTTAAAAGATTTTAACGGTTTAATTTGTTATTGTGAGTGCCATGCGTAAATATGAAGCGTAAATATGTTGAAAATAACTTCGGCATTGCATATTCATTTGC
Source organism: Bradysia coprophila (assembly GCF_014529535.1). Lineage (NCBI taxonomy): Eukaryota > Metazoa > Arthropoda > Insecta > Diptera > Sciaridae > Bradysia > Bradysia coprophila. The sequence goes on along the minus strand of NW_023503302.1, from coordinate 3,354,940 downwards.
ACACAATTACAAAGCTAAAAAGTTAATGAATCATTACAATTACAACTGACCACGGTTGTAGCGCAAATGTTACACAATCATTAAAATAAAGTTTTTTTTTGTTCCATTTATTTCCAATTCGATTGAATGCATCCCCAACACTATGCACAAAATAATATTAAAATAAAATACACGAGAATAGTGCAATCATTTAACAAGTAGAAACTGTGTGTATAAAATTGTATTCAAATTTCAATAACTTGCTTTTGGGCAATACATTTAAATCCACTTAATTTTGTTTGTTTTAAATTATTTAAATCCGACCAAAAACAAACAAGTAATATACACTATGGCTTTTGTTGGATCATTCCATTAAGCAGACATGTAATGTGTTCACAAGAGAAAAACTTTTTTTTTTAAATAATTTAAACCAATCATCATCTTCATCATCGTCATCATCGGTTCCATTCATTAGTTTACTTTTTTCGTCTCTCCTCCTTACTGTGTCCATTTGAACGTATGAGTACATTTATTAATATTCCATTTAGTTAAAATTTTTAAATAAATATTTTTTGTACACACAGAGCTCTGAGTTTATTATTAACAAAAAAAAACCAACGAACGAGCTAAACTTAAGTATTTTATTTGTCCAAACAAATATGTGATATACACCACAGATTCAAATTAAAAACCGAATATTACACAGAATAATATCTATGAATGAATTTGTGTTTAAACATTTTATTAATATATTTAAGCTTAATTACTCGTTGAAGAGATTTGATGTACCCGAGCGACGGATTTTTAGTTGTTTTTTTCATCGATATTTTGTTAATTTAATGCATTCGGAAATCTATTGCTAATTACCTGCTTAATGTTTTCGTCAAATAATAACAAATTTTCTGTTGCTTAAATTAAAAAATATTTTTACAACAAACAAATACATTCGCATACCAGTCAATTAGGTTTGCCACGTTGCCCAACCTACAATAAAAAGTAATTTTTCTTAATATATTTGTATGAAACGTATATGCCATTTGTTTCTAGTCCAAAACCACCATAAAACATTACACGACGTTGGAATGAATATACTTGAAAATCTTGATTTTTATCGAATAAATATCGCTAAGAGTTTTTGTTGACAAAGCTAATCCAAACTATAAAATATTTTTTTTTTAAATACATTTGCCGCAATATAAATGCATGAACGTACTATCGTACGCGGAGATATTGTACATTCCAGTTGGCATGAGTATAAAATACAAACTGCAATATTTTACAACAAAAACCATGACCATAAGTCGTTATATATATAATATATATACCGGCTTATATAAAATGGATTTTATTTATTTATTCAATTTATATACGAAACTCGATACTATGCAAAAATTTTCAAACTCATAAATCATGTTAGAGAGCCATGTTCGCTTATCACATCTAGACACCATTACTATCATCACATATTACTTTTGGAGTATGATATTTCAAGAGTTTTGAAAATGTTTTTTTTTTTCACGTTATGGATAAATGGACGCGATTTAGTTAAAAGGCTGTATTGAATTGTATGAACAGAAAGTTTTGCAGTAATTGAAGTCCATATTAAGTAATGAACAATGTAAATGAGCTAAGGCGTTGCTCGATGAACATTTTGGTTTAATATAAGACAAGTTTTAATTTCCATTTTTATGTTAATTTGGTTCCGTAGTGAAAAGTCTGTGTGGGGGACAGAATGGAATTATAAAAGTCAAAATGCAAGTAAAGAACACTTCGTAATAATTAGCACATCTTTGCATTTTAGTTGAAACAAAATTAGTAGAAAAAATGACCTGAGTAAGACTATTTTAAACAAAAAACAATTTAGTAACTGAATTTCAAAACCCACCAGAAATCATCTCCCAATGTCAATACGGGACAACAAAATTATTGTCTCGAGTTGCACAAGAACACGGCAGAGTAAAATAAACCAGGCAAGAGCGGTTCATTTTCGAAACGTCAAATAAGGGACCTAATACACTCTACGAAAATGAACTCAAATGAACACTGACATAAATAGAAAAATTTTATTCGCAAAAAATATAGGGCTACTAGATTATTCAGGTCCCTAGTCAAGTCAGCGCTCCTGCCTGGTTAACTTTACTCTGTCGTGACAAAAATCTTGCATTACGCGCTGTAATGAATTCAGTTCAATACGCCTTGAATATGAATATTTGTGATAGATAATTTATGGAAAAACGGGCCAATTAATGTCTCCATTCGTGAAGAAAAACATTGTTCTTAGAAGTTATCATTCATATTATTCTTGACATTATTTTAATTTTTCTTAACTTTAGAGATTTTTCTTGGAAACATTAGCTAGGGCTGATGTTTGTTAATTTCGTTGAGGATTTTCAATGATTTTCTTTAATTTTAAAAGTATTTTCTTGGACAGGTTAAGGCGAATTACATAACAATGTAAAGATCTGCGATGCATAACACTTTAACATTTTTGGCTCGATTTTCACTTATTCCCTTGACTGTAAGTCATGGGTTTTACAAAAGAAAATACACCGTACATAACACGTTCACTATGATTAAAAATGTATGCAAATGTGATTAAAAAACGTTAAATGTAACAATTTTCTGCTACTTGTTAACACGATTACTTGAGTAAATCACAACGGATTTTCAAAAACCTTGTTTTATTCGATGAAGTATTGAAATCGCCCAAAACCACTTACAGTGGAGGTGTGACGCAAGTCCTGTTATCCACTTACAAAAGAACTGATATCGGTGTAGGTGACGCTTACAGATTCGACACGCAAAAAGGTATATGTCACAAATGGCAGCTGATGAGGAAAGTACGCGAAAGGCTTATCAACAAAAATCTTACCAGAAAAATTTTAGGAAGAAAATTATAATAAAAAAGTTTGCGTCACAAGGGGCAGATGATTCGGCTTTCTTCCGTTTGAATTCCATTTTTTAAAGGAATGTATTTCACAATTTTAAAAATTTTCCTTCCTCAACATCTGCCCCTTGTGACGCAAACTTGTTTATTATAATTTTCTTCCTAAAATTTTTCAGGTAAGATTTTTGTTGATAAGCCTTTCGCGTACTTTCCTCATCAGCTGCCATTTGCTACGTATACCTTTTTGCGTGTCGAATCTGTAAGCGTCACCTACACCGATATCAGTTCTTTTGTAAGTGGATAACAGGACTTGCGTCACACCTCCACTGTAAGTGGTTTTGGGCGATATCAGCTCTTTTGTAAGTTGTGATTTTTTATAATTTGGTCGCAGATAATAGACAATCATATTGTGCAGTTTGAACGAAAATATTCTTCTTACAAAACTGTATAACTTTCTCTTTGATCTGAATCTTCCAGCTTTCATTTGACGAAAATCGAAAATTTGACGACAATAAAAAATTTGACGAAATTCGAAAATTTTGACGGAATTTGAAAATTTGACGAAAATCAAAACTTTGATAAAAATCGAAAATTTGACTAAAATCGAAAAATTGACGAATATCGAAAATTTGACGAAAATCGAAAATTTGACGCGCTTAAAACGCTCATAGCTTCCAAATAAGCGACTTTTTAGGGAAACAATGAAACACGTGTCGAATAAAATCTGAAACTCTCTAAATTTGTCTTTTAAACGAACTTTCTATCTTTTATATTTTCTGAGTTATGGGTCATATAGCTCAATGGCTCAAAACGCTCATAGCTCCGAAATTATAAGCTTTTAAGAAAATTCCTTCAAATTAGTTTCTTAGAATTACGTCCTTAACATACCCTGAAAATTTCAGCCAAATTCACCGGTAAATTAAAAAGTTTCGCCGTAACAGAGTGACAAAGTAACAAAGGTTGGTAAAATTCATCAATTTCAAAATGTATGAAAATGAATTTCTTAATACAAATTTCTGCAAGTTTCCAAGTTTTGAAATTTAATATCTCGGCCAAATTTTAACCTTATGAGGCGTGTGATAGCTCGTTGAACTCGTATGGACGCCCAGATTACGAATAAAATACTTTGGGGGTAGTAGGAGCAAAGGGGGAAAAGTCAAAAAGTTCGTGTATATATGTTCCTCAGTCCTGCGGAAAAATTTTTTTGTCAAATTTTTCAGTGTGAACGGACTTGCGTCACGGCCCTTCACCAACTAAGGGCCATGATCCTCAGGTCAAGTTCGAAAATGGGTAGTATCGGCTCAATAATCTGAGAGTAGTTCTCGAAAGAAGCCTTTTCTGCTCTTTGTTAACACGATAACTGGAGCAAAGTTCAACCGATTTTCAAAAACTTTTTTTTATTCGATGAAGTATTGAAATCCTTGAGATGTTTACTGCTTCCGTGTCATTTTTAGATCGAATAGAACATTTATTTGGCGCAACTATTGCGGAAATCCGAGCTTTAATTTTCACCGCTGTTTTGCCGATCTTTTTTTCAAGTGTTTCTGCCGAATGTTTTTCTCGTAGAATGCGGACTTTTTCGTAGTTTATCGTATTATTGACGAGAAACATTGGTTGTATGCCATGAATCGGTCGAAGCTGGATGATTCTTTCTTTCCAACGATTTACAATAACTTCATGACGGGACATCACATTTTTTGTAGCACTACCGGAAGCATTTGTGGGAACCAAATCTGGTTGCTGAGTTGTGATGTCCGAATTCACGTTCATCTTTTCATTCGATACGGGTGTCTTTTCTGAGCGTCTAAAATCGTACATCCCAAGGTATATCGGAGTATACTCTGTTTCGGGCATCGTTGCCATTAAACCGTTGCCACAACTAGGTGCCAGAACATTTACTGATCCGGTGGCTGCATTTCCATTGCCCGTAACAGGATCTTTTCGGTAGCAGGTCGGTAAAAATTCAAGCTGTTTCAAATAGCTCGTTATTGATCGAATGTCAGTAGTCATAACGTCTACTCCGACATCAATTAAATTGACTTGAGTGGGTAGCAAAGACATCACTTTTCCTCTGTAGGATCGGTGCTGGTGTAGAGCTACACATATTTGTCCAATAACCGGCTTTACTTTCGGCCATTCACACGCGGCTTGCAGCCAATGCCGTATTTTTTCTTCACGGTCACGACGTTTTTTATCTTTCTTTCGCGCGTTGTTAGATTTTGTTTTAGTCGACATTGCACCGGTTTTTTAATGTATTGAAAGGCACACGAGAAATTTATTTATTCAATTTTAGATACAGTCAAAGGCAGTCAATTTTGAGCATAAATTTGCTTCAGCTGTTTTTCAGCTGATCCACACATACAATCAAAACTGGTTTTCCTTGTTCATACGGTTGAAGCTGCTACACGCACGCGGATGATAGTGGTTAAACCGTATAAAGACGTATAAACGGTTGTGATTGTTTGTATGGATCAGCTGAAAAACAGCTGAAGCTAATTTTTGCTGAAAATTGACTGCCTTTGACTGTAAGCCGCACGTGAATTTTATTATGAAAGTTACCAAACTGTCCTTTTTCGTTTATTTATTTACGTTCTTTAACCGTCAACAACCGTTCGGTTTATGTGTTTGTTAAGTAACATGACGCTTATGTCGTTCACAATTTAATATTGGTGTGTGTGTGTGTATGTGTGTAATGTATGAGTTGTTCAATTACGCAGTCCTACATTATCTTCACCAATACTCTCTATAGCAAACAAACTCTGTGTCAAATTCACACCTTATTCTACAAACACTATTCTACATTTTGACTGACTACGCTCATGTACATTATGTAAATTCCAAAGGCTACTTGATTCTAGTTTGGTTGCTAGAGAGGGTATTGTCTTCACGTTTGTAGAAAACTGTAGAAAATCCAGCTAGTAATTGTTGAACGGAGAAGGAAATATAAAAACGACGTGCTGACGATTCCGGCGACGACAAATCAGAGGATCCACCACGGCCACATCCAGTGAAAAAAAACGAGCCGGCAATACAAAAAAAGCGAATAAGATCTTCAAATCGTACACAACAGCAAAGTGTTCACTCAATTCAATCTTCAGGGCCTGGATAGTGAGAGAATAATTACGTTTATTAATGACATGTGCCTTCGATCAACGAAAATATCAATACTGGCGTCACTGGCCAGACTACATTTCATAAACCGGTCTGTCGACACGAATATGGCGCTTTTTGATAATTATCTATCCCATCACATCCGCAATAATCAATTCAATACATTACTACCCCAATATTTCCGGAATCTTATGACTCAGCATCGTATAAAACGACCCAGCAGCAGTGCACAGTTCAACAATGCATTGAAAAGCCAGTATCGAAATTACGAAACAAACTTTTTTACTAACATAAAAACTAGAGCCAAGACCCAGTTCATCAAGCTGTTTAAGCTGTGGTTTGTGCAAAGCAACGGAAAGGCAAAACCAACAAAAGCTGAAAACAATGTATTAAAAAGAGCTGCAGATTTTGCAATGAATGGCAAAATAAGAGTCCGAAGAAATGATACAATAATGGACCGGTCGATACACTATTTGCTACAGCACAGAGCCCGGATTTATGCGTCCACTCATGTTCAAAAACAGTTGGTTCAGTATGGTACCAATATTTATTAAAATTCAAAGAGAATTGATCAGTATCATCGGCAATGATAAAACGAAAATATGCCGATAGAGTTGGCAACTTTAACGTTGTCCCGATCCATTCCAGTCGAATGAAGCACATAAAAATTGATTTAACCACCTTACATCATGTACTCTCCCACCTGAAAACAGGTCCGAGAAAACCGAGCGAGAAAAAGCGATATGGTACTGTATCGGTAGCAGTAAAAGAATTCATCGCGAACGAAGATTCCGGTATTTAAAACGCGAATTTGTCCGGAAAATGCAACACCACAAAGAATTTGACCTCGAAATCACCACAGATGGGACAGCTGTCTCTCACTGTTATTTCGAAGTATAAATCCACCGAAACCAGAAGACTTCGAACAGTTGATGGAAGAACTCTTGGCCAGTTCAAACACAGTACAAACATTTCGGAAACCGGTTTAGCAATAACGAGTATGGTCAAGTCATCGGAATCGATCGCGGATATAAACTTTACATGGTATCGGTGATTAAAAATTTACAAACGGCGGAAGAAACCCATTACAAACTCACCTTGCGGAAATATTACAATTTGACAAAAGATAATATTCGGGCAAGAAAAGCCAAAAGTTACATTGGTGACTTTGAACAATTTGGTGCAGATTACCGGAACAAAAACTATAATGGCGAAATAGTATCACCGAGTAGCATCAGGTAGAGTTGGACGATTTAATTAATTGGGATGAAAGTTTTTTTATCCCATACAAATTTGTGAGGGATGCAAATTATAGAATACCAACACATCCAACACCGATTTCAGTTTTTTAACTGTACACCACCAATAATTACACTCGACTTTCGTTAGACCAGTATATGTCGGCAATCAACGATGGACCGGATAATAAACGATATGCTGGGAGACAAAGGCGGTAAACGGACACTAATGGTTATTGGCGGCACAGAATTTTCACCATCATCTCCGATCAAAAAATACCGGCGGTGCCCCGGCGTTAGAAAATTCCACTTCTCGATGACGGGGTGAGTCAACTCATAATAATAAGTGAAAATCTCCCAGATTACAATTGATGTGAAATCATTACCGAAAATTGGTATTTTATCCTAGTGCATACCTCCTATTTCATCACTGCTCTTGTCTATTAAACCAAAGGAAAAGCTTTATTCACTCAAAATTCTATGTGCGAGCATGGTCAATTGATCGGTGCTTCATATTTAAACGAGTACAGTGTATGTTTTATATACATTCACGAACAACTTTTACTATAAAATATTGAATTCGCCGCTTTATGCAATTTAAAGAGTTAGCACAGATATTTGTTCCTTCGAAATTGATGTCTTATCTATACATTTTATGTGAAGTAGAGTATTATGTGTATAATAAGTATAATACATTTTACCCGCCCATGTATATGTATACATTATGTTCAATTTAATTTTCAACGGATATACAGAGAGTTTGTAAATACCCGCCGTTTATATGATTTTCCTAGTCTTCGGTAAACACATTTTGCAATTTCCCCATATTATTATTATTATGATGATGATGTTGTTGAGACGGAACTAATATATAACGAATTATCCAAAATGTATTTTCAATTTTCGATGCGGTACCACCAAGATATTATACATTTTGGCCTTATTGTTGTTGGTGATGTTGTTGCTTTTATGTTTTTCCTAATTAAAAATATTGGCATACATAGCGATTTGCGTCGGCGACTCCCATTCTTTTTCTGCAAAATTTACCGAAAATGTGAGAAAAATGTATTAATTGAATAATTTAATTGAAAATATTGTTTTTGAATTTAATATCGTCGACGAAATTCTTATTGATTTAATACATTTTGAAGCAGGTGACACGAAGGTTTTTTTTACTTCTTCTTATTATAAAGAATTTAAACAAATGTTTTCGGGAAAATATAGAAAAAGAAACAGAGCTGGTGAATCGGGTTTTATTTTATCGTCAACGGCAACTGTTTTTCGAATACACAGCTTTTGTAAATATTACCTTTTGCAAAAAAAAAAAAAATTGGGACATATGCCAGGTCATCAAGCGTTGACTAATGAGTTAATTATGATTTTTCTCACTATCTCAATTCTAATTCACCTCTGCTGGTGTATACAGTTCACGTTAAAAGACGAACTGCGAATATATCCTTTCTACGGTTTTCCCCATCCATTCACCTAGAAAAATCAACAACGCACAATGGCTATCACGTCACCCACCATCAAATGTATCACAATAAAGGTTTCTGTGTCGTGTGCTAAGGCTTTTGTCATTATTGTTTCGTTGCAGACTATATAATCCTAAGGTTTAAATCGAACCTTTCACACGTATGCTCAAATATAATTGACACGTGTTTGTTTTATTATTTTCGGATCAAAATCAGAAGTTTATTTTGTCGTTTTCACATTTTTTTTATGTGAGTCTGTGTGTGGTGGTATAATGCTATGTTCATTTTGTGTTTGGACAATCGAAGAACAATTAATTTTTATTCCAAACTTGGAAGTGCTAAAATCGCATTGATGGTACCGGGTTGTGTGGGACAGAATGCTGACGGAGAGAGTGTAAGAGCGAAGTGGATGCATTTTCGTGACGATGTTAAGAGTAAATATAACACATATCCGTCTCATCCCACTCAAAAGTTTTTTTTTCCATAGCAAGAATTTCTGATGTGTGAATGACATGAAGTGCTTGGTCCTTTCAAAAATTGGTAAAGTTTATGACACATTAATACAAAGAACAGTATCCCTTCAATGGGTATGTGTTATTATTTAAAGTACTCTACTTGTGGTTTGTTACATTTTAAAATTGTGTTAAGAGATTCGTATAGCATTACATACATAACAGTTTTTCATAAAGGGTTTTACCACCGACTATTTATAAAAACGGAATTAAAGCGATTATCTTGGCATTGAAAGCTATGTCAAAGAATACGTAGACTGAAAACACAATATTACCGACGCGGAAAGTGTCACATAATCCAAATACGATAAATCTAAAATAGTGAGAAACCTCCCGGAAAACCTATTTTTGTTAAATTTATTTGGAAACATTTCCAGGCGGATCCGTTGTAGAATATGTTACATGTCTTTTTTACGGTCTTACGGTCTTTTTTTAGAATTTTTTCAAATATATTTCAGAATTTTTCGGAAATTTTCAGAAATAAAATTGCCGAAAAGTCTTTAGGTGGATGTATAGTTATATTTTTTTGTCATTCGCCTTTGAAGCATAGCCAATTTTTTGAACTTTTTTCTTATTTTTTTTTTTAATTCTAAATTTTTAAAAGAGTTTTTGTGAAGTTTCCAAAGGTTCAAACAGCAAACGCCGGCGCACACCTCTAGAATTTTTAATAATCTAATTCCACCTTGTCGATGTTCTTTATGGACAATGAAGCAAAATAATGGATGACGTGGAATACGTTTCCACAATTTTAAACTCTGTACCTCTCCAATATTTCCTTCCACTGAAACCCTTGCGTAGGACATCGTTTTTAATGTTTTTAGTGTGGCTAAATGTATGATTCCAGAAATAGCAATATCCATTTTAATGACACCGTTTACATTACCTGGACTTATGAGTCAATAGCTCATATAAAATTTTCCGAGTTTTCTCTTACTTGATTTTTTCCGTGCTGCTCTATTTCCTCTACTTTTTCGGAATCTGGTAACCTTAAGTTCAATGGTGACTTTTAAAATAATTCTACAAAAAAAAGCAAACACGACAATGAAAATGTATTTTAACAATATCCTCGTCAAATATGTAATAAATATTAGAGTTTGTCAGAACACATACTAACACGAATATAAAGAAGATGAAAAAAAATGTCTTCTTTCGGGGACCTTCTACTACCTACATATTCTTTATTTGAATATTGTTTTTCTTCAAACACATTCACTAGCTAGTATTGTAATTTCGTCGCCTCGTAATCACAAGGCAATCTTCCGAATTGTTAAATAAACAACCCTCATCCTGCGATCAGAAAATACCTTCTCCAAATATATTCAAAATATATACACACATTTTCATTCGTTTACATATCCCACCCATCAGTCACCCAACTTTTCCACTTTTTACGTATATACAGAGAGAGAAATATTTTTTTTGTGTGTGTTACTATACCATCCCTTCGTCGATGTCGATATATTGAAATATCTATATATGCCCTATGACTCTTGAATGATCACCATCGCTCAAACCCAATCCTTGCCTCACCTTTTTTACACGTACAAAATCGTTTCCATTTAAATGTTTTTTTTTTTTTTTAAATCGAATTGACTTTGAAAATATTTCTCTTTTACGAGCATGTACTATATGTTTAAAAGAAGTATAAAAAAAATGTATGAGACTGTGTACCAAACATATGAAAATATAGAGAAAAAAAAGAAAAATTTGTTTGCTCATGTTTTATTCACATATGTATTTATGTACGTTTTTTCTTCTTTTGACACAACCCACCTAAAGGTATTAGCTATAGTTAATTATAAGGTCTTTTTTTATCCGTTGTCCATCTATACTTACATTTATTTTCATTTTGTGTCCTCCTATCTATCACACATCACACGTTGCTATCATATATTGTACGAGACACGGTGGAAAACACTGTTCATATAACGATTCTCAACGATTCCATACATATATTAAATACCACATGCCAAACCATTGGACTATTGTCAGATAAAAATTTCAGAAAAAGAGAATATTTACAAAAGTGATCATTAATAAACACTTGGAATGAAATTAAGGCGATTGTTTGTTTATCGTTGTTTTGTTGATGATGGCGAATGGGTCTGGTTGTTAAACAAAAAAAAAACTTTTTATCGTTGGAATACATTAGGACATCGTAAAATCATTATTGAGTGAATTTTTTGGTGTCTCATTATGGTTAATTATAATGACATTGGGCGGTATATATATGGTGGATAGAGCTGATAGATGTATATATAGGAGGGAGCTCGGAAGATTGATGGTTTAAATACATTTTTCTAGTTTGATTGCTGGGTCGAGAGGCGTTTCTATAATCAAAGTTTATTCATACTTGACAAATTTGTATAATCGGAAAACTTGTCCGTTCGACAATCTATGAAACGTTTCCTTATTCTGTCGATCAAAAAAAAAGCATTGCAGGCTGCAAGGACCTAATATGTGTAGCGGTGCTCGTATTATATGATAAACATTGAATTTATTAATAATTAAATCTAATTCTTGTTTTTCCGCCAGATTGATAAACAACGACGACTCAATATCGCAATGTGTTGACCGAGGCTCTCATTATGATATTGAATAGCCAGTTCGTAGATTAGGATTTCGACTGCGACACGTATGACCCTATTTATAAGACATGCACTGTGCTCAACTATTCTTTTGTAGCATATAAGAATAATCCATACTTTCCATTAGACGCCTTGGTATGCGTACGCTGACACTCGTATTATGTTTTTCAATTATGACCATTGCCATCCTGCAACTTGACCACAGTTATAACGTCTGATAGTCTCTATGGCCTACTTTGCCTTACCTTTGTACTAAGAGCTATACAAAATCTATTACTTCATCAGATTAAACATATATTGCTTGATATTATCGTATTAGCAACCTCGTGGCCAACAGAAAAGCAAGAGCGGAATGGGACAGAAGGACCTGGTTATAATGACTCAATATTGCTCATTTGTTTGAAGTGGAAAGTTGTGAGTTTGTATTTTAAGTATTGATCAAATCCACACGTGTTAACTCAACGCATTTTAAAGTTAAGCAAACAATTTCTTTCATTAAGACATTTCGAGTAAAAAAAAAACCGACAATTTAATCAGAAAGCAAGCAAGCAACGTTAACCATTTACATCGAGTCCTTCTCGTCTAACCTCCCTCAACCATACACAATACATCATCATTTTCCATCCGAATGTAAACAAACTAAAAATATAACAACAGCACAACAACATCAAAATCCATCAGCCCTTTTTCCTTTGTAGCGAAAATTTTTTGGAATAAAATATAAATGAAACTCCATTATGCAATATTGCCCGATTTAAAATTGGAATTTTGTTGTTGTATACGCTGCGCTGAACTCTGACGATTTCCTAGTCGTTTATATCTTCTTCATTTTATGTGATTTTATTCTCTTGTGATAGCTCGGGGACTAAATAAACATTTTAGGCATTCATTGGACGCTCGTATAATAAAAGATTTTTTTTTTCATCACATTTTCTATTGCCGATTCGCTGCGTCAATGTGTAATATGTTGCTTTTTATTACAACTTTCTTGTTGCAGTTAGTTAATAAAAATCTATCCGACCAATGCTCCAAGGCATTAGCATTTTAATCTTATTATTATTATACTGAGATTTCCAAGATTGAGATTCCAAGGTTGATCTTGATCCAGATTGATCCGCTAATAACGTTTACCATCGACTCTCTTTTATCGTCTGAGTTTAAGCCTATGAATTAAACGGTAATGTACCAAATGTACCGATGATTCTTTTAAAAGTAAATTGTAAGAGTGCCATCTCATTGCCGAACTTTCAGTCCTGACTATTTTTTGTACGATGAATTTATCTTTATTCGAAGGCAATTAAGATCATAATTTGTGACATTGAAAAACCAAACAATTGGATTTGTTTGTATATCACATGCATTTATTATATTTAATTAGACGGCCCCGCCAGGTAATTGACATTGCAGATTATGAATTAGCAGATTCAATGCCAACAGGTTTTAGTTATTAGTGGCCGTCTATGAACAAAATTTCCACCACGAAGGGGTAAAGTTTGACAAGCAACGTCACTGGTTTTGGTAAAATGATAAATGGGCCATAGATTTGCCAATTCAGCACCTGAGCTCGCTTAAGTTCTTGATGACTCCTAGGTGCTCCTGTGAATTAGAAGAAGAAACACATCTTATGTGAATGCTTAAAATTTCTTCAGCCATTCTTGCCATTTTGGGAAGTGTTATTCTTGCCGAGTTCTTAGTGATCTAAATGAAGACTGGGAATAAAATAAAGGATCACCAGATTCCTGATGACCCTGATGCAATGTAAACTTCATAATCGTTTTGTGAGAGTGCTTGCATCCGATATCATGATCAGATCTCCAATTAGAAAATGTAAGATCTGAGTCAGAGTCGTCTGAGTGACATTGAAAAACCGAACAATTGAAGTTAGTAGAAAGATTATTAGTGAAACACTTTCTTGATAAACGAAATTCAAGATTAACACAACGATTTTACAACAATTACTTCAAGCACGGCGATAAGAACGAAAACATTGCTGCTTTAATTGCGCAGATACCACCATTTGTAAATCGATCCATTTTCGTTGAGATCATGATTAAAAGTCCAATCCGACAAAATGTGTATAAATAATACTAACGTGGTAATCTGATTACCAAAAACAGTTTTTACAACTGCCTCAAGTATGGTGATAAGTTGAGATACTTTAATTTTCAAATAGACAGAAAATCAAAAAAAAAAAAAAAAAACAAAAATAGAACCAATCAAAATTTAATCCGTAAAGCGTTATTAATATCCATCGACAACAATCGCTCATAATTCAATTAATTCCCGAACAAACAAATTTGTAATTATCAAAAAACCAAAAAAAATCCGATAATTTATTGCGAATGATAATAAAATTCGGTAGTGCTAGTACCTCAGCTCTTTATGTATAAGAATCCCACACGCCATTCATTATCTATCTGTTAAAAATCTACGAATCAATTACCTCTAATTATTGTACTCCATACCATGAACAATCAATTGACAAACATTTTGATTCAAAAAAAAAATAATAATTTTTTGTGCTTGTTTGTTGATTATTGATTTAGAGTAGATGTGATTTGTAAACAAAACAAAAAAAAAATAACAAAGTGAAAATATCTAGAAAAAAAATTATTGTATAGATAAGAATTTGAGAGGATTAGCAAATTTCGACGGAGTGACGAAAGAAATATGTGAATGAATATGAATGAATGAATGTACAAAATGGGCAATCATTCGAAGCAATCACGAACTTTGATCTTACTATACACATTTTACTGCACAGACAAGATTTCAACTGTGATATTAGTTTAGGTCAATATAACATGGAAATATACAACTGATATGTGCTTATTAGTCATATTATTTGTATGATAAGCAGTTTAAATTACAATGTACATTGGATGCTTTAGATTTGTTTCTGTTATAAGTTGACTATGAATAGTTAAACTTTAATATCGAAAAAGAACGGAAAAAGAAATTACACTAACAGAAGGTTTGTACAAGGAAGTTCATTCTAAACAGTTACCATAAAAACGATTGGCTTCTAAAGAGACATGAAGAGCTTTTCAATTGCACTTACTAGTGCTTGAGATTTCTTAGGTGCACTTTTTGTCTTCTGATAGCTTTTATAAGGGACTATCAATAAATGATGAAATTTGTATTATTTTTTTTGGATTTCTCGACAATTGTCTCTCTCTCTCTCTCTCTCCGTCGTCCAATTGGCAATTTTCACGATCAACAGATTTCATTTCTATTTTGTACTTCTTAGTGAGGATATTTTTTTACTTCGTGTGGCACGGTCGCACCCTTGGTTGCAAATCTTTTAAGGCTAGTCCTCACGGAAAACTCATATATGCACACCAGACGAAGAAATCGGGCGCAGCTTCACGATTAAAGCACATTAGTTGTGTGCTGCATATTGATCTGAGGATCATACAATGCCCGTCAGATGAATATTGTTGTTAGGTGCTGGATGTTATTTTTAATTGTATTATTTTTACAATTCAACAAACAACCTTATTTTTCGTTGACTAGAAGAAATTGATTTAATTAACTTTATCCATTTTATTTACGTTAAAGCATTATAATATAGCATTATATATGATTATATAGCATTATTCAGTCTGCAGCAAACATATGCAGCATACAACAAATGTCCAATTTGCCGAATTTTGCGTGCTCAGTTCGTGCGATCATGCAAGAAGGATGGCATTTCATCTCAACATTTTTCAATCATTTTACATGCGTCCATTTTTCCGATATTTTTCATTAACCGTGTTACTTAACTCATATTTAACATTACGTCTCAAACTTAGCCTGTACAGACGCTACGTTTTCTTGAAGGGGACGTTACAAATTAGAATGTAAGGAAATTCAAATGCGAATCGAATCTATAAAAAATAAAATCGAATAAAATAACTGATACACGATGAAATTTGGTAAGGTCGCTGACCATGATGTGTGGTATCGTGACAATTTTTAACTTTGTACGTCGTTTTCTTGAAATCCTCTGACATCCAGGAGTAATGACTAACTTTATTATGAAGATTGAACATTTGGCTTCGAAATTAATCAAAAATTAATCAATATTTAAAGAATTTCTTTAATTAAGTTCAATATTTTAATTGGATCGAGATTTGCGTTATGGTGTCCGTGATTCGCGGTATTTCATATGAAATTCAATAGAGACCGATATTTGGAGTTATCTAAAGCGTCATAGGTTTCTTCCCAGGCCGTTCAAAATGTCAGTCGTCATCCACAGATAAGCCAACACAACCTCACTTTGAAGTTTTAACAAACAAATTTGTTTAAATTGCGGTTATGTTTGCTTCTGTTGGTGACGGTCGGTTGTTTTCGGCCTGTCAAAATTCGTTTTTACCGTACGATGGAAGAAACCTATACAAATTATACCGCAAATCAAAGTCCAAGAGAATCGTGATTTGCGGTATAATTTGTTTTACATGTAAATTTACATAAGCAAAACATGATCAGGTTTTTGCATCCGCAAATCATGGTTACCGACCTTATATTGATTTTATGTGTCCTGTGGATTTTGAGCTTAAAACATAATTTCGTTCATCACGTGACAGGTCATGGAATTCGTTGTGGTTCGAATGACATGACCATGCCATGGCATAATCCCCATTAAAACAATCTATGCAATTGAATGAATGAACGAAACATTTACCGAAACTTTAGTGAGTCTGAAAGTACCATGACTTCAAGATACGCAATTTTGTATGTTAAAAATGCGAAAATCTGCATGTGATGGAGGAAAGTGGTTTCAGTCATCTGTGCTTACGTATAAATGAATTGCAGTGCATGACAGTAACATTTTTAAACGAGCGTAGCTAAACTACCCTTTGTTATATTTAAGATCTAACCTATTGTTAGTTGTTGTGCAAAATCTTTTACTTCATTTGTTTTAGCATTACATCTGATATGTAAGAGATGAACACTACGCAGTGCCCATTGCTTATTGCTGTCGTTGTTGATGATAACAGATAACAGTCTTTAAAAACTGATTAAAGTTGATTTAACCGATGACGTAAGTGAAGCGTACAGAGCGGTGATATAACTTCTCTTCTTTATTTTTTTTATTGATGTTCCACTCCCGTAATTTCAGTATCTGTACCACTTATATAATCAGATATTAATTATCACCAGAGACAACATTTTTGATGAAAATTAATTTCTAAAAATCAAAAAAAAAAATCGGCTCAAGCTTGCTCACATGCTAATAATATTTTCTATGAATTGACCGTTAATAATTCGTATGTTCGAAATAAAAATTTTAAAAATATTTCCACAGTGTCATCATTACATCTCTCGCTCAAAGTACAAACGTAAATATCATGCGGATATGATAATTAGCAATTATTTAAGAAAACATCTATAGCAAGTATGTTATTAATGACCGTTCAATTTACAGAAACATTACCACTTTCAAGGCTTGTCATGATTTTGAGAAGAAAGACAACAACAACAACGAAAAAAATACCGTGAATAATGTTCACCCATTTAACAAATTTCGAATTCCCATATGGTTGTAATCTTATAACTAAATAAATGGAATCACAACAAATTAAATCGAACATTTGAGCTAAGAAGAATTAATCCCTTTACACACAATATTATATGTATAATAAATTCCCTTTGCCTGTCTCTAATAGTTTTACTTGTTGTCTCTATTATTATAGTTGAATTGTTATAGCTCAGTACACGGTGGGGCTGAACCAAATTTAAATAAAAAGGTAAGATAACCTCAACTTTTTTTTTCATGAAATGTTAGCATGGGTTGAGTGTAGATAATGTACATATAAAATTAAAAAATTCACTGAGCCGTTTTACAGAATACCATAGGGGTTTGAAAAAATTATCAGCTATTGGCCACACTTTTATGAATTATTTTAACATTTTTATTTTGCACAATTGAAGAAAAACTTATTTTTTTGTTATTCTTTTATCTGATTTCTGTTTATTAATAAAAAACGATTTTAAAAAAACTAAAAAAAAATCTTTACTCCTAAAATCACTCTTTTTTTATCCTATCGTTTTATTTAAATTTTGTTCAGCCCCACCGTGGGTAGAACGTGCATATAGGATCTGTCCATGTTGTTATATAAGCCATACAAACCAAATGAACCCCTATTATATCAAAAATCTCTCTTCCGTTATGTTGAATTTCAACATAAGAAAAACCAAAGTCCTGTGGGGATGTTCAAAGCTTCGTTTGTTGAATGAACGAATTGGAGATTTAAAACATCTGAACGTATCCGCATTATAATATATACGTATTGTGTAAGTGAAAAAGGGATGATTTCGTTATAAATGTAAAATCATCGATAGAAAAACCGAGGGTTTTTCGAATCTCTATATGTCAGCGCTCAGATTCACGCCTTAGGTCAATTGAATGGTACGGGAGGGAAAAATTAACAATTTGTTTGTGATGTGTAATTTTATTTTTGTTTGTTTGTCGAAATTTTTTATTAATCTTTTTTTGTTGTGATATGCACTTGTCTTCCCGTTCGGATTACGTAACCCACGGATGGTGTTTTCTGATATTCTCATATTCCGTATGTCCGTAATTCGGTCAGTTTATCAATATCCGTTGGTTTTTCAGCCAAATTGTACACTTAAACAGAAAAAGTGAACTTTGTCATACATGACGTTCGTAAGTAACTTGATTGTGAAATGAAAACTGTAAAAAGCTCTAAAATTGGCGACTACAAAATCGTTCAATGTTTGCTAATTTTGATTGCTCATAAGCGAATGTGAAAGAGTGCAGGTTGAACGGCGGCGTAGATGATATTTCTCACAATCAACAAAACACTAAGAATGGTTATCGAAATCGTTATTGAATAAAGACGTATACTGTGAGACGGATTCTGAGTTTTGAGACAAGATACATCCATTCATTGCGCCCACAGATAATCTGTGTCGCTCGCTTTTAATTTTACTTATAGTCAGACGTCAAACCTTTCTAACGATGCCTTGAATCAATGAGCGTTCTTAGCTTTTGTGCATTACCGAAAAACTTCTTCTTTGTTGAGGAGGGGTGTGGAAATTTCATTTTTAAATAGCTGGAAAACTATAGCACACTTTTTTTTTTAAGCAAAACGGCCATTGAACTGTACACAGTAAATACACAGAGAATAGTGGGTTCGAATATTGACGTTGATTTCCCTCACACCTCCTACTGTGACATCTACTAGTGCACCGAATTCAGAAGAATATAAAGATGATCTGAGAAAAGTCTTAAAGATTTCGAATTATTTTGGTTTGAAGTTTCGTTAGTCACGGGACGGAGAAAGATCATCTAAATATCTTTTTCGGATACAATTACTCTTACGAAATTCAATAATTATGAAAATTAGTGCATGACTAAGTGATACCAACGCTTACGAGTGTTATTAACTCCGAGTGGGTACATTTTTATCACACATTATAATATAAACATTACATCTACATCACCCAGAGCGCTAATGACACCCAGGCGTTGCGTTGTCACCAAAAGACCAAAATTCAAACTCATCGACTGATTGTTTCATATCAAAAGATAAAATTGTGCCATTTCTGTCTGCTGTTCGTTTTAATTCTATCTTTAGATATGTTTATTGCTTACTCTTTACAGGTAAAATACATGGCGAGCATTTTCTCACTTTATTACCTTTTTACCGCTTACTTAAGATAACTCAGCACAATAATTTCTCTGAAAAATATTTATGAAAACATTAGCCTGACTAATAATGTCGACTTTCTGTTGTGCTTGAAATTCAACTATCGTGTTCTCAAGCCATCCCATAAGATTGAATTCAAATGGGTTCGAAAATTTTACATTACCTAACAACCATTTGTATATATTGGAGATTGGCAAACTTAAAACAAATAAAAATTTGTCTAAACACAAAGACCTGATAACGCACGAATGGTTGAAGCCAATGCCTAACCTTTTTATCTGTATTGCAATGAGTAATATCTGAGTCATGGTTTGAGATTGCACTGCTGTTTAGCCAGTTTAGATATAAACCGAATATAGCTTTACGTATTTGGATTCCTAAAGAATTACAAGAGTCACTAGGAAGCTACGTCATTTTAACGGTGCTGCAGCGACAATAGGATTTTGTTCACAAATCATGTCCGGAGCGATAGCGGAGGACTTGACGCAGTCTAACTTCCAAAAAAAGAACGAAGAAATTTTTTTGAGACGCGGCAACTATATATAGCCGAACATTTCAGTTTCTACCATTTGGTTTATATCACCACAAACCATATTCTATCATATTCTCGCTTCAAATACGAGCAAAACGAGCTATCAATCGACTTTGTAGGTTTAAAATTGCCGGAGATACATCGTTTTGAAATTGGTCACTTTTCATACAAAATACACCAAATTGACTTTTCCCAAACAATCAAAATCTTTCAACTTACTCTGTATGTTTCTATCTATCTATCTATCTATCTATCGACGGTCGATCTCGGAAACTAGTCAGCCAATCTCCATGAAATTTTGCAGGAACCTCAGGGTGGGCATAAAAATGAAAATGTGATACGCCATTACCCCAGGAAAAACCAGAATTTTGTTTTATTGACCTCGAAGTTGTTTCTGAGTGAGGTTTTCGAGGGTCGGAAACGCGTTTTCGGCTGTAGCTAAGCTGTATTGAAACCTACGACCAAAATTTTACCAAAAAAATCTGCGTCCCAAAGTGGCAAATGTTCAGGAACAGACCAGCAAGAAAATTTATCTGCTGCGACGCAGATTTTTTTGGTAAAATTTTGGTTGTTTCCAGTAAAATTTTTTTTTAGGTAAAAATTATTTGGCAGATGATGAGAAAAACTAAGCCAGCTTGTTTGAACTAATTGGGTGTAAAATTTAATTTTTGCGTAACGAAGCTGAAAGCGTCAACTCTAGCAATATCATTCATTTTAGAAATTGTATTACAAAGACTGCGTCACACTTTTCTCGAAGAGATTTTTGTTGGGATATTGTAATGATAACAGATTAGGGATAAAATGTTCCTCGAGAGTCAGTGCCGCCTTTTCCATATAGACAAAATGGGCAAATGCCCGTGGCGCCCGAAGTAGATCAAAAGAAATTGGCGTCCAAAATCCCTAAGAAAAATTAACTTTAACAAATTGGCGCCTATTTTTCCAATTGCCCGATGGCGCCCAAAAGCTCATATTTCCCTGATAGTTATCTCGCACACTATGAGTGTGAACGAATTAAAATAAAAAAAAAGAGCTCGCACATTTCCAACGTCGTTGCTTTCTTTAAGGGGACTCGAATCCAGAACGCCCCTTCTGCTGAAAAGCCTATCAGCGTGCGTTACGGAAATAACTATTAAAGTTTTATGTTGACTCATCTAACAGGTGCCTGATAGATGCATATCTTTATAATAGTTCTATCTCAGGTTTTAAATGTGAAATTGCTGTTTTGTTTCTACAATTCTACTAAAACTTTTCCAGTTCCGGAACCTTTACGATACTAAATATTTTAATTGATAGAAATTACTTCCTTTTTTGATGTCCATAATCAAATTTGCTTTCTTTAGTCACAACGATTTCGTCAAATCAGATTTTATTTTGGGCGTTTTATTTGGACACCATAAACTTAAATAATTTCCTTTCTTTGCCGAGTCAATGTTAGTACAAAAGAAGCAAAATATTTTTCGTTTGTACAATTGCCGTTACACCAAAAGAAAGAAAAATTTATTTAACGGAAGCAATTCCTTTGCCATTTATATTTTGAGTGAATGATCGTTTTGTAGTTTTTGCTAAACTACCGAAACTAAAATGTCTATTGTAATCGATTTGAATAAGATATGGTTGCATTACATTCAATAGATGATACACGAAATATGAGGGGATCAACAGTGATAAATATCCCGCTGATTTTAACAATGGGCATTACATGCCTTTTTAACGCAATATGTGTCACCTTATTTAGGAACAATTACGTTGCAGCAGGGTTCCATACAGTCATAATACGATTATTGTTGTCGAATTTGTAGTTGGTAAAGTGAGAATCGGAAAAAGAAAAGATTTTTTTTTTTTTGTAAAATTGGTTTGTTTGAAAAACATTTTGTGTTTGGAATGCAATGCACACACGGTGAATCTAAAGTTGTACGTAGATGTTGGAATCAGGTCGTGGTTCTATGTAATAATAGAAAGAATTTGATTTGAAGTTCATCTGCTCTATCTAGTACGGAAATATCATGACTTAATCGCATATGTCCGTCATCGCACTTTGTTCCTTGCGTATGATAATAGAATGCTGTGAACCATGTTGCACAAAATCTATTTTTGTAACAGCAGTCCCACGGTTAGGACGTGTGCTACAAAAATCAACTTGTGCACTTTTTGCCATTGACAACTACAATAGACAAATGCCAAAATAATACCCAAATGTCATTCATTTCCATACAAGTGCCTAAAAATATGTTACCATTTTGATACAAGTGTGGAAAACTATGTCAAATAATTGGTATTTGTCCTAGATTTTTGCAGTAGCGAAAAGGGTTCGAAAAACTCTCACTCGTCGACATCACAATCTGTCATATTATAGTTGCCAGGAAGTCAGGAAAAGACGACTTTTTCAGCACCAGTTCTAAGTTTTCCTTACGAGTGGAGCGAAACTATTGCTAATTTGATTACAAAAGTCGTGCTGGTAACCTCTCATTCGTTAAAGCATTCTCGGAAAAGTATTGTCGGCTTAGTCAACACCTTTGGTTAACCGAACCAACGACATTAAAACTTGTCTACCTCTAAATTAGAACCGAACACCTCACATGCACTACAGTGAATCAACATGAAGGACATCCGTACTGCATTTGTTCTTACACAACGCTTGTATACTTTCTTGTCGTAAGCGACTGAATAAATTGTTCCACCCATGTCACGACCCAAGTAAATATGTGCATATTCTGCTTGCTACAGTGACTTATCTCCTACCCAAAATTGTGCAATATACTTTGGTAATCGAAATTTGCTTTTTGATGTACCTACACATAATTTTTCATCACGTCGTTTGTATGGAATTTTTTCTTTTGTTTTTTTTTTTTAACTTTTTAGAGCGAATGAACTAAAAATGAAAATTGTCGAGAATAAAAATAGAAAAAAAAATTTCCATCTGAAAGGTCGTTAGTTTACCGGTGTTTAACTTTACATTTTGTCTGGCTTATATTTTAAATTAACTCACACAATGTGTATGTGGTAAAAAAAAATTACGTATTATAGAACATCCTACCTACCTATATATATAATATAATATCTGAATATCTGAATAAATAACAAACTCCACCATTTTTGTTTTCGTTATCAGTGAAAATTTATGTTCTCTGGTCTGTAATAAAATAAAAATAATTTGTTTATCACTCTTGGATGTCTCAAAATAAACAAAAAAAAACCATTGTCTCGGTTCGGCTATTTGAAATTTAAATTATTCTGTTTGCTTAACGATAATGTACAAAATGTAACAAAAACTCTTAAGTAACTACGTACAATAATTGTATTGTAGTAAAGCTAAAAAGTGCCATTGAAAATTCAAATTTATCACAAAATGTATTAATAAATATCATAGTCAGTCGTTATAATTTTGCGTTCCATACACATTATCCTCTCACTCTCTCTCTCTCTCTCTCTCTCTCTCACCATTCCACTGTTTCCATCTGTCTGGCCACAGTCGAACCGAAAAGAAAATTAAAAAAATAAAATTGACGCTCAAACGGTCATAAAATGACGATATATAATTCATTTAAGACAACACCAAGAAGAAGAGAAAAAATCCAAAATTTTCCGGTTTTATATCCTTTTCCGTATGAATGTCCTCATTGGAAAACATGGTTTGTGTGTGAGTGTATCCGGTAAACAAACTCCAAAAATATATATCTCCAAACAAAATCAAAACAAACCATAAAAATATCAACAATGTTTCAATACAAAACTGTTTGTCCGCCGTCGTATTGTACATATATATGATGTATATATACTATATATGCTATATGTACATTCATAATATTTATTTGTGTACTTTTCTATTTCCAATCCGATCTGAAATAACAACCTCCCTCTAAGACCTATATAGCCATTACATTGCATATCGCAAATGAATAGCCCCGGCCAAGTACAGTTTATATTCCGTTAGCTTGATCGTCGCCGTATCACCCATTTCACATACAACAGAAAAAAAACCCACCGTATATTGGGAGAATATTCTCGTTTTCGAAGCCATAACAACCAAACAACCATCCTTCCTTTAATATTTGTGTGTGTACACGGGTTCTCTCTCTTCAATATAATATTTGTACCAACAATCTCGAGCAAACATTTGCAGATCTGTTCACAATTAAGTCAATTTAGTTTTAGCACCTCCAGTACTTAATAAACAAAACAATTTGTGTATTAAATGGTTGCATATCTATCCATCTACACTTTATATATATGTATAAACATTGGGATTATGCTGAATTTTGTCTCAGACTCCCACACCGTACGTTAGAAATCCGATGTTTGTAGATTTCCTGATGTATTTATATATATATGTGTGGATGTGCACACGTTACCCGAATATATACCTAAATACACATCATCAACATACAGATGATTATGTTTTCTTAGCATAGATAATTCAATCAATATAGACACCTGTCTCTCCCATTTTAAACATTTTATCCACAAACGTTCATGGTGGCTCAATTATTCATTTGAAATTTAAATGCGACGTTCAAATGCAAACGTTTTGTCGATGTTGTTTGATTCATATCAGGATTAAAGTCGCATATGCGTCTAGTTCTCCAATTAAATCAATTAAAATCTGATTTGATTTTTAAAAAAACTTTGATACGAACTGAACAATTCTTATGATCTGAAATATTGATTACCTTCCGCAAACCCATTCAAATAAATCGACATAAACATTTTAAATGCAAATTCCGGATCATAAGAATTGTTCTAAGGTAAAATCAAAATATAATGATCGAGTCTGGTTTTTGACAATTGACTGGGTGACACAACTTTTCACAATCTTGCATACGAAAATTTATTGTAACAGATATTTGCTAGCCCTGTCATCAACTTAATTATTTTCCATTTTACAAAATGTTGGTAACTGGAAATTGTGTGCGAGTTCACCTTTTACGTAGTTGAAAAATGTCAGATTACCCCACGAATAGTAATCTATTATTATTAGTTCTTACTAGTTCTTGTATAAAGTTGTGTACATAACTCGGGATAAAATTGGAAAAGCTCATTAACACGTCGTATTCAAACGTAAACTCGTTTTTTCAACTTCTTATCCCTAGTTACGTAAATAACTATTGCACGTTGAGCGTTAATGCAGTGAATAGAATGGAATTGTAACCAAATTATTGATTTTTCACTTGATTTTCATTGCAGATTATGGAAGAATGGAACTGCAGAAAAATTTCCAGGCGTTAGAAAAGGGAATTACAATGATTTGTCTGACTAGTATAGTCAGTATAGTTTCGCGAACTCGAAATTATTCATTTTGAAGCTAGGCTTTGAGAAGGTTAAAAAAGTTACTGTTACAATTCACTTCTGACTAAACTATTTCGGGGATTTTCGTTTTAGTACAACTCCATTAATTTAAGAGAACCATAACTTAAATTTGGACTTGGTTTTGAATGAAATCAAATCGGTAGTTTGGATGATGCAGATTTTAATTGTATCCTAATGTTTTCTATCCTTCATATTCATTCACGTGGGTCGAGGATGTAGCAAATGGTAGACGTACACGGTGTAAAGTACAGAAAAATACAGAGAATGGGATGAAGTCAACAATTACAAATAAAATTTATGTTATTTGTTCCACGTTAAACGTTTTAACATTGGTAACGAATGTAAACTAATAACATCAATTGGATTGTGACTTCTTATTTTTCTCCGCCTGTACATTTTAAATTCTCAAAGACATTGGCAATATAACTGCAACAATAAACTTTGTCTTCTACTATATTATACTGTAATGTAATAGAATAGAAGACGATTGAAGAAACAGAGCTCGCATCAAGTAAAGTTATTCTTTAAACAAGGGATATAGTAGATTATAAGTAAAGCCGGCTTGCCCTTTGTAAAAGATTTAATCTGTGAAATGAAACTACAAATTTAGAAAATGAATACCTTATGGAAACAAAATTTAGTCAAGACCAAAAAGAAAGCCAATACTTCCACTTTTGCATACCATCAACGCACTTCAAGCATGATTGATTGGTACTCTAAATAGGGTACTGAAACTTGACTGTATGTCACATATAACTGGAAAACGCTGTAAAAAAAACCATAGAAACTAGTACTTTCTCCGCATTAACATAGCTTGCGTAGGTAAAGTAGAAGTAAAAGAATCTCTCGATGTTTCGATTCCAGGGTCTATAAAGAACTTCAAAGTACTTCCCAAGAAATAACCGATTTAAGATATCCACCATTTAATCAGTTCCCATACTCACAACGATATATAAATTCATGGAAGAGTCGTATAACATTTTCAAGTCAATAAAAATCCATAGAAAGAAAATCATTAACCTCTTCATAAAGATATCAGTTTATTCTCCATTTTATCAGGAGGTAATCCAGACAAATATCAGTAAAGTTTAGTACGATAGCGACTATTCAATCGGCTTAAACCAATGCAAAGTCGAGCGAATGTTAACATAATAACTGTGCTATCTTTATTAGTTACTTTGTCAGCGATTGTGCGATATCATAAACCATGCTCCCATATACATTGAATTTTTTTTTTCAAGCTTCTTCTGTTGATACACTTTTTCCTTATGCTAATATTTGCCATTCGTGATCCAGGATGAAATTTTCCATGATTGGGCAAACACTTCACAGAGGGTTACATTTCTCAGTTTACGTTCTCCCGTCCGTAGACGATGTCATTTTCTGTGTGGGAACAATTAAATTTTAAGAGTTAAAAAAAATTAAAATTATAATTAAAACAGATGGAAGGGTTGCCGTTGAAATTTCTGTTTTTTTTTTCCTTGACACAAGTGATGATATTTTCAGTTTCATTTTCGTATATGGTCGATTGTATACAAAGTGTATGCCTACCATGAACAACAATAAATAACATATAATGTCTCATCATAACAACATCACAAAAAAAGAAAGAAAAAAGGGAAAGTACCGAGATGATGAAGAGCATACCGTACCTTTATTTATAATTTTTTGATGAAAAGATATTAGGTCGGTGTTTACCAAGCAATTTATTCAATTACATTTCGAGGTTTATTGGGAAAAAAGGTTAAAATTTTCATTCGGACGTATTGTCACAGTGAGTCGGAGTGAGTAGACTTGGTTGTAAATTTCATTTTACAACAAATCAGCGAACTGAAATTTTAATTGATTCGCTCATTTACGTTGTAACACTTGTTCTATTCTGATTAATTGGACGATAGTTTCCATTTTCAGTGTTTTAGGAGTTCGTTGCAACTTGCAAGTTACGTGTGTGTCTAACACAAATCAGAAAAGACAAATCTTTTTCATTTTTTTAACGAAGTTAATTACAAACCACAACAACTCCGAAATCAGAATCAGTCGGATTCTACTTTTCCATGTAACTAATGTAACTTCGTTAATTTGCGTTCAATTCAAATCAAATTCATTGTGGCATGTGATTCGTTGTTGTGTTGACAGACACTTAGCGTCTGAGTTAAGATAACTTGTTAATGATAATCTTTTTGGTTAACTTTTCAAAGACGGCATGCAGTTTTACTATCGGATCTATTACTTCATTTGATCTAAAAAAAATTCAAGATATTGTTGATTCCAAATCTTTTACTTCATTTTTTTGAACAAACGTTTTGCTATATAACGTGAATTCGTTATCTATAACAGATGATAGCCGTCCGTAAAAGGTTCACAAGTGGTTAAAAAACGGCACAACCTACATCGTGTCTATTAGAAGAATCAAAATCTCAAGTTGTTACAAAACTCTGATAATAATAAATTCAGTCGTCTTGTGCGACAGTATCGTTATAAAGAAACATGATTAATAACGAGATTAACCTGTTACAGACGGCAAGCATATGACCATTATTATTTTCTGGTCTATTACTTCAATCGATCAAAGTATTTTCAATCTGTTGATTTCAAATCTTGTACTTCAATGTTTTTAACATGCATTTTACTTTATGAAGGACCATGTTACCCAGAGCTTGCTATTATTTTCGTCGTCGTTATCGATAACAGATGAATAGCCGTATGTGATAGGTTAATAATCATTGAATCAGTGAATCAGTGAGTCACATTAGCGAAGTATAAGAAATATGAAATTTCATTGACTTAGCCCCGTCGCAAATTGGCTTACGCTTTCAATAGAAGCTTCTTGATGGCTTCAAACAAAAAATATCGTAAGCCTGAACAAAGCAGAGCTAGTTGAAAGAAATTTCTTTTTCTTAGAAGCTAGTATGACATGTCTTGTTGTTACATTTAACTGTTCAGCTGATACAGTTAAACTTCAGACTGACTTCACAGTTTAAATCTGCAGTTCACGTGTTTCTGAGCTTAGTCTTTTTAGGCGTTATGGTGAGGGGTAAATCAATACCATAATTTGGAAAGTTCTCGGTATGTTTTTTTTTTTTTTAAATAAGAGAGACAGTAAGAGGCATTTATCGACTTTGTACTGAAATCTAACCTGTTCCGAGCCTTCCTAAGAGACATATTTGTTTTATATTTTATTTGTCCCGTGTAATGAAGACTTAGATGGTCTCGTGTTCTGGTACTTCAGAACATAATGGCGCAATTTGTTCAATGCAATGAGAAAAACTATCATGACAACTGAATCTGAATCAAATAGTTTGTGGCATATCAGATATAGATTTTGTTTGAACTTTTCTCGCAACAGATGAAATCTTGTTTGTTACCTAACATATCACCCAATGCCATAAATAAGTCCGAAAACATCTTTTCTATTCATCATTGTTGGGTATGCTGGAAGATAAGAAGAAGACGAAGAAAAAAAAATTCTTTATTATTTAAACCATTTTTCTAATAAAAGTGATTCGAATGTGTGTATTGTAGTATTTATTAGGTTTTTCACTTGTTTATGCAGTTGTGTATACAGAAGACACACAAATTTATAAGATGAATTTTTAAATATAATTTCCAAACAGAACAACAATGGATATAAAACGACGACATAATAAATTGCTACAATAAAATGTTACAACATTTTCGAAATAATGAGAATGAAATGGGCAAACGAAAATAATATTTTTATTTGAATTTTTTTTTGTTGAGTTGAATAAAAGCTCTATTGTACCATAAAATGATGCGTTACATTGAATATATTGAAAAAGAATAAAGGTAAAAAAGGTCCTAAACATTCAAAACACAACACACACGCGTCATTTATTTGCTGTTTGTTATTGTTATTTGAATGAATGGTTTTCTGTACCCAGACAAGACTTCCTTCCGATTCTCTCTTCTTTTTTTCTTCGTCGGTGTGTGCTATACCTCCACAAATTTTCTTTCTTCCAGAAATTGACGAATGACGGTACTAAAACATATTGATCGTTACAACACTCTGACATAAGGTGAGTTACGTAATGAATATAATTAAAGAACCATTCAAATAGCACGCTAAAATAAGATAGTTTTAGACCCATATCCACACCAAGAATCATTCGGAAATCGTTTTTAAATTGTCTGACTCGGATACATCACTCCTCCAAGACATCGTGACCCCTAATAGACACGAAAATCCAATTTTATCGAAATCATAAGTTTCGTTTAAATATTTTTAAGTTCTCGACGTTAAAAAAAAATTAAAAAAATTTCACTTTAAGTCCATTAGATCAAAAATGTATTTTAATTCAAAAAATCGGTACTCTGAGTAATATTATTGTATGTGAATGCTGTGTGTGTCGGTTTATTTCCTTTGTCTCAATGGAACAGAGTTAACAATCCACTTTAATTATTGACAATAATATTCCATAAATCAATATTTGATTTCAATATACGTGTATGTATTTAAATGTGGTGTCGAGATGTTGTTAAAGAGAAAAAAGATGTCGCATATAAGTGAGATGAATTGTTTGACGATAAAAATCTTTTTTTTTAACATAAATTAATATTTATTATTATTTTAATTGAATTTGTCGCTAGAAATTAAACATGAAAATGATTTTAAATTTCAATATTTAATTTTGTATTTGGACTTTTGACTTTGATAATGAAACTCCGTTACGCTCAAATTAGACGACCTATAATATACAATATGATGATGCACTAACTGCATGTACATATATGGCTTAACAAAATGGTTTTATTCTACATAAATTTAAGATCACGAAATCTAATTGAAACTTTTTTAAAGTTAAAAACCGAATTTAGTTATAACAAAAATAATTAAATTGATAATCCAATGTTAGGGCAATCTTGTAGCGTTGCATGACATTTATCCGGATTAAATAGATAAGATGGGACTTAATGTCCTAAAATCAGGGCTCATTTTTGGAAGTTTCAATTCTGAAAATTTCTGATATAAGTTCATCATAAAAAAATTCTGAATGTCAAAGTCAAACCAACGTTGCGTTGGGATATGTGTAATTTACGGTATTTTCATGTCAAAATGCGTCGAAATTTATTTATGGAGTACCCCCGGCCTTTCTCGGGTTCACCATAATTTCAAAATATTAAAATATTTTTCTCTGATCAGCCAATTTTTTTTTTTCAAAAACTATTTTCATTCGTTCAAAGTAAAAAAAAAATTCAAAGATGTCCACTCTTTCCACAAAATGTTTCACTGTTTAAAGCATGCATCCATTAACTTTTCCTCAGTGCCAATTTTCAGGTCTCTAGGACTTTTCGTCTGGGCGTCTATAGCGAGACAAACAAACAAACAAACATTAAACTTTAATTTATGGATTTTTTCATCCACTGATTCACCCAAAATTCATATTCTGAAGCGCAATAATGCAGTGAATTTAAATTCCAAAAAACCAGCTCTGCTTTTAATCCACTGATCGACTTGTTACACTCCACTTTTTCGTGTTGGTATACCATTGGAAAAGTTTCTAACACTAATTATGCTTCAATGATTGAAGACTGTGAAGATTGTGTAGCATAACCTACTTATATAATAGTCTTTTTTAGCGTGTGAGAAGTTTTTACGAATATGCTAAAAAAGACTTTTAGTCCGTGATATGAATAGTATTTTTCGGGAATTCTGGAATAAAAATTTTCAAGAAAATACAGTCAGAGACAGTGAAATTTCAGCATGAATTTGCTTCAGCTGTTTTTCAGCTGATCCACACATACAATCAAAACTATCTATGCGTCTTTATATGGTTTCACCAATACCACGCGCGTGGGTGTAGCAGCTTCAACAGTGTAAATTAGTATAAACAGTTTTGATTGTATGTGTGGATCAGCTGAAAAACAGCTAAAGCAAATTAATGTTTAAATTTCACTGCCTCTGACTGTATTTTGAAAATGGACCTTTTAATATAGGTACAAAGTTCTGTTACCTTTCAATGATTTCTTTCTTCTGGAGACCATTTTGATATTCCTTGAGATCGAGGTGTCAAGTATACAAAGCAAAAATTGAAAGAAAAAAAAACAATTTTGTCTCTCACACTGAGAACTTTTTGGTAAGTGGAAATCAAGCCTTAAGTTGAATTAACAGTCGTCCGTTTTGCCTACGGTTAGCTCTCTGTTTACGGGACGTTTCTATTTTTTAGATGAATTTTGCATTGTTTTAATTCGAACCTGTCAAGTAAACAGCTGCAAAAACTGGAAACTGGAAATCTCGTCCAACTATGCTCTCAACTATAGCTATCAAGCTACAAAAATTCTTATCTCATGTGACTGAATAAAGTAGCTGCCTCAAGTTGTTGTTCAACACGGTGGTATGGTACATAGTGGCCCTTGTACATGAAAAGGTCGGAATAAATATCAAAACTGTAATTTCAATAGTGCAATTAAAGGTTAACGCGGGCACGGGTGTGCAGGCGAGGTACAACACACTAACAAAGATGCAAATCATAAAATTTGATTTTCTATCAGTTTCTGGAACAGATATCCTTCACTGTTATCGACATTGCAGAACCGAATTTTCGAATGGTTTCGCTACTTTTAAGAAATGAAGTTTATCTACGTCAACTCAATTTCCACTTGTAATCAGTCAAATTTTTGATTTTTAGAAATTTATTTGGAAACATTCGTCGACTTTCTTAGCACTTTCCGATGTGCCTAAAGTTGACAAGTCACAATAAAAAATTTCAACTTTTAACGTATTGTATTGTCACCCTTTGACTCCAATACTTTCAAGAGCGAACATAAAACAATCCATACTACGTTAGGCCTGTTCATTTTAGAGAAATAGTCTCAAATTCATCTGGCATGGTGTCTATCTGGTCCGGAAGGCTAAAATATTGGACCCGTATTTTTTTTTTTGAATTTTAAAAAATAGTTTAGATCTGGGGAGCGAAGCATTTGTTCATATGTACGAATGCGTTGGTTAGAAGAGTAAAAAAGATGTACACCATCATTCTCCTCTCTTCTAACCAACGCTTTCGTACATTTGAACAAATGCTTCGCTCCCCAGATCTAAACTATTTTTTAAAATTCAAAAAAAAAAAATACGGGTCCAATATTTTAGCCTTCCGGACCAGATAGACACCATGCCAGATGAATTTGAGACTATTTCTCAAAAATGAACAGGCCTAATACTACGTGATATCACAGGTTGCCGCAGGAAACCCATACATGTTGCCTTGTCCAATCATATAGATCACGAAAAATAGAATAAACCCTACAATTGGCGAGCGACGTCATATACAGCTTTTTAGAAATGGTTAGTCATCTGTTATCAAAGACGATGACAATAATAGACGGTGAACGTCAGTGATTACTTATATAGCATAATGTATGTCAAAACTAATGAAGTAAAAGATTTTGAGAAAAATTGATTTTCATACCTAGGACCAAAAAAGTACTTTTTTCCGTTAAATATCAAAAATACTATTCGTACCACGGACTAAAAGTCTTTTTTAGCGTATTTGAAACTTCTCACACGCTAAAAAAGACTTTTAGTCCTGGGTACGAAATGTACTATTTCATAAATGGTTGTGAGACCAAACGCCTTGGAGATTAGAAAATTACGAAATAAATGAACTTCAAAAAAAATTTCTAAATTCTCTAAAGTTACGCAAAAAATCCCCGAACATAATAATCTTTTTTCACATGGACGTTTCTGAATTGTTTGCTGAATTTTTTTTTTGTTGTTTTTGCTTAGCTACAGATAACGTTGTAAATTTATGCTGAATTTAGTACAAAATTTATGTTACACAGTAACATTTTCAACCATATTGCGCACCTCAAAGTAACCATAATTCATCTGGAATTTTCATTTTCATCACTGCTGTTAAATCCTTTCTATTTACCGAAGGTTTAAAATATGCATGCAACAATTTATTGAACATATGCAAATGGGAGTTGAGCATGTATACATTCTAAATAACAACCAATCCATTTACCTGTAACATTTTCATTTCTGTGTGCTGTGTGTATGCTGTTCATTACAATTCTAACATGTTCTCCATATTTACATAAAATTTCCACCCAAACAAAAACAAAATCCCTCAAAATACTGAAATGCTTCTAAATGAAAATGGTTTCTATATAGATTTTTCTGTAGTACCAGTATACCTACCGTATTGTATATATGATGATTACATGAAACACAACTAATTTATAATTAATTGACATTTATTTATACACGAAGAACTTACCTTTCGCTTTTGGCATATACGGCTACGTAGTGTATGCACATATATACGATATAACAAACAGCAAACAGTAATTTTCCGTAATTTTCACATATTTTATTTGCATGTCAAAAGCCCGTTTAACGTTTCTGTCGAATTTAAACAATTTTCAGATATACTCCAACAGCTCACATATGGCGTAATTTTCTTACTTACATTTTATCTAACATTCCTTGTCTGCAATGCAACGTTTTGAATGTCTTTTTTCTGTTTTTGTTGCTTTTGTTTTTATTTTGGATGTTTGACCACCTGTGCAGCAGTAGATTTTAATTATTTAACTCTTGATTTTTATCGAAAGCCGCTCCAGGGGTTAAATTATGTATGTTCAAAGCTTTAACACCTCATTTTTATTACAATTTTTACTGTCACATGGAAAATTAATTTTGAATTTATTGATCTTGTATGTACGTTAAGGGGGATATAGTTGACCGGTACTACAAACAATGGAATGTTTGGTATATGTTTAAATATGTTCGATCACGAAGCGTTTGGACTTGTTAGTCGGTTGCATTCAATGTTGCCAAATATTCAGAAATAGAGTGGCCTTTGTACATTAAACATTGAATTCAGATGGAAATGAGTTCAATCTAACATTGAGACTTGTTATATTTTCGAAATGGAGGTTAGATTAGCAACACGAAAGGTACTTTTAGTCGATCAAGTATATTTAGATGTCACTTTATACATAAACCAAATTTTTGGTAAATTCTTTGTTAAATTTTAAATTAATCAAATTCATCACAAAAAAAATTCAAATATTTGCCCGGTACTAAATATTGTGTGGGTGTTTGGGGTATTTGCATGCAAAAACTCTCACACATTAATTTTGTCGAAGGAATTCTGATTAAAATGAAGCATGGAAATGTGCATTGCAGTGTTGCAAAATTACAGCAAAATGAATAAATCGGAATGTTAAGAGTCTGTGACGCGAATTAATTTGTTTAATTTGGTAAATATCAATATTTCTTTTTCTGCAACCAACGCATTTCAAGCAAATGTGATCATAGTCGACAGTTGCCAAATAGAGCACTATTTCGTATGAAATGGTTTTTTACAGTGTTTTTCAGTTGTGTTACACACTGTCAAGTTTCAGTACCCTATTTAGAGTACCACCATAGCAGTGAACAAAGCACTAGAGCAGATTTTTTTAAATGGTCATTTGGACATTCATTTTTGAAAAATTGTAGCGTTCCAATTAATTTATTATTTTTTTATGACAAATTTGGACTACTGCCCCTCTTGAAAATTCTGTTCTAGTGCTTTGTTCAGTACTATGGTATGCGTGAAGTGCGTTGCTAAACTTATTTCATGCTTTTATGGATAAAAAATTTAGTTTTTCTTTCCGCAAAAAATAATTCCCTTGACTGAAAGTCAAGGGTCTTACGCCAGAAAATACCCTAAAATGTTTGTTACCACACAATGTATGAAATGTTATCAAAAACGTAATTGTTTGTAACCTATTTTTCTTTGTCATCACGATAACTTGAGTAATTCATAACCGATTTTGATGATTTTTTTTTAATCGACGAGGAATGAAATTCCTGAGGTTAAGTTCGAAGATGA
The DNA here is from genome assembly GCF_014529535.1 of Bradysia coprophila. NCBI lineage: Eukaryota > Metazoa > Arthropoda > Insecta > Diptera > Sciaridae > Bradysia > Bradysia coprophila. The sequence goes on along the minus strand of NW_023503302.1, from coordinate 3,319,817 downwards.
GCCATGTCGGGATAAAGCCCTGGAAATTATTCCAGAAAAACAGGATTTTACTCTGTTGATAATTGATAATACACCACTGATAATTGATATAATTGATAATTCCCTTCACTGTTGATAATTGATAATCTAATGTGTTATTCCCTTGACTGGCAGAAAATAGTGAACAATTTAGGTTCTTAAAATTATACATTTGACATTTGTAAGGTAAAGTTCGACGATGAGCTATATGGGATCACCGCTTCGGAAGTTATCCCAGAAAATAGAAATGCAATGTATTAAATGAACATTATAAATGATATTCGATAATTGGTATTTGATAATTGACAAGTGAAATTTTATATTTGATAATTAACAAGCGGCACCCAAAATGAAAAAAGTCAAGCAAATCTAACATTAGACAACTCCGACGAGTGTGATGTTTGCGGCCCGATCGAAGCGAGGGTCGTAATTCACACGAGTCGCGGTATCTTATTGTCACATTAGACAACTCGGACGAGCAAGTTTGGGATCAGAACAAACCTAATATTAAACAACTCTGACGAGTGTGATGTTTGCGGCCCGAGCGAAGCGAGGGTCGTAATTCACACGAGTCGCGGTATCTTATTGTCACATTAGACAGCTCGGACGAGCAAGTTTGCGATCAGAGCAAATGTAATATTAGACAACTCTGACGAGTGTGATGTTAGCGGCCCGAGCGAAGAGAGGGTCGTAATTCACACTAGTTGCGGTATCGTATTGTTAGACAGCTCGGACGAGCGAGAAGTTTGCGGCCAAAGCAAATCGAACATTAAACAACTCAGACGAGTGTGAAGTTTGCAGCCCGAGCGAAGCGAGGGTTGTAATTCACACGAGTTGCGGTTATTTATTGCAAAATTAGACAGCGAGTCGTGATATTTTGCTTATTACAAAAGAAATAAATTTATGAGTAATTTGAGATTTTTTAGATCCTAAGTATGATGTGATGGTTCAAACAAATTGTTTAAGGTCAAAATATTGTCATTTGCTTGGACTACAGAAATTGTCCATTCTTAACCAGATGAAAAAAATCAATGAAAATAAATTAAGATATCTTTAAAAGTATAATCTGATTGACTATGAAGTTTACCAACATTACCAACCAGCAAAAGACAACATTATTTTGGGAAAATTATCAGTCAAGGGACCCGACCCGCCCAAAAAGGTGGGACCTAGTTTTATAATATAATATAATTCACTTGACTGAAAGTCATGGGTCTTACGGATGATAAACACCCTAAAATGTTTGTCACACAATGATCACTACTATGATTGAAAATGCATGAATGTATGACCAAAAACCTTAAATACAGAAAATGTTTGTCACACTTTGATGATTCGTTGATAACACGATAACTTGAGAAATTTTCAACGGATTTTCAAAAACTTTTTTTTAATCGACGGGGAATTAAATTCCTCAGATTAAGTTCGAAGATGGACTATAACAGACGGGTGATCGTAGAGATATTCTCAAGAGAATTTTTGTCTGGTCGCTTGATTCCACGATAACTCGAGTAGTTTTCGACGGATTGCCAAAAACTTTTTTTTATTTGACGGGGAATTAAATTCCTCAGGTTAAGTTCGAAGATGGGTTATAACGGACGGGTGATCTTAGAGATATTCTCAGGAGAATTTTTGTCTGGTCGCTTGATTCTACGATAACTCGAGTAGTTTTCGACGAATTTCCAAAAACTTTTTTTTAATCGACGGGGAATTAAATTGCTGAGGCTAAGTTTGAAGATGGGTCGTAACGGGCTGGTGATCTTAGAGATATTCCCAAAACAATTTTTGTCTCGTTCCTTAATAACACGATAACTTGACGTAATCCTCAACGGATTTCCAAAAACTTTTTTTTTAATCGACAGGGAATAAAATTACGAAGGCTACGTTCGAAGATGGGTCGTAACGGGCTGGTGATCTTAGAGATATTCCCAAAAGAATTTTTGTCTCGTTCCGAGATAACACGATAGCTTGACGTAATCCTCAACGGATTTCAAAAACTTTTTCCATTCTCGATGATAAGTTCAAAGTTGGGCTATGACGGTCGGGGGATCTCAGAGATATTCCTAAAAGAATTTTTGTATCGTCCCGTGATATTATCGTGTTATTAGTTGAGTAATTCTTAATGGTCCACAAAAGACAATTATCCCACTAAGAAAGACATTTTTGGGTTAAGCTCGTTAATGGAATATACTGGAGTAATATTCTAGGATTCGTTCCAAAATTTTGTGTGTGTAATATCTTTATATCGATGATAAGAAAAAAATTAAAGTTTGGACGAGTGTGAACTTTGCGGCCAGAGCGAAGCGAGGGCCGTAATCACACGAGTTTCATTTTTATTCAATATGTAAGCAAGAAATTCGCCTCTTTCCAGGGTCTGTATCTCGTGCTGCCTTTTTGATGGTATCTTTTCATCAGAATTCTTTTTTCAAAACACACGACCGCAATAACGACCACGAATGTATTAGCTTTCAACAGAAAGTAGATTTGGTTGTAGTCACTTGACCAGTTCTGAAAAAAGTGACCAGTGTACCGAAATTTTCATAAACTGCTCAGTTTTCTCAAGGTTGGTCAAACTGCTACAACCAAATCCATTTTATGTTGAAAGCTAACACATTCGTGGTCGTTATTGCGGTCGTACATACTTGAAAAATGATAATTTTGGTGGAAATATATCACCAAAAGACAGTATTTAAAAATCACCCAAATGTATACTTTTCAGCAAATCATCGATGCCTCTTAAGTACTGAAAATACGTATGAGCCAGTATATGATCAAGTGCTGGAATTTCTCTTATACGTGTTTTGTATCGAAAGTAGGGTACGCATACCCTGGTATACTTTTATATACTTTTAGAGTGATTTTTTTTTGCTCGGATTACAAAAATCTTCTTGAGAAAAGTAGTCAGTCAGCCAAGGGATCTGACCCATCCAAAAGATGGGGCCTAGTATAATAAAAAAATCGCCGAAGGTCTTGTAGTGAGGTGTATATAATATTTAATATTAATTTAATAAAATAATACGCATTTGTGGATCAAATAAGGTACACAACAGTTATTACTGTTGAAAATAGAAGACCACCGACTCGATGAACCAACGGTGAACGAAATAATAGACTGAGTTCAAATGATCAAGATACTTGAAGATTCTTTTTACACCGTTCACGTCGCCTTGACTCGGATTATTCAAATGACGACTTGCCCTTCCAACTGCATAGGCAATATCAGGTCGAGTAGCGATAGCGAGATACATCAAACTACCAACAGCCTCACGGTACGGATAATCGGTCGATTCCATTGCCTCATGTGAAATTTGATTTTCAGCCGGTGTAGTGACAGCATGCGCCTCCAACATTCTGAATTTTGTCAAAATTTTTCTCGTGTATGCATGTTGACGAATATGTATTGATCCATCCGGTTGTCGATCGATTTCTAGGCCAATGAAATATTTCGCATCGAGTACCCGAATTTCGAAATGTTTCGTCAGATGGTTGATTAATCGAAAAATATCTTCCTCATCTGTAGCTGCTATAATTCCATCATCGATGAAAATTCCCAAAACAATTTTCTTCTGGCCATTCTTGCTGATGAAAATGCACGAATCGGCTGACGTCGTTATCAGATCAAAATTGTTGAGAAATTGCGTAAATTTTTGATTCCAGCACCTTGATGCTTGCTTCAAGCCATAAAGACTTTTCAGCAATTTACACACTCTGTTTGTTCCATCCTCGTAGCCTTGTGGCATAAATTAATAAATTAATAATGCTTAGCGATAAAGTGAAATAAACTTAACGAAATAAAATGCATGATTCGCTTGCAGCTACTGTACTTAAATATCAAAAAAGAATTTATCTTCCATAAAATTAAGAAAAACAACGAATTGCCTATATAACGAAACGTAAATTTAAACGCGGCAGATATCCATAACTACCATATAAATTTCTTCGGAAAATTCTCCATAGAGGAAAGCCGTGGTGACGTCGAATTGTTTGATTTTTAAATTTTCTGCTGCCGCCATTGCAAAAATTGAGCGAATGGATCTGAACTTCACGACAGGACTGAACGTTTCCTCGTAATCAATGCCATATTCCTGTGTAAATCCACGCACGACTAATCGCGCCTTATACCGTTCGATCTCACCATTCGGTTTTTCTTTTACTTTAAAACCCCACCGGTTGTCCACCAATTTTCGACCAGCTGGCAATTGCACCAGTTCCCACGTTCGATTCTTTCTCAACGAGTTGAATTCTTCATACATTGCCATTTTCCAATTCGCACATTCCGAAGACTGTAATGCCTCATTGTAATTGCCTGGTTCACTTGTTGCGACGAATGCAGAACCAATTTCTATTGCATCACTCAATGCTGCATAACTGGTTTCCTTTGTTGATTTCATTTTCTGTACATTTTTCTTCGGTTTTTCTTTCTCGATCGGCTTTGGAATTTGCACTCAAAGATACCTTTTTGACGGATCAACGTTCTCGAACACTATTTCGCTTTCATTTGCTGGATTCATATCCTCCTGATCGTCGAAATCTTCGTGGCTGTCAACGAAAGTCTCACTTTCATCACCAAAATCGTTCTCCATATCCAAATTCTCAACCATATTGTCGACTGACTGAGTTGCTTCATCCTCAAATATTTGCGAAAAATCATCCGATTCCATAATTGCGTAATTGTCCTCATTCTCACACGATGATTGGGCCGATTCGAGAGAGTTTTCCACTAATTCTCGAAATATGACATCGCGAGAAATTTCGATTTTCTTTTCTTCTGGAATCCATATGCGGTACGCCTTTGAATCTTCACAATATCCCACGAAAATCCCTTGTTTCGCCTTTTTGTCCAATTTTCGTCGTTTTTGCTTAGGAATGTCCATCGACGCATTTTTGTTGAACCACACTTGATACGGCAATTTGTTCTTCACTGGACTAGGACCACATCGATTCAGTATGTAAACAGCTGTGTTAACTGCCTCTACCCAAAAACTTAATGCCAAATTCTTCGCATGTAGCATTGACCGTGCAGCTTCAACAATTGTTCGCATTTCTCTCTCTGCACGACCATTTTGTTCAGGCGTGTAAACCACAGTTTTTTGATGCCGAATACCATTGGTTTCGAAGAGTTTAATAGTGGCTATGTTGACAAATTCTAATCCGTTGTCCGACCGGAAGACTGACACTGTGCTGTTTATGGAATTAACGAGATTTAGATATTTCTGAATGTAAACTGGGACTTCTGATTTTTGCTATAAGAAGTAAACAGTGCGATAACTTGAGCAATCATCTTTGAATAAAACCAATATCCACCAATATCCTACCAATATCTACATTAAAAGATTATTTTAGAAAAAATTCTAGAACCAAAAAATCTAGAAAAGTATGGTCGCACTGGGGTTTATAGAATCGACTTGTTTTACCAGCAGATTTCGTTTTTGTTATTTTCATTATCTGTTAGCTCCACGAAAAGTTTTCGGTAAATATTTGGATAAATAATGTGATACCCCAAGTAAACGTCAGAAAATTCACTGAAGAGTGCATGCACATTGTGCATTGAGTATCAATTTTCATGGACGTTATCACAATTACGTTCAATATAGTAGAGATTATTGTCATTAACTGAAACTAACGCGTCAAGTAACAGTTTTTTATTTGTCTTTTCCCCTACAAAAAGATCGTTTTTGTTGGAAATTATTGTTCAAAGCCGTTACAGTAAAAAATGCTGAAGTTCTCAACTTACGCATTTAGCGCAACGATGTTCATGTTCATTTTGTGTGGCAATGTTCAAATGTTTTTGTCCAAAGAAGGCAATTTGACTGTGCACAATGAAACGATTTTGGAAAATCCAATCTTTAATCAATTTCAATTGTTGACATAACAATTACAATTGAATGAAAATGTAGATCAGTGAAAACACGAATATCTCTCTCTTCCTCTCTATGCTTTATTTGTATTATATGTCAGTAAATTACCTCAGCCTCTCAAATTAGAATCGAAAAATCTTCATATTATTCTAACTACTAGCACAAATATACCGAGTGCAAATAGAGAGCACATGTTCACGGTTCGGCACGAAAAACGAGAACGTTATTTTCCATGAAGATTTTACCACATTTCATTCTTTTTATAGAAAACAATTTCAGCACAAACACTTTCCCAATAATTGTTCAAGTGTTTTGAAAACAAATTGCAGCAATTACCTTTCGTTCGTCTCATATCCAGAACACAATTTTGTATGAAAAACAATGTCTGTTTTTATTGAAAAATTGTTACAGTCTCTTAAGTGGGTGCGATATGCAATATTCAACCCTCCGAACAATAACAATACTTAAGCACCCAACTCGGTTACTTGTTTCATTTCCGTGAAAAATGTGTTTTCATATAAATGTTTGGCATATAATTTCTGGGGTGCGCTCATAAATTTATAACTATTGTCTTCGACAATAACTTCATTCATTCCATGAACAAGGCTTAAACGTGCGATAACAGAAGAATGTTATTTATTCCGAGGGAGAGAGAGAGAGAGAGAGAGAGAGATGAAAAAAGGGTTTTACGAACACAACGGAGCGGCTGTTTCTATTATTTGTTAAGTCGAGGTTTTGTTAGTTGCTTATTGTTACGTTAAGAACACTAAATACATTGTTCAATATGCAAAAAGCTGCCCACTATTGCCGTTAACCTTTTGTTCAAATAAATTGGTTCTTGTTCAACATTTTTTAATTGTTTATTTTCTGGTAATTTTACAAATATGTTTCGATGTTGTTCAATTTACACTTTAGTTTAGAGAACAGCTGATTAAAAAATGTGGCACAAAAAAAATAATTGCTTGTACCAATTATTTGCGGGCAATTTTCAGCACATTATTTGAGGAAAAAAGTTTAGCAACGTAAATCCATGCCCACCTGAAAACCTTATTTGATGATAGCGTTCCGAAGTTTCAGCAGAAGGGATAAACTGACTACTTTCTCGCCTATATTGTGAAATAGTATTTTACATAACAAGGGATGAAAAATGGAGTTTTCGTGTGAATTTTGTTGATCATCGCCGAGGTAAATAAACACACGAAAACGAGACTGTTCAGTTCATTATTATTCCGAGTTATGTAATGGATTTTATCAAATACGCGCGGTGTTCGGATGTCAAAATTACTTAACTAGAAGAATAATTCAAAAATTACACTTCCGGTCTATGTTGTTGTCTCGTTTTCGCTTATGTAATAAAATAGAATACACACTTGTCACTATCAGTCTCGGCAAGCCTCGACTTCCTCGCGACAAGTGTGTGATATATATTACATGGTGAGGGCGTCGACATTAGTATTTTCGATGCATCATGTAAAATTTATGGTAGCATTGGGGCTGCTTTTTTGAGCGGTTAAATTGAACTGACAGCTTTTAAATTTATCAGAGCTGACTGCAATTGGGCCAGGGATTAGTACCTCTGTTTGAGAAGATAATTCTCTGAAATTCCTTCAAAACTCACTCCAAATTGACCGTTATTCACCAATGAAGACAACTATTAAACACCAAAACATTCAACTGGTAAATTGGTATAAAAAAATTGTCTCGAATGTCAAACAAAATCTTGAAGTGTACCAACAATTTATGTGGACAATACCTCCTTGCCTCTTACAATAAATATTTCAACTACGATTTAGCATTATAACGTACACACTGGCATATTAGAAGCGTTATAAATGTTTACTCGGCAATTAATTTGAAGCAGTCGGTAATTCAATCATAACAATACGATATTGAAGTGACTGCTAACACCGAATTATGTTCGATTTTCAAACAGCGTCTCGGCTATGTTATCTGACTAATTTTTGGGCCAATATGTTCTGAATATTTGTGTGTCCATGTTGTGTTTAACGATTCGACCACTTCTTGACACATATATGCAGTTGTTTTATGAATTGGATATCTGGAATGCATGTTTTATTTGTTGACTATACCCCCAGAATTAATTAAAAAAATACTCCTACAAAAAGGTGTACATTAAAATGGTCTCGAACACATATTTCAAAGAACCCTTTTCCTATATACCGAAGTGAAGCTATTGTTTTTTATGCTAATTGTTGAATTTCTATTCGGTGAGATAGTAAATACTGTAACATTCTATCAATACAACCAGATTTTTCTCAGTAACAAATGAAAAGTCTATAGTTCAACTAACCAAATGACAAGCTTGGCAGTGTAAGGCTGCAAAATCTATTACTTCATTGGTTTTAACATTCTTTTTGCTGTTGTGTCGTCGTCATTGCCATTCTTCTTTCTGTAGCATTGGGTGTATCCGATGATGGAATTTTTACGTGGAACTGACGGCTAATTGCAGTATTTTTGATGTAGAAGTGTTGCTCAAGTAATGTGTCGGGCTAAATTCGTGTTGTGGCCTGTTTGATTTATAATCGATGAATTATTATTGTGTCGGTGGGTGGTATGGTTGGTACAAATGCAAACATTTTAAATTATCCGACCATCGTTTTTACATTACTTATACCTAACTTTTCCAACGAAATTCCATAATTTTCAACACTTAAGTTTTGTATTAATGTTGTGTTTGTGTGGTGTAGATGGATTAAGGATTTTTTTTTGATACCAACATTGAAAAATGATACTTTCGCCCCGCATATGAAGGGCGAAAGTAAAAAAATGCATCCCACGGGGAGAAAGTACTTAACGAAGAGCGAACGCAACTGAACGAACAGCGAAAGTGACTGACGTCACAGAAAATGAGAGAAATGAGTCGAGTTGTCAACAAAATCCGCTCATATTATGCAGAATACTTTGATCAAAATTGTAAAACACTGTGCGCCAGTGTTCTTATTGAAATTAGCATACAAAGTTGATAATTTTTGTTACTGAATGATTTGTTAGTTATATCTTAATTTGTGTGTGTGTTATTGTTGTGATGGCTAAATTATTAAATTTTTCATATACCAGGGGGCTGCCGCCCCCTGGACCCCCGCATTTTCTGGCTAAATGCCGTTTTATTTCAACATTTTGTTGCGATGTTTGCGATACGTATCAATTTTCAATGTTGGTATCAAAAAAAATAGTATGAACGACTCGGGGCGAAAGTAAAAAAATTCAACCTGTGCGATTAGAGCCCTTGCCTTCGGCGCGGGCTCCAACTCTCGCACACGGTTGAATTTTTTTACTTTCGCCCCTTGTCATTCAATGTACTATTGTTGCATAAGTGTTGATTAAATGTTGAATTTTAGTCCAACCACACTTTTCACATTTATCTAATACCAGTATAGTAACTTATGTTGTATTGATGATGTTGGATAAATGATGTCTTCATGTGGTGTAAATGATGTACAAGCAGTGGATTTTTGATGAGTTTGTGGTGTGTAGGCTGTAATAGTATATTATGTTGCTAGGAACAAAAAGATGTGTTTTTGACCCAGCCAGGTGGTCATCAATATATACTATTTTTTATTCAGGCTGACCAAAAAGTCACATTCCAAACAACAAACTTGAATAGATTTTTTTTTTCAATTGTACCCTGCAATCAAAGTGATCACTGTGATATCAATCATACTTTTTACGTCGTAAATCAAAGTAATCTGTTCAATGTTTCGCAAATCTCAACTCAATGAAATCCGAAATTGTTTCAACTTTAATTTGTATTTCGTGCAGAAACAAAATGAAATGTAACAAATTGCTAAATAAAATTGACATGACGAAAAGTGACGTTATTACACAACTGGACACGAAAAGTGACGTGACTGGGGACGAAAAGTGTAAAAAAGTGAGAGAAAAAGTTGTTGTTGTTATCTAGTGAGATAATGTGACGTTTTTCGTTTTTGGTCCACCTGAATAAAAAATGTTTTTTGAAGTGTCCAAACATCATTTTTACAACACTCACATCTCATTTTTCCACTCTTACACCGCTCTTTTAAGCTTCAATTTTTTGGTCCTCTTATGTCTACCGTGAATAATAAAGTAGATAAGGAATACAACAAGTGAACAAACACTACTGTCGTAAACAAAGAAAGAAGAAGAGACCAATAACTCGGACAAAAGTAGACAAAGTCCAAAGAATTTGCATTTAATTTTGTGTAACTTCTTGCTTAATAATAAGCAGCTCAATGACGGGTAATTTAAGGAGATAAAATTGAATTAAAACATTCGATTCAAATAAAAAAAAAATTATTAAAAGATAATTGGTTTGTCTAAACCAATATTTTCCGAAATACTCAACAGTTATTATCTTCTGGTAAACATAAAATAGTAAAACGTTTTATAATAATGTAATGGTAAAATTATTATATAAATATTTATTTTTATTTGGCAAACTTAATATTTTATAACATTTACCCACTCACTCATTGAAAAATAATGTTTATAATCTGTGTTTGCATACAATTCAGAAAGAGAAAAGACAATGTAAATCGGGAGAGGAAAAAAAAGATTTTGTTGTGAATTTTCCGACTAATATGTTGATGTTGATGTTCCAGTTGATGTCTTTAACGTAAGTGCTTCAAATCCTGAAATGAGACCTCTCATCCAGTCTCACAACGTCTAACAAATCCGAAATGAGACCACTCATCCAGCCTCGAACATCCTCCATAAATCTTTGAAATGAGACCTCTCATTACTTTCGGATGAATTCCGATGAATTTTTGGATGAATTATCGGTCTCAAAGGTTCGAAATAACAAGACTCATCCAGTCTCATCTCCATATAAAAATTTCAGTCTCAAAAAGGTCTCACCGACACCTTTTTTTTACCCGGGGTATAAGTGATTGACTCATAAGTTAAGATTCATAAGTTGACGATCTATAGTTGGGTGTACTCTCTAAAATTAATCCGAAACTCCAAATCAAATCGTCAAATATCTTATGCACGATGGCACGAATAAACAGTACATTTTTTATCCAATTTTTTTTCAAAATAAAATATGCAAGTTGGCGCCGTTGGTAACAATCATAAAAGTTAGTATTTTTGCCAAGTTTCAGTGGCAATGATCGAAGTGAACAGGTGGCGTATTTGCTCTAGATGCTTTCCCAGAAAAATCACTTGATCAAATATTGTCACAGATTATCGTCTTATTATCGCTGCGGAGCAATGTTCTCTTCAGGCAGCCTTCACATGCAAAATCTATCGGTGAACAAGACACTGTTAATAGAATCCAGGGCCGGACTAGCTTTTTGACGTCCGATCAGGCGATGTCTGAAGCGCCAGTCAAAGTATTTCTACCGACCTGTGCTGTATGTAAAAAAGCAAAACGCCCTCTATGACCAGTCCGCGCCTTGTAATCGGACTTTAAATTTAAACTAAGAAGATTTTGAAGTTAGAAAAAATTAGTTTAAATATAAATTCTGTGAGTATTCTGAGCATGCACCGACTGGCTCTGAGGCAGTGCCTCAGATCAGCTTCGTCACATACGACAGAAATCAAAGTCGGTGTGTCTACAATGAAATATATGAGCAGGATGTTGCTTTATCTAAATTATACTCGCAAATTGTAATTTACAAGGCTGTTCAATATTTGCATTATTTCCCACAAATAGATACGCATCTGAAAATTCGTTTCTTCGTTATCATTGACCAAACAATGCGTTCCTTTGCTAAAAAAAAACAAACAAATTAGAAAGACCGTTAGAACATTTTGTGGTGGTAGTTCACGACCTATGTTCTACTTGAATTCTCTCTGTCCTATGTTCGTCCTATCAATTGAAACATTAAACTATTTTACGTGTTACGGCATGTTTCATTTTCATTTACATTGCCTAATCACGTAAAGCATTGTACTTACAAGGTTCCAAGTTGTTATTTGACAAGTGGGTAATACAGCTTGGAACCTCGGAAGTAATATACTAATTCCCCCGGTGTAGATTAACCATAATTTGTACAGGTTGGATTGTAATTTGTCCTTTATTCGCACAATAGATTGCCTGCCTTCGAAATCGAATTCCACTCGTCCTCTTTGTAATGATTTGGTTGTAGGTTGGACGAAGGTGTACTTTATCACCAAATTTAATGAGAGATTTTCTTTAATTTTCTGAGAACAGAACATTAATTTAACGATTACAGAGCCACACCGTTAACGTATAACACTCTCACGTTTCCTTAAGGTTCGAAAAATAACAAAAAAAATTAGTTTTGTTTATTTAACTCAAAGTTGAGGTGGTAAAATTCTTCTGCTTAAAAAATCCATCATTTTCTGTTGTTGTATCAGGTGTGTAAATTTATGGAAAAAAAGCAACAACTATTTCCATGACTATTATGCAAAACGATTACATAAGGGCACGGCGCCGTAATTTTATTCTTAATGAATTTCAAAAACAAAGAGAACCTTTTTTCTTACATTTCTAATTTACACTCATGCTATTTAGTTTCATTTTACCATTTAACATCTTTTGAATTCAATTATTATTATTATTCGAACATACTCCGCACGGAAATTTGTACAAAACCAATCTTTCTATACCTCACTATCTCTGTCTTTCTCTTCTCTGAGCTGACCTATTACTAATTCTTAATTTTATTTACTTTGAATTTGTAGAAAATGTGAATAGATGTACACATGATATTGAAATGCAAGCAGGTTTAGTGCGTGGCATCGGTTAGTTTCACACGTTGGTGCTAAATAGATCTACCCAAAAAATTAAGAGTTTATTCTATTAAAAAAATCACTTGTTTTCCTTGTTTTTATCTGTTCAGACAAGATTTTTACGTGCGTTTCATTTCTGATGCATGGAATAGCGTCGAAGAGGTGCAACTAGATAAGCATTCATTGTATTGTATGCCTTGCATAATTTAATTATTTTTTGTATTCAGATATGGACGTTCAAAAAAAATTTCATTCGTTTGAAAGTAAATTTTGTGTTACGAATTACACTCTACCTGATTTATTCGAAGTCTTAGGTCCTCTCCTCAAGATTTCAAAATATTTTCAAACTTCGAAGTTTTCCTTCCAGCACAAAAGTAATTCTAACATTATGTTACATTTTAATCAAACATTATTGAAACGTTCCGTGTACATGTCGAGTGTCGAAACAAATTCACGCCGTAGTGTGCCTAAAATTGTAATTTCGAGTCGATGAAAAAGTGAACCGAAAAATACATTTGTGCATCCCACAACTGAAATACGACCTATTTTGCCATGATTTTTCATTAAGAAATGTCAGTTTTTCCCGAACTATATATCGTGCGGGAAAAAACTTCATTTCTTTACGATTTATACCTATAAAATGGTTATTTGTGTACCTGTTTTGGACGATTGATTTTAGGCAATTTCGCGGATTGTAGGCCGAACGAAGTGAGGTCTACAAGCGAAAGTGCCTAAAATCAACCGTCCCAAACAGGTGCACATGTAAGTTTTCATGCAGAGGGCCGGAAACCCGAGAAAATTCAAAAAATTGTCCTCATTTTCGGCCCCGAAGCATGAAAAAAATATTTGCGTATGGTAACTCTGCTGTTCATTTTACAACATAGCTGAACATTAGTTTTCAGCATATCTGTATATTCTACGTAATTGTTGAATGTTGAACGGAATGACAGTACTATGTACAGCTAAGATGTACTACTGCACTGTTAAGTTACCAAATGTACTTGTCGCGAATTTGTACAGCAGAGCAGTACATGATTTGTGACAGATCCAAAGTACTATTGAGATGTAAAATGTACAATATAGCTGAACGAATGACAGTTTGAATGTAAGTCGTGGTAGCTGAACGAATGACAGTTTGAATAATTCAAATTGAATGTAGGTCGTGGAAACTTCCATAATATCAAGACTAAAAACTGCATGACATTTCAACACAATTCTAGATTTATTCGTAATTCATAAATTCAGCGGTGAATAAATGAACTGGAATAATGAAAGATTTTTTTTAGTGTAATTGACGGTAAAAGCTGTCGTTGTAGATAGCAGATTTTCTGATGCCTCTACTCGCATTTCATATTCCTTATGCGATGGAATCTTTGATGAAATCACATCAAAAAAATTTATGACTAACTATTTTCAGGGTCGGTAAAATTTCTATTAAAGTACGCTAAATGTAGAAACCAGATTTTATGTAAATAAGACGGATTATGTGCAACTGACGTTTTATTAACGCACCGAGTTATACATAAATAACTATTTTCGTAAACAAATTATAGATTTGCAACGGTTTCGCCGAACAAAATGATCCAAGCACGAACCGACTATTATTCAAACGTAACCTCACTTAAGTTTCGTTAAATGTTTCGTTCATTCATTCATGTGTATGAATTTTTTTTAACGTGGATGGCCAACGCACTGCTCCTAGCATGAACACTACTTTGACAAATATCCAATTTGGAGGCTTTTGTGATGACAGCTACCGCTTAAGATTGATTGTATTGTGTGTTTTAACTCATACAACGAAAACAAGTCATCTATCTTTATCTTTACGAAAGAAACGCAGTGCCTACTGTGACTTCATTAGCCTCCAAATATTTCTTATGTTCATGCTAGGAGCAGTGCGTTGGGATGGCATTTCTTGACGTGGATGACATTTCAATCGGCTATGAAGATGATCTATATATAAACATAACCTAAGTATTTTTTTGTGTTACTACTGACATTTTCATTCTTAGTAATATTGAGGTTATAGTCTTATGGGCGATAATAAATTATTTTAGTGGTACTTCTCGCTCAGTGATTTGTGTCCACCACTAAATACGACGAAAGTCCTGTTTTCTTGTTGATCAATAAAATAATTGTAAATGACGATAAATTCTATTTTGGATATCAACAACTTAATACAATCCGTTTTCTCAAGAGGTAAAAGGCTTTAAAAGTTGTTGTGAGGAATTCTTTTGAAAATCCACCTATCCAAATCGGACCCATTTCGTCTATGATTGATATATACATGGTTTTAAATGTTGCCCTTAGATCTCAAAGCAGGCTTCAAAAAGTCTCTAGTCACTTTTGGTTGATAGTGGCTGACCTTAGAAGGTCGAAAAAGGATGTTTTTTGGACTCATTTTACGGCTGCTAAATGTGCGCTCGTTGGAAAGCTGAAGTCAAGTACTTTCAGGGCATGCCTAGTTTGGACTAAGTTCGGACAATCAGTTTCAATAAATGAAAACTACTAATTGAAAAAACACATTTTTCGAAAGAAAAGAAAAAAACAAAGTTTCCATGGTTCTGGATAAATAGAGTAGGGTAATTTTTGTTACAGTCGAAGAAATTTAGTTTTCGGGTTTTCCAAAGGTATTAATCTTATTTAACCCACACTTTATCCCACAACAATGGAATCCACAAATTTAAATTTAGTTAACTCAGCGGTCGCAATGACGGCGCTGCAGTCACGATTTCAAAATGTGATATAGGGTGGATAAACTAAATTTTGGTTTTGGTTACATTTTCTCTTGGTTTTTAATTATTACATCAGGCTTCTAAATTAAGAGTAAATTTATGCAATATAAACCGTTTGAGTTTGAAAAAAGATGTTTTGTATCAGTGAACGATATAGGAAAGCGTTCAGTACGTCTCAACATACAAAAGAACGTAAAATATAATTGTACATTTAGCCACCCTACGTCCGTCATCGCTTCTATTGTCTTCAAAAACATATTGTGTGCTTGTCATGATAATTATCAGACGTTTGTTTATTTATGTGTCTCATCTAAAATGCTGGCCAGCAAAATTTTGATCATTAAATTCAACGGCAAAATTGATCTAAATGTTAAAGTAATTGTGAATAATAGTGAAGTTAATGTGGTTTTGTTTTCTCTTCATAAAGGAATTTGCATCAGTTCGATGTAAAGTGCGGAGCACCATTGGAAAAAAAACTTGTCGCTGAAGAATGATCAAAAAGTTGCTGGACGCAATAGCTTCAACTAATGCTTTGCAGGATATAGAATCGAAATTAGAGAAACACCAAGAGCCGTCCATTTGAAATCTTCATCATCATCATTTCAACTAAAGGCTTTTTTTTTAACGAAACGCAGATTCGGAACATTCTTTTTCGCCAAATTACAATTTGGCATAGGAAATCAATTCAACTCTTTGTATAAGTGAAGCTCATGATTGAGCTCAATCATGAAAACAGAATCTGGTCAGGAATAAGATAAGAATATGAATGTATGACGAACTTCAAAGTTCCTGATTTATAATCCTGAGATGCCTGCTCATGCAATTATGCGATTTACGATTTCCAAAGAATTTTAATATCAACTTTTAGACAAAATAACAATTTCCAAGTCTGTTTTCTATTTGATTTATTTGATGTATTTCCGACCTCGTTCTAGGGTAATAAAATTTTCTGTGGATTATTTGTAACTTCATGAAAATATTAAGATTGAAAACCTCAGAAACATTCACATAAAAATTATGCTTTCCTAACTAATGTTGAAATAGCCTTTTTGCACTCATTAGGAACTTAGGAAAATAACTACTGGTCGAGACGGTTTACTTGTAGTCCGAAATTATATTTTGGCTTCGTAGAACACAGATAAACACAAGAGAGAGGAATTATATGATATGCAGTACATACTGTCCCGCAATGAAAGTAGATAAGTAGGTATGGCCAGTCCATACAAGTCGGAGCACATACGGATTTGCATGGCGCCACCTCAAACTAACTCATTTCTAGTGGAAATTTGCACTAGAAATGAGTTTGTTTGAGGTGGCGCCATGCAAGTCCGTATGTGCTCCAGCTAGAACAAATTTGAACGTTTGGCCATACCTATCTATTTACTTTCATTGCTGTCCCGTACAATCTTTTTCTAAATAAAAGTTATAGTCAAATCGACAATATTGTATTATTTGGCGATTTGTCATATTTTGGAGTTTCTTCACACTTTGGCGATTTTTCTTGACAATTCATCATATTTAGTTGATTTGTTAAATCATCAAGAAAAGTCTCAGAAGTGTGAAGAAACGCCATAAAGACAAATTTTCAATTCTCTATGATCCTTGGAGTTTCTTTACTCTTTGGCGATATTTCTTGGTTTTTCTTCACATTATGGCGATTTTTCTTGTTGATTTAACAAATCAACCATAAGAGGTTCCGAGCCAACGCTGAAATTGTAGCCTATATTTCTGCGTTTCGAAATTTTTGATCGCTGATATTTTTTTACGAGAGCCCTTTTTGAAAAATGTACGACCACATTTTCGAGTAAAAATATGTCAGCTTTGAATAAAAAATAAAATTGTCTGTGAAAGTTCCATGTGCTTTGAGAAAAGTGTACCTTTGATGCAAATTTGGGGCATCGGTACAGTTTTCTCAAAGCAAATGGAACTTTCACAGACAATTTTATTTTTTATTCAAAGCTGACATATTTTTACTCGAAAATGTGGTCGTACATTTTTCAAAAAGGGCTCTCGTAAAAAGATATCAGCGATCAAAAATTTCGAAACGCAGAAATATAGGCTACAATTTCAGCGTAGGCTCGGAACCTCATAATGATGAATTGCCAAGAAAAATCGATAGTGTGAAGAGAAGAAGAGAAAAATCGCCAGAGTGTGAGGAAACGCCAAAGTGTAAAAATACGTTTTTGAAATGTCTCTACATTATCTTTCGTAAAATGATAGTGTCCTCGGGATCTTTTGTTAAAGTATGAATTCCCTAGGATCGAACAAGATGCCGTTACCTGACGTAAAATAAGAGTTTCCTTAGGATCGAACCAGGCAGCATTTCGTAACTTTTATAAAAGGATAGATTCACTAGCTTCGAACAAATAACGCATTTTAGATAAATTTCGTAAAAGGATAAATTTCCAAGGATTTGTTTAATCACCACGAAGAATCGCCAAAGTGTGAAGAAACGCAACAAAGACAAATTTATCATTCTTTGTTTTTGCCGGCGTTTCTTCATCCCTTGCCAATTTTGTATTTTTGGCGATTCTTCATGGGAATCATGATTAATGACGGCTACGAGCTTTAGCGAAAACGAATGAGATGTTCCGATCCGAATCTGCGAGCGAACTTCCGTTTCGTTAAAAAAAAACCTTTAGTTGAAATGATGATGATGAAGATTTCAAATGGACGGCTCTTGGTGTTTCTCTAATTTCGATTCTATATCCTGCAAAGCATTAGTTGAAGCTATTGCGTCCAGCAACTTTTTGATCATTCTTCAGCGACAAGTTTTTTTTCCAATGGTGCTCCGCACTTTACATCGAACTGATGCAAATTCCTTTATGAAGAGAAAACAAAACCACATTAACTTCACTATTATTCACAATTACTTTAACATTTAGATCAATTTTGCCGTTGAATTTAATGATCAAAATTTTGCTGGCCAGCATTTTAGATAAGACACATAAATAAACAAACGTCTGATACATATCATGACAAGCACACAATATGTTTTTGAAGACAATAGAAGCGATGACGGACGTAGGGTGGCTAAATGTACAATTATATTTTACGTTCTTTTGTATGTTGAGACGTACTGAACGCTTTCCTATATCGTTCACTGATACAAAACATCTTTTTTCAAACTCAAACGGTTTATATTGCATAAATTTACTCTTAATTTAGAAGCCTGATGTAATAATTAAAAACCAAGAGAAAATGTAACCAAAACCAAAATTTAGTTTATCCACCCTATATCACATTTTGAAATCGTGACTGCAGCGCCGTCATTGTGACCGTTGTGTTAACTAAATTTAAATTTGTGGATTCCATTGTTGTGGGATAAAGTGTGGGTTAAATAAGATTAATACCTTTGGAAAACCCGAAAACTAAATTTCTTCGACTGTAAGAATAGAAGCCACTCCATTGGTGGAATTTGTGTCATGTACAGGTACAAATTTAGGATTAATTTTAACGAAATCTACTAAAAAAAATAAAAAAAATTTCTAGTATTTCTCAATTATTTTCGATATTTTGACATTTTACATTACAGCACAGCAGTATAAGAATATGAGAACTTTTGAAGTTCAATTTCACAATACTGCTCAGCTGAACATTAATGTTCAGAAAAACAGTACGATATTATAAGATCTCTTTGACATATCGTTTACCAAACACAAGTTCTGAGTTGGCGCATGAGTAAGGTGGTGGACTAGAGTGTCGGAGGTTATGGGTTCTAGCCGCAGTTAGCGCCAATTTTTTTTTTTCAATTTAGTTAATTTAGTTAATATAATTTAACGTACTAAATAATATAACAATGAAAAATGGTGGATTTTGACTATATTTTCTGTACAATTTTTAATTTTGGATCAGGGAATCAACGTTCGCTTAACTGTACATTTATACAGCTGTGCTGTAAATATTACTGCTACGTTAACATAATGTACTTGTCGCGAATTTGTACAGTACATTCGTACAAAGACTACAGCTAAGCTGGACAAGATTTTTTTAGGTGTAGTGCGGGAAAAGAATTACATGAATTTTTCTATGACTATACGATTGATTAAATTTAATATGGTGAATGTGAAGTGTGTATGTTTTCAAGTAAATTGATGTGTTTTGTCTATTTCAGTTGTCCGATGCACAAAACGTTGTTCGTACCTCGACAGGAAATGGATTTTTTCAGCACACGTCCTAATTTTCCTTACTCGCTTCGCTCATCGCTCGTAAGGAAAACTTAGGGCTGGTGCTGAAAAAATCGTCATTTCCTGGCTTGGTACGAAAAATACTAATTCAACGCTTCCTTATGAAAATGACGCTGCGTTAGAAAGACGTGTGTGAGAACTTTCGGCGTATGGAATTACTTTCATTTAACATTTTAATTTCCAAATCATTGTCTCGTAAAGAAAATACACTCTTAAATAACCTTTTAAAAAAGGTTTCCGCCTTAATGTTCCACACAAACCGCAAACCACATACCGGTTACCACAATATCCGATTTTTTGGAAGAACTATGCTAAGGAAATGCCGACACTTTTAATGTTTGCAAAAAGTTATATCGATTTAGCCGCCGACGCCGCCGAAGAATTTTTTGACGTAGCCGGCCGCCGATACCCACCGGCGTCAAATTAGCCGCCGATCTCATCGGCTGAGACCGGCGCACAGTTCTAGGCGGATTACATAACTAGGGAAAACAAGAGAATTAGTTTAAGGCCAGGTTATGCCCGCTTACATCTTTGCTGTATATGAGACCATAACCTGGCCTTCAAGAGCATGTTTTTGACTTGAAAGTTGAAATCTTAGTTACGTCTTACTTTTCTCACAATACCAAAAGTTTCGGAAGTTTTGCTGACGCTATGATCATCATCACTGTTTTGTTTTACAATATTAGCGGCTGTCATGCTTAAAGTACAGAAACACAATAAAGTGGTGAAAGGATCAGATGCACGCAAGTAGTTACGATGATTCGTGATAGAACTAAATCATTTCTGCGCTTTTTGTAAATGTGGTGAAGAAAATTCGTTAGATTTTATATGTTAATGCACCGCATAAACTTTGCGTCACGGTGTATCTTAAACACTCGGTACTGTCAGAGTTACGACATTCCATACGGCAAGAGCCCTGCACATTGGATGCCCCTTACTGAATTGTATTTCTTTAATTCTTGCTGCTGTTTGCAGTGAAAATCAAAAATTTTGTTAAAATAAAAAAATAATAAAAATGTTAAATGGGCCTACATCAAGGCCTACAAATCGTGACGAACGTTCTCGCATATTTTTTTGGTTATTAGGCTCTGGTTAATGTTGTACGTGCACTCCCCTTTAATATTTGTTTAAAGTTTCCCAATACTATGAGCATTGAACATCTAGCAAACAATGAACGGTATACACTCTATAAAACATAAAACTACGGCACAGTGTAACCTTTCTGATTGTAGCTTAATCAAATTTACAGAGATTTTGAATGCATGAGTGTATTGCGGGTAGTACCGAGCTCGAACATAATACAATAATTATAATAACAAAACATCGACAAAAGTAGCTTGAGCACACTGCTCATCGCTATAATATCTAATATTTTCTAGCAAACATTATAAACGCCGTCGATGTAAACAACAAACAAAACAAGCGAGCTTTACTCCCTGTATAAGTTAGTTCATAAATACATAGCAAATACACACAGCAAAAGCGTTTCCAGAACATTATCCGGTATACAAGCGAGTATAAATTGTACCAAACAACCAACCGGATTGTTTAGTTACACAAAATAATGTACACAGCGAATGAATTCAAATTCATATAAAATAGAATGTTATACCAGTTAGACAGGCAGTGTTTAAAATTTCTGATTCGCTACTTTTTTTTCACTTTGATAGGAAAGTAGTATAGCGAGAGAGTGTTATTTGACTTTTATAATATTTTGATGGTAGGTGGGTATAAATGTGTGTAAACTTTGACTTATTTATGTCACATCTTATATGGGGTTGTTAAATTACATATTTGTGTTGTAGCTGCCAGGTATGTAAGCGTTCTGAGAGAAAAAGGTGTACAACGTCAAGCCTATCTCCCCACACTCTCCAAACACTCGTTCCATGGAAATTACAGATTATGTGATATAGAGACTACAGCAAACAGAAACAAATAAACTTAAAAAAAATGAATTATAAAACCATCACAACACAATCACCTTAACAAATTATAATTGAGCACTATTGATGTCATTTTTTACTGATAAGATGTTTGTTACTTGATTTTGACAATTTTTGAAAATTGAATTTTTGAGAATTTTTAGCAAACCCAGAACCAGTGATGTCCAAATCACATTTCAATGAACCATGATGATTTGTTTATTTATAAAGTAGGGATGACGGACAAGGGCATAACATTGCAGTAGTTCAAAGGAGAGGTTTGGCCTCGTTTAGTTACAGTTTATTTCTTAAAAATGGTCCTTTGAGGTTGGACATATTTGATTTTCTTTCGTAGGTTGTTCACTTCCACTGCAAAGCGTTTAATAAAAAAAAATTAGAAGAACATATCGACAAATGATTTTTAAATTCTACTCGGGATAAAAATAAAGTCTCGGCTTCGCCTTGGGTCAACAAAATTCACACGAAAACTGTTTTCAGTCGGTGGCAGGACAGAGTTGATATTAGCATAGAACGAATGTGCTATGCCGCGCGTCTGAATGGCAGTACCTTCCCAACTTTATCCTACACCTCGGTTAAAACATCGTCTTTTCTCTAAAACTAACTATGTTTCACTAATAAAACGTGAATCGATAATTTGAACGAGAAATTTGACTGATTTTTCTACGTTTTGAGACCAAGCTCAATGGTAACTCTTCTCCTTTCAACGAAGGCAAGCATATTATCTATTACTTTAATTGATCTTAGTATTTTGTAGAGATTAATTTCGAATCTATTACTTCATTTTTTCACAATGAGTTTTGAAAGACCGTATTCGCTCAACTTTTGTCGTTTATTCATGGAGCCGTTATCGATAACAGAAAGCCGTGTGGATATATTTCGGTTCTGGCCAACGACTATTTTAATTGCGCGTTCCTACTTCAGTAATCAACGAAAATCTGTTTCTATATGCTGTGCAAAATGTCATTCGAAATCACACATCCAACACACACACGCCACAGAGCACTTGATATGTATATCAAACAATGGTGCAAAATCACGATATAATTTTTGTGGAACCGAAAATCGTGACCCGATGAGACGTCCATGGATTATATGAAAATAACGTATGCCACCCCAGCATATACTATATGTTTTGATAACGTGTTGTGCACAATAAACCTACCTAATCACAATTCAGATCCAACCAATGATGCTTTATAAAATATATATCTGCCAAACGAAGAAGACTTAAAATATCTCACACACTTATTCATATACGAGATGCTATTTCGTTTTGAAAATTATAACGAGGACAAAGCACGTCAATACATATATGTGTGCATGCTTATGGGGATTGAATGTCGTTATAATGCGGATCATGATGAGCATTATATAGGATATAGGATTGATGGGATATGTGCGTGATAATTTACTTCTTTAAGAAATTCATGTGAGTATCGCTTGGTTTTCGCTTACCCGATAAGAATAGGGATTAACTGACAAAAATATTAAATTGATTTAAAATGGATACATAATAAACCTCTCTTACTATTGACAATTATTGTGGTCTGAGCGATGTGTGTAAGGGTTTCCTATTCATTTTAGTTTACCGTCAATTTATACATCAGGTATTATAGAATTCTGACGTAGGGTACATTTCAACACATCGATATGTACCTTATGAGAAAATCCAATGTTCCGGTACATAAATAAACAGATTTCAATTATTTATGGTTGCTCTAATAACTATTCTACCCCTTTCAACTGATAATTTCTTTTATCTTTTAATTCTACGAACTGGAGAAAACTCATCACAAGGTCAGGACAATGCGAAAAAACAATGGAAGTGATTAAAAATTAATTTTAGTTTCTATCAGTGGCTGAGAGTATTTGGCCCTTCTTAAAGATAATTATGCTTCGAATGTGAGTGGTTCGATCCCTAACGAGTTTCTAGACACTTTGTCTTTGTGCGATTTGAGTCAGCGCAACGTAATTCGTAACGGAATTACTAGGACATTAGACCTCTGTGTAACTTCGTTGCAACCCGACAGGCTGAGTATTGTAAGGTCAAAGGATCCACTAGTCCCTGAAGATGACCATCATCCAGCACTTGACATGTGTTTCGATCTGTCGCGATGCAAATTCCTTGCCGAAGAGCGTCCACCTAAAGTCAATTTCTACAAGGCCGACTATGATCGGCTTAATGCAGGCTTAATGTTAGTTGATTGGCGATGCGAGTTTGCTGGCTTGGACATTGACGAAGCGGTTAACCGATTCTATGACATTCTTGAGCCATTCATTGTTACCATCCCGAAAACGTTTGTGCATGCTGGTGACTAACCTGCTTATTATTCGTATGAGCTCATTTCGATGATTAAGAGAAAGGAAAGACTGAGGCTAAGTATTAAAACTGAGAAGTGTCCGTCGGCTAAGGTAAAACTAAGATCAGAGTTCGAAGTGCTTCGTAAGACGGTGAAAGCTGACATCAAGTGTTGTTTCGATGATTACGTAAAAAATTGTGAAGAGAAGATGAAGACCAATACGAAGTGCTTCTTCGCGTTTACTAAGTCATTGAGAAAGACTAATTCACTTCCTAATTGCATGAAGTATTTAGGAGACGAGGCATCGGATAGGCTATCGGTGTGTAATTTGTTTGCAAAGTACTTTGACTCTGTGTATAACCCGGTCATTGATAGCGGATCCGAAGAAATCATTTTTGATCCGTTCGTTTATCAGCAAGGTTCGGATCTTGGAGAGACGGATGTTGAGCTCACTCCAGCGCAGGTCGAGGCAGCGCTGAAAGGATTTGACGTAAATAAGGCTTCTAGTCCCGATAATATTCCGATGATGTCCTTCATTCGGTTATCGTTGTCGTTGAGCCTCCCGCTGTGTATTTTATTCAACAAGTCTATTAAGGAGAGTAACTTCCCTACTAGGTGGCATATTGGCTTTGTTTCTCCAGTGTTTAAAGAGGGTGACAAGAATGACGTTACTAATTATAGGCCAGTGACAATTTTGTGTGCGATGTCAAAGATTTTTGAAAGACTGACTTTCAATAAACTGTTTGATAACGTAAAATTGATCATTCACAGCTCTCAACATGGTTTTTTTGCTAAAAGATCAACTCAGACGAATCTTATGGAATATGTTGCACGCGTAGCAGATGCCATAGTAGCTGGTGGTCTGGTCGATACGGTGTACACGGACATTTGATAAGGTTGACCATTGCATTTTACTGAAGAAATTGGAGTCCATCAGTATTTCACATAAGATGGTCCAATGGTTCTCAACATATCTTCGAAATCGGTCTCAGTTTGTTGTAATTGATCAATCTAAGTCTACAAGAATCGCTCCGACATCAGGGGTTCCGCAAGGTTCCATACTTGGACCACTCCTTTTTATTATTTTCATAAATGATTTGCTAACATCTCTCTTCGTGCTCAGGATTCGCAGACGATCTGAAACTATACAAGTCTATAAGCAGCGTCTACGATTGCCAGTTGCTCCAAGATGATATATCGAAGGTGATTGACTGGTGTAGCAAAAACCATATGCATCTGAACGAGGACAAATGCGCAGTGATGTCAACTACTCACAGCCCGAACAAGATAATCTTTCATTACGTAATTGATGACCATATCCTGAAAAGAGTTGAAACGAAGAAGGATCTGGGAGTAATCTTTGATGACAAGCTTTCATTTATAGAACACATTAACGATATGACGAGAAAGTCGTATAGGCTGCTTGGGTTCATCTTTCGCTGCGGAAAGTATTTCTCGCATCAATCAAGCATGCGCCTGCTGTTTTGCTCGCTAGTCAGAAACCGTCTTGAATACTGTTCGACAGTCTGGAATCCTCATTACTTAAATGCCAACGACCAGATTGAAAGGGTACAGAGGAAATTTAGTAGGCTAATGTATTTTAAATTTCAGATTGCTAATCCGCGGCCTGAGTATCCTATACGATTGAAGTATCTGGAGATGCACACACTTGAATCGAGGCGTTTGGAGAACGATGAGATTATGCTCTACAAGATCGTCCACAATCATGTTGACACGTCGCTAAGACTCTCGTATCGTGAACCAGCGAGAACGACAAGACAAAATGCGATCTTTTACCTGCCGAAAATGACTACGAATTATCAAAGAAACTCGCCACTCAACAGAATACAATTAAATCACGATCTTTATTTTGGCAGTCTAAATGTTGTTGGGTCCACCATAAATAAGTATAAAGAGTTGGTGAGAAACTATTTCGACTGGTAAGCACCTGGATGATTTGGTTTACTCGAATGGACACGGACTAAACTAGATGATTTTTTCTGTTTGATTTTCTGATTTTATGTTTGATTTTCTATTCTAAACTTATTGTGATTTTCCCTTTGTTATCATTATTTTCATTTGTATGGACTGACTTGTCATTGGGCCTCGGCCTGTTAGTTGGTCGGTAAACGATAAAAAATAAAATAAAATAAAAAATAATACTAGTTACCAGGACTGTAGCTACGCCCGATTGTCTAACACAAGAATCGTGATTAATTAATAAGTTTGGATCTTTCGTTGCGGATTTTCATCAAAAGATTTCATAATGTCGATAATAATAATATCAACAAAGATTTTCTTGAACCGGCAGGAAGATATGCCAGAAATAACAAAGAATCGAGATTCATGTTCAGAACAGTTCGTCCTATCGAAGAGAAATTTTTCGAAAGTAACTCAGTAAGAAGCGACGGATCTTTCATCAGATTGGATTGAAATTTGGTAAATTAAAAAACTAACATCACGAGCACTAAATTTTACTAGTGTCGACGGGTAAAACTTTCTCCAAACTCTTTAATATTACCTGTAAAATTTTGGTTTCTTGTTCAAACTCGACTCGGTTAAACCATTTAAGCATGGTGGTGCAAGTATGTAATTGGACAACATAAATAATGAAGTATGTGCTGTACTTTATAGAAGAGATTCAGTTCCTGGACTAAGTGGATAGTAAGGTAACTTTTCGTTGCTTCTTCATTAAGCGGTAGTTACTTCATTGATAAAAAAAACTATTGAAACGGTACGGTGGGTGTCTGTGCAAATGAAACTGTCTATTGCAATTATTTCCACAACAACAATCTCGATAGTCACGATCTAACATTTATGATTCTTCAATAATAGTCAATCGCCTTCGGCTCGAGCTCCAAACTAGTACTTAATATAATACCATTAATGATTGGTACAAACTTAACCTACAAATCCTTTACTTCATAAGTTTACCATAATACTATGTCTATATAAGACAACACGATCATCGTGTTACACGATGTCGAGTTAATTGCTGATTTTTGTCGTGGTAGTCACTGACAGATGAATAAACATTTATAAGCACATTTTACATTAGTAAAATCAATCCTAGAACATTCTGCTTTGTTTATAGAAATTTTTGGAGTTGATTTGAAAAAGATCCGCAGTGTATTGCACATGTACATGATTCTTTCCACCACAGTATTTAACAACTTATCCAAACGATCCGTTTTACAGGTACTTCCTCATCGAAGTGCGTCTTTTTTATAACTTTCTATTCGACTAGTCGGTTGGCCTGTAGAGGCGCCACATTTTTTTTTATAGTACTTCAATCTCACTGGACTATTTTTTTGTGTAACAACTTCACATTGATTCATTTCCATGGAATGTCACAGCAGTGAAGTTTGTTCATGAAAAAATAATTCAGTGACAGCAGACTTTTGATGAAGAAAAGTACTAAATTGTATTAGATTTTACCCTTAGTTTCTAAACCCCATTCTCCTATTGTTGACCTAAAACTGTTTCCTGAAATCCAATTGCACTGAATTTTTATCATGTTGTCCGCAGTTTTTTTACGATTCTTGGAAATGAATAGAAATTTAGTCCATCAAATTTAATGAACCAACCTCAAGTCTTGACTTTTTTATTGATTTGCACTCTTGGTAATTATTTCTTTCTTTTTTAATTCACTTTTCTAACGTTTCGAGATCACTTGCACTAACTTGTCTGTTTACTTATTATTTCGATTGTTCATAGCCGGAACGTTAAATCAAAATATATTAAAAACCAGATACCTAGCACACATGCACTCCTCCTTTCCCACCTTCCGCCTCTTTCCATAAGAAAAGATTATCAATAAATTCACCCATATGCATAATTCTAACCCTCTTTTACGAACAAATTTATTTCCGCCACAGTCTACTAAACGCTTCCTCTTAAAAATTCTAAATCTTTTCCACTCAACACCCTGCGGGGTTTCCTAATCCAAACGCAATAAAACAACGCTTCTTTCATTATCTATACGGCAAAGAGTAAAAGACCAGCTTTCGGTTATTGCTTCACAATGACTTTCATTCGACTTGTTAACCACTTTATTGCATACAAAACAAGACATATTACGGGTATCACAAATTTTTCCATGTAATTTGAACATTGCTCGGAGAGGAGATAAAGCAATATGGGGTATATCATTGGTAGTAATATAGGAAATTATTTACCGTGCAATATATATAGCACCGTGCATAAAGAACTGATTAATATGGGGGGTGGATTTTTGTTTCTTTTGATGAGTTTTTTTATGCTGTTTTATTAGAAACTCGGTTGAAAGTAGGAAATTGTGTGCCATTCGGTTTTATTTGTTTGTTTATTAAGGTACTATGAAAACTACAAAAAAGAGAACTGAAGACCTCAACAGGTAAAACGTTGGAAAATTGTTTAGTTTATTAGCATCCTGTTCGACAGGTTCGACTCACTTAAAAAACAAAACAAGAAAAAAAAAGTTTTTATTTTTGGTATAAAAACTTGCGAAGTCCAATGCAATGTTATAAGATTTTTGTTGTTCTTAAATTATATTTACGAACCCTAAACACTTGCTGCAATGATGGTGACGATTTAACTTTATGGGTGGTCCCTTGGCTCAGTTCCATTTTCATAAATACACAAAGATAGATACTTATGCGATCATTGAAATATAGCACATATAAGTTAAAGGTAACACATCGACCAGGTAAAGATAATGCATGCATGGACCTTGGCATTGTGCTATATATAATGAATTGTATGTTTTTTTTTTATTCTTTAATATTTTGTTGTTATAGAAATATGCCGCGATATGTCAATATTATTTTAAAATTTTCAGATTTTAGTGTTTGAATTCTGCGTGATCTTCCATAAAATCTCGTATACATATAAAAAAAACTCTAAGCCGTGTTTAATGCAAATGAATTTTAATTATTGTCTCCGAAATTCTGTTTTTTAAAAAAACTTTTTTTTTTGTAAATTTCGATTTTCATTCAAAAGAATAACCGACATAAAAGAACTTATGTGGTTATTTAGTGTGGACATCAAAAGCATATATAACGTCCACGTCCAATAAGTGGTTTATGAGTGGATAATTTAGAAGAAGACGACGAAATAATAAAAAAATTGGACTCTTCAACCATACGTAGGTAGATGGATAACTTCAAAGATCCTGATCGAAAATTGAAATGATTTTTGGGCACGTTCGACTTGAAACGTAGTTGAAAAAATTCAGAACGGCTTAAAGGTAAATAAAACATTTTTTTTATAGAGAATGACAATTTTTGAGCGGCAGATAAAAAAGTAGTTGTTTCTAAAAGGAATATTTTTTGTAAGTAAACGGCAAGCGTATAGAGATCAACCATTAGATTTGTTACTCTTTAAAGTAGTGTCTGATGCTTGATGGAAAATCCACTACCTACTCATAATTTCTCGTCCCGCCAAAGGGGTTTGTATATTGGGGTCGGTCGATTTTTGAATATTTTCCATCCGAGCTTCTGGACCTAGCTGATCCGACTCAGCGAAGTCTAAAGAAAATTTTAATTCAAAAAAAATATTTTCAAAAATGTTCTATGCTTTGACCAAGACAATTTTTTGAAAATCTTCTAGTTTTTCGAGGTATCACTGTGAAGGCTTTCTTGTCTATGGTTTCGCAGGTTTCCGATACAGTCAAAGGCAGTCAATTTTCAGCATAAATTAGCTTCGGCTGTTTTTCAGCTGATCCATACAAACAATCACAACCGTTTATACGTCTTTATACGGTTTTACCACTATCATGCGCGTGCGTGTAGCAGCTTCAACCGTATGAACAAGTAAAACCAGTTTTGATTGTATGTGTGGATCAGCTGAAAAACAGCTGAAGCAAATTTATGCTGAAAATTGACTGCCTTTGACTGTATTTTTATTTAAGAGTGGTTTCTATTGAAGATTTTTCCACGAAATGAGTTTAAATTTTGTCGCACAATAGCTTATTTTAAAGCTATGTTGATATGGAACCAATAAGTAAAAAGATTTTGAGAAAAGTTTTAAATGCGGTCGAGTGATCGCCATTAGAGTGACTAAAAATTAGCCCTTTACAGTGTCGATACCCCGAAAAACTAGAAGGTTTTTAAAAAAATCGTCTTGGGCAAAGCATAGAACATTTTTGAAAATATTTTTTTTGGTCTTAAAATTTTCTTTAGACTTCGCTGAGTCGGATCAGCTAGGTCCAGAAGCTCGGATGGAAAATATTCAAAAATCGACCGACCCTAGTATATGAAAACGTGACAGTGTGATGTCAGTTGTGGACGGCTCCTAAGAGAATATTACTTAGAAATAATCGATTAAAGTTGTCTAGCTATTTTGAACACAGGAAATTAACAAAACGCACATCTATAGCAATGAATCATAATAAAACAGTCGGATGTCCTTTAAGCCAAGCCGAGCGACGGCTCGAGGGCTCGAAAATCGAAGACAAATGCCAGATTTACAAGCGATATTTGGTCGAGATCTATGTACTTTCCAAACCACACGACCGATTTTGTGAAACTTCATCTTGTCCTGACAGGTATGACGTCTATCAATTACGCATATTTATACCAACAATGCTACAGTTAGAGACAATGAAATTTTAGCATGTTTCAGCTGATCCACACAAACAATCAACACGGTTTATACGTCTTTATTCGGTTTTACTACTACCACTCGCTTGCGTGTAGCAGCCTTAACCGTATAAACAGTTTTGATTGTTTGCTGAAATTTCACTGCCTCTGACTGTACAGAAAATATCGACAAACTTATCCGGACCCTTGAGAAAAAAAAACTATGTTTTGGGTGTATATCCAACAGCCTTGAACCTATCGGAGCTGGAAATACACTTCTTATCAATATCTTCCAGGAAAAAGTTTATGCAGAATAGTGGTTATACTACTAAGCTATGTAAAAATATCACAATTTTGTAACGCAACTAACTTCTTTGATCAAACAGGTCTTGTTTCTCCATTTACAACTTTAAAAATTTGGTTGACGTTAAGGTGGGTTGACATTGTTGACATTTGTAACGCAACCAACTTCGAAATGTCCTATAGATACAGCTGCGAAATATATTTGAACATGAATAAAGTAAAGGGCTTTCATACTTTTAAAAGTATGTAAATCTATAACTTCATTCCGGGAAGTCACACATTTAGTACTAAACTATTAAATTGTAAAATTGTAAATTGTAAACAATTAAATATTTCAAGAACCACCTTCCTTAAGTATATATCAGTAGCTTTTCAATTTATATCTCGAAAATATGTAAAACTCTTCTAACGCAAATTAAATTCATTACATTCCTTTGTATATTAAGTTGGAAAGAGTTTTTAATTCAAATTTTCAAATATATAACAAATAAAACTCGAAATAAATTTTATTTGAATCCTGCCATACAGCAATGTAATCGTGTAATGAAGTTTTAATGAATTATGAAAGTGTAAATAACATATTGCTTTTCATCTTTCGCTAAAACACACCCTTTACTTCCAACAAAATTGCCTTAAATGATTTAATACTATGAAAGCCCTTCGGTGTATGTGCGCCAATTATATATTTATAGTACAGCTTTATAGCTTTGCTCTAACACACAATTTCTAATTTATTTAAAATAAAAAGTTTCGCTTTTAAAACATAAATTTCAACTTTAATGAATATACGATGAGAATATTTAATTCTTTACATCGTCTATATTCATCTTAATTAATAAAGTTTTTGTATAGCTCAAAGTAACTTTCTTCTTCTCTCTTGATTCAACTAGAGGAAATTTTATCAAAGCTTTTAAATATCACGAACATAAAGATTTTCTATTACATTAGAGACGAATTTCTTCGTATACACCGTTTGAAGATAAAAACGCGTTTTATGCCGCGCGCAATGTGAATTCTATGGTATATGATGTGTACATCTACATCTCACAAAAAAAACTTTTGATTTTCAGAACTTTGTGCTTCTTATTAAATTAATTTCAATTACGTTCTGGAAAAAATTATTTTTTAATTTCATTTCGTTCAACTCGTTTCGTGTAGAGGCAGAAAAAAATGAATAAATTTAAATCAAAGCATTTGGCGGAGCTATAAATTTATTAATTCAGCTTATCGCATTGGCTTGGCATCCGAACGGTTTGTATTTTTCGCAGTAGAATGGAGACAATTTACATTCCGAGTTAATTTTCGTAATTAAATATCCGTTCCATTATCTTGTCGTAATTTGATAATAAATAATTGATGGGAAATGTTTTCGGTCGTACCATTTCTTTCAGATCAATCATTTAGAACGCATGTCATTGTTTATACCGCACTCGGTCTTATTAATGTAATAAGACATAGCAAATTGACGGCGTCGTTGGGTCACAATTTAATATTTAAATTAAGAAAAATGTTCATTTGTGAAAAAGAACTTGGGTATTCTCTGTGGATTTCGTTACTTTTCCGGTAAGTGTTGACCGAAAATTATCTACCATGCAGTCGTACCTCTTAATTTACAAAAAGGCGTACTGAATTATAAGAAGTAACAACTACAATCGAATCGATGCAATTCGTTCCATGCGTATGGATATATATTATAACGTTTAAATCGCATGTGGAGTGATTAATGTCGATTGTAATTGTTGAAAATTTAACATCTTTTATTACTTCTACTTTATATCGATAAAATCTGTTTTAAGGTAGGACAATATTATAATGTGACTATTGGCACACAACTTTGAGGACTGTAAACTTATGTGATTTTATTCTGTATTCTGTATTGTAGGTCTAAGTTCGATTCAATCGACGTAAGCTTCAATGAAAATAGTCTCTATTTCAATATTTGGACTACACCTACACTATAATAAGGAGACCATTCGCACTGAAAGACAATAGTCATTGACCAAAGTGCAATGAAAAATCTGGTGTTCTCTCACATTTTAAGAAAAACTAACGTTAATCTATGCTAATTTCAAAATGTTAGCAGACCATTCGACTGCAAATAGCTCATACATTGACTAATCTTTCGTTTCAACTATCAAAAGAACATGCTTTTCAAACCAAAATTTCATTTCGTTAGATTTAGTGAATTATATTGACATTGAGTCGTGACAACAATCTGAACAAAAATAATCAATATTTTTTACTTCCGACGCTTTGAGATTTTTGAGATGAATAATTCAGTTGGAACAAACGAAACTTCATCCTAACACAATCTGTAGAAGGATGAATTCAGTTGGAACAAACCAAACTCCTTCCTAACACAATCTCTAGAAGGATGATTTCAGTTGGAACCAACCAAACTCCTTCCTTACATAGTTTGTAGAAGGATGCATTCAGTTAGAACAAAACAAACTCCTTCCATACACAATCTGTAGAAGGATGAATTCAGTAGGAAAAAACGAAACTCCTAGCATTTTCGATAATATAATTCATACGGCCTGCGAACAATGATTTTTCAATGATTTTCGAGAAATTAAATAATTCGGGTGCAAATAGTGTTCGTTGTCTTTTTATTTATCGTGTGCCAATAGTCACATTATAATACTGTGGCTATTGGCACTTTGTGCCAATAGTCTCTTCATGATAGTTTAGCTATTGGCACAAAGTGCCAATAGCCACAGTATAACAAAGACTCTTTGTCAAAGAGTATTATAATGTGACTATTGGCACTTTGTGCCAATAGTCTCTTTGTTATACTGTGGCTATTGGCCATATTTCTATCTGAGATGTTAGGCGCACTCACTATTTATTAGAAGCATTTTGCAATAATCATGTTTAATGATATTTTTAAATTATAGAAACTTGGTTATTACAAAATGGTGTCCTTATGTGCTTAAAATAGACTTGTTTTATTTTGTAGATTGTAGATAGATTGTAGATTGTAGATTTGTAGATATTTATTCAGACTTGTTTTACATTTTCATTGACAAAAACAGGTCTGTTATTTTCCTTAAGACACAATCGCCAGAAGATGCTCCTAAATCGTCAGTTCAAATCGAAACAGTGGACAATTTTTGTAAGTTCGAAATATGTTATCTCTTTCGTTTATACTAAACTACTACTGCAAAATCTTTTACTTCATTCAATTCGCCATTTCTTCTGCTGAAAAGAACAGTGGTCAATATATATGGAATAAGGATTATATTGGTCGTCTCTGTCGATACAGATAACTAGCAGTTTGGAAAATACATTTACTTTACTAGTGAGGTAATGTGGCTATTCCCTCACTAGTGAAAACCTTTTCCCTCGCTCGTAAAGTAAAACGTTATACATTACATGTGAAATAATTTGATATCTCGTATCACGATGAGTAAAAATATCCTGAAGCCCGAGGCCCGAAGCCCTCGGATACTTTTACTCGTTTGGATACGAGATATCAAATTACTTCTACGATATAGTAATAAATTTGGTAAATGGCAAGATCGGCAAAAAACTATTCAAATATCCAGTGTAACCAAGGCCCAGAAAACATATAAAATGACTCATCTATATGTTACATAAAGTGTTTTAATTAATTGACATAATAAAAACATTCATTTTGTGTTTTCGGTTTTTCTTTTGTTTTTCTTGATTTCCCTCTAGACATTTGCTTTTATGTTTGTTGATATTGTGAGAGGTTCTCTGCTCCATATATGTATATATACATAAAATGATATATGCCGAAGCATTCTGAATGCTGATATATAAGTATATCCACAGAGAAAGCAGCACTCAAATGTAAACAATGTAGTTGGATGTACCACATTATATTTATAAGGGTGGTTTATATAATGATGCCGGTCGAAGATGTGATCAAACCGAACAAACTGTATTGCGTTCATGAAGGCATACTTGTATATACGAATTATATTGATGTACGTACAAAACAATGATGCAATAAAAATATATCTGCCTAACGTGCTGTTTAATTGCTGGACGTAAAAATTAGAGATTTTCCTTCGATGAGACGATGCAAATATGATGGATATGGAGATGCATAGATTTCATTTATTAACTAACAGCAACATTAGGAACGATTACAAACAATTTGCATCAATATTTTGTACAGAATATCGGGAGCGATTTTTCTTTGATGACAGTTTTGTCGACAATAAAGCCTACTACAACTGGAGAATATTTTTTATCAACCTTTTTTTCGTATTTAGGCCACAGGAATTTTATAAAGTCAATTTTTCGCCAACAATGGGTTTTCTAAGTATAAATTTTGTGTGGACGGGTAGGTAGGATCTCATTTTCGAACGGGAAATCCATACACAAAAACATATAGAGATTCATAGAGATATAATTGCAGGTATGCAGTGTGCAGTGCATAAATAAACGAAAACAATGGTAGAGACATAATACCGAATACTGAATTGTTATATCCATACAAAATTGAATGAGAGTCGAGGGTACATTCTGATTGCTCTTGAAAACCACTTCAGAAACAGTTCTCGACTTTCTATGCACGATGTCGATTTATGTTTTCATTTATCATTCCGCAACAAACCTCTCTTGGACATCTGTTAATATTTTAGGAAAAACTGACATATCAAACAACAATATTTCCCATTGTTGTTTCTAAACGCTGTGTATACACACTCCACACAACCTTTATTTTCTCCAAGTAATAATCCTTGGTACTTCGTTTCCAACAACGTTTTCTGTAGATGCACAGAAGAAGGGAAGGAGTCCCTATGTAAAGCGAATTTTCCGTCGTCGAATTTGAACAAGAATGTTTTTCTTCACAATTGAAAATTCTTTTTTTTTTTATTCGTTTTAACCTAAAAGAAAAGTTAGTTGCAATGGCTGGACGATGTGTGCTTTTGATGTCTATTATTCATAGAGGTTTTAATTTTAAAACTTGATTTTCAAAGGGATTTTCTTGAAGACAAATTTTCTTAAGAAATGTGTGTATGCTGGATGGAAAATTTGAGGGTTGACAAGAACATGCCTTAAGAGTTTTCTTTTGTTTCGTGTTGTTGTGTACGTTTACACTTGGTAAATAAAAATTGTAAATGGAAAAGCAAGCTTTAAAAACTAGAGAATTCTTCTAACTGTTTTTAACTTTCAATTAAATAAAAGGAAAAATTCAACATAATTGAACCGTTGGCATAAATTTATAGGTCTACTGAGCCTATTGTTTTATAGCGAATCTGGAAAATATTTTCGTTTGGAGCAGGCTCAAATTATAAGTAAAAAAGATGACAGTTTGTAATACATGAAGTTGCCCCCTTTTTGGGTGCCAATATTTCTTATGTCTTATGGTTTGGCTCAACTAGTTCTAGTTCTAGTACTTTTTCATTTTAAAATTAAAATGAAAACTCATAGACATATTTTGGGCGGAGACATTCTTCAAATCAATCTTTTACCACCATGCATCATTTTACTGCTAATACAAAAAAAATGTTGAAGACAACACGGTTTACATATTTGTACATTTACACAAAAAGAGCCATGGTAAAAAATATATTTAAAGACCTGAATTACATGGGTCTTTCTGGTATAATTCGCGTTCTTACGATTTACTAAGCGTATCGCGATAAAATCATTGAATCTGCTACTTCTTTAGTGTAAGATATATAATGGTTTTTAATGCAAAATCTTTTACTTCATACTGGGTAATGATTCATCGCTTTTTTTTGTCGGCAATGTCGATAACAGATAACTAGCCGTTTTTGACAGACTGGAATCAAAGGTCTCACTAGTGCCAGATTCAAATTACATAATGTTTTTGTAATTCTACATGTTTTTCTGACCAGTTCCACTGCTTTGAATACCTTACAATCCACTCGTTAAGTGCGGTACAGGGTTTATTTCTAAGAATTTTATTTGTAAAAATTTCGAAAGTGTTCTGAAAAGTCCCAAAAATAAACCCTGTCAGAATTCGCTTACTCCGAGCACCCTTATTGGTTGCTTCATTTCATCTTCAAACGCTGGAAATAATAAACGAATATTTCAGTTGTTTATATTCGATTTTCTATAACATACGCGTCACAATAGCACATAATGTCACAATTATATAGATATTCAAATATGCACAAAAATGGAAGAAGGATAAAGAAAAATACAAAAACGAGAAATTGTATGAGTGCGTTTCTTCATATCTCGCGTATACTATGCAAAGTTACATTTAAACAACAGGAACGATTCGATTTGTTATTTCCAGCGTTTGAAAATAGAGCAATGAGGCACCAATAAAGATGCTCTCAGTTGTGTACATTTTTTAGTTACAATTTTTTCATGTGATATATGCTTCACCGTCTTTGTCAATCTTCGCGTAACGCGTTTAAGGAGTAAATCCCAATAATCCGAATTGTATGGCTATGGTTAATGAGGCACAAGTGGATCATTGTGGATTTGAAATGATTCATTTCTGATGACACTTTTTTATTTCGACCTTTCGCATTGCTCCCAGCAACATTAATTTCCATTTTCTGTAGAAATTAAGTTTTTATTGAATTCGTTCAAGACCAACATTGCGATCTGTTCCTGTCTTGAGAACTTTTATTTACTTTTGCTAAAATCTTGCAAGTAAAATGACGTTAGATCTGTTTTCTTTGTTAAAACTTACAGCGGATGTTAATTTAAGGTACAATATTCGCGAAAATGTATTACATCTCCGATGTGTATATTAGCGAAAAAAAGAATCCGAAAATCTGCGATCTCACCATTACCTATTGCATTTTATTTCTTTATCATAAATATCGTACCGAGTCATGTACCATTATTTTATTAAATATATCGTATATACCGTACAAGTTCTCTTCCACATTTAATTCGTGTAGCCATCGGCCATATTTGTTTGTTCAAGTCCCGCCTCTTATACATAATCCTCTTCTTTAAGATGTTATGGTTTGGTTATGTTCCCTTTCTCCGTGTAAGAGTTTTCTTATATTTTCTATATGAAAATAATTTGTCGTTTGTTTTCTTGGTATATACTTGTGCGTGCATAAAAAATGCTGTAACGGAAATTAATCATCGCATCCTCTATGCGCATTTTTCTTAATTTTCTCTATATGCACATTTGTGGTGGCATTGTTTATTTTTCTAGTTAAATAAATTGCCTGCAAAAATATGCATTCAAAAAAATGAACTTTAATTGGTGAGAAAAAATCGCAAAGCGCTGCAACAATGCCACCTCAATACAAAATACTCCTCAAAATTAGAGCTTATTAATTTGAATGTGTATTTGTGGTGGCAAATATATTATAAATATAAGAAATTGCATTTGCAACATTAGCTTTGCGTTTTTCTCAATTAAAGTGCATACAAAGTGCAACACAAGTACAAAACAGAATGTTTGTATCGTTAATCATTGCAATATGGGTTCAATAGTGGTGTGTTTGATGAATTTCTCATTTCTCTTTTCGTATGTACAAGTCGAAGAAATTATTTTTGATTTTCATTGTTCTTCCCGTTACAAATGTGACTCCGAAAATCTTCTTCTGTGCCACGTCCCTTTCTTCGAATTTTATCTACAATGTTTTCCTGGTATACGCTGTGTGGCGTATACTCTAATTTTAGATAGTCAAACATAATTAAAACCAAATAATCTTAAATCCCAAATAAAAACAATATTCCATATACAAACTCCCCGACAGCCCTCGGTGGAATATTTTTCGTTTGTATACGTACAATTCATTACCATAAGGATTGCATGTAACGTACGAAAGGTGCCTGCTTATAGCGTATTATTAGACAAGTTTAATTTTGTAAAGAGCCGAGAGACAGAGAGAGAGAGGAGGAGAAAGAAAAAACAATTTTCCATTTTCGACAAATGAAACGTGGATTAAGTAAACATTAACACACGTTACTTGTGTTGATTTTATTATTGCTCGCATTATACTCAAGTTTTCATTAAAATCATTTCATCCCCGAGTGTAATAAGTGTGTGAGATTTTGTCAGATTTTTTGACAGGAAGTGATTGCACGAATAGTGATTTGGTTGTACATGACTGTGCTTCAAAACATTCATTCTTCGATTTCAACTCAGAAAATCGTTGGACAAAACTATCAGATCAAAACTATGCAACAGCCTCATAAGCAAGTATCGAAATAGTAGATTACATTGGATGCTGCGGAGGTAGTTCATTAAATGAGGGATCAATTTTGTGATACGAGCCGAACTCACAAGTGTGGTTATAAGCAACAAGCTTTGGAAACGGTTATTTTGACAAGTGTAGAGTTTGCATATCCGAGCCGAAGGCGAGGTATGCAACTACACGAGTCAAAATAACCGTTTCCAAAGCGAGTTGCTTACAACCACACGAGTGAGTTCGCGAGTTCACAAAATTGATTACGAGTGTAATGAACTACCAAGCAGCATCCAATGTATGCTGTTTTATTGCCTATCCACCCGGAATATTGTTGTTACGAGTACATTTTCCCACCCAAGGACCTGAGAGTTCAAAACCAAAAGTGTTCCTAGAACACTGTTCCAGTAGACAACTGGCAACCTCTTGAATATCAAAAGATTATTCTAAATTAATGCACAATTTCACAACATTTATGTCGCGCTATTTCATTCACTGCCAGACTAATACTAAACATAAAAACTACCGATACAACAAAACCAACAAAAATATCTGTTGTTGCATTGAAACGTTTAAAAACGAATCTAGTCTGCTGATGAAATCGGCTCACACTTCTTCATTATATTAATCCCGAAAGCATCACTGGCAACACTACTGTTTTGGTGACATGTTGACAAACTACTTCGACTGTTTTGTT
Organism: Bradysia coprophila; assembly: GCF_014529535.1. Lineage (NCBI taxonomy): Eukaryota > Metazoa > Arthropoda > Insecta > Diptera > Sciaridae > Bradysia > Bradysia coprophila. The sequence goes on along the minus strand of NW_023503302.1, from coordinate 3,280,403 downwards.
TTTGTGAAGTGATAGATTCATATTTTGCGTAATATTTGTCGATTTTGGTGGTGTTTCAATAAATTTTGCTGTGAAGTGAAGTGAATACATGATAATAAAAGTAAAAGTGTTAAGTGTTTTTGAAAATAATTGAAAAATGCAAAAATAAAATTGTGCGGCCATTGGTGTTCGTCGAAGTTGAAAAAATTGAAATTATGGCTATAGACAAAACTTTTATTTTTGTGTTTTTTATTTCATTTTTTTTTTCGAAAGTTTTTAATGAATTTGCTTAGATTGGTGTGCACTTCATTCAAGTGACAAAGTTTGTGATATCAAAACTAAAATAACATCGCAAGTATTGTTTCGATTTCAGTGTTAAAGAATATTTCATGTGATACATTTTTACTGATAAGTAATGAAAATCTGCTGGTATGTAAAGAAAATCTCCTGATATGTAATGAATTTTCATATGAATATTCCTTCACTTGTGATGTAATGAAAAAGTTCCCACATGTAACGATCGCTTTCCGCGGGTGGGAAATGTACGTGTAACAACAATATTCCGGGTGGATAGGCAATAAAGTTATTTTTCATATGTACGGTGTGATGAACCTAATTTTGTCCATTGAGCCATGAGAAAATGACGTTCCGTGATGACAGTTCAGTGGAGAAAATTTTTATTTTTTTGCTTCTAATTTTGACAGGGGAGAAATAGTATATTACTATACAAGGGAAGGAATTTAGCCCGAGGTACTTTTACTCATCGTGATACGAAATATCAAATTGAATCGTGAATAAAAAGCTTAATTGGAGTTGCAACAGCATCAGCAGTGTGTTCTGTTATTTTTCATCGCAATCTCTCTATTTATTCTATTAGTATTACGTAAACTAACTCTTTACCAAGGGTATCCGGCGTAAAACGATTAAATTTGTTAATTTGTTGTTCGCCTAGTGTTTGGTATCAAACCTTTTATTTCGTTTGTTCGGACCCTTAATTTTCCTTATATATAGGACTAACGCAAGCGAAAATTGACGCTTCATTTGTAGTGATACAGGCGACAGCAGATGACAAGCCGTTTCTGAAACGCTGTTCATATGAGGCGTTATTTTTAGATGTGTAGACCCCTTTTTTCCTTGTCCCTGTCTGTAGGGGCCATCTTAAAGATGTGTCGATCGATTTCAGGAACCATCGATAAAGATGTTTGGTATTTCGACCCCATAACCCATTTTTTGTACTTTTTGAATGCCTATCACTATAACCATAGCACTTGACTCGCTTTTGCAACCGTTCGTGACTGTTCGCGTCGTTATGAACCCATTCTATTTTTTCATTTTCCTGTTTAGTTTTTCATTTTAGTTGCATTGTTGATCATAATCAATTAATAATCGTAGCTCTCGATACAAAATTGATTACGCAATGGTTATAATCAATTTAGGATCGAATTTATGTTTCGCATAAAATTCTCACAATTACTTTCGTTTGTAATGTTTAGATGCATATATAGTTATATGAAATATATAAACATCATCCATTTAATTCCAACTCTGACTACATATAGTCCATATTAAAATGATTGCTCTTCTGCAAATATCGCATCTGTTTGAATTATGATGGAACGCGCAAATATTCCAGAAGCAAATATTTACTATCGTTTCGTGAATAGGAGAAAGGGAAAATTATAGAGAACGGGTGTACTCAATGGGTGATTTGATGTTAAAAACTAAGCCTTTTATGAGCGTTATAGTAATGATATTATCTTTTACTTTTGGGGTTTTTGCTTTTTTTTATAAATGAAATTTTAGATTAGAATAGTGCGTAAGTTTTTTTTAAAAATAAAGTTTGCAATTATGTGAAGATCAACCCATTTGAAATTTGACGAAAACCTAATTAAAATTTAAAAAAAAATCTAGCCAAATAAATGTTGCGATTGTACAAATGTAAGGAAAGTCAAATTCAAGTAAAATTTTGGTATACATATTTACAAAGAAATAGAGAAGACAAACATCAAAGTCGCTACCGATACATGTTGCTCCATCTTTGGAAAAGCATTTAACTAAATGAGAGCTTTATACTACTTGTTAGCATATCTTGCGGCTAATATATTAGGCTTTGAAATTCGTTCAATGAAAATGAATCTTGTAGTGAAGTAATTATTGTAGTCGATATGTGATGTGTCTGTTTTTCCTCAATTTTTTTTTTTTTTGTTGTTGCTTTAATTCAATATTTGAATTGATTCTGCAACTTAGAACCATAGCATAATACGTTGTAGTTGTAAACATACGCTTTAACTGCAGGGATAATAGTAGATGGCGTATTTGTTTGGAGATTTTTATTTTCCCTCGTGTTAAATTAACAATATCCAAACAATTACGTAAGGTATTTTACTTGCGAAGCCTTGCGAAAATGAAAATTATCTCAAGTGTCAAAGGTGTGTCCCATGCGAAAATTTCATTTTCGCAGGGTGCTGCAAGTAAAAATATACACACGAAATATTCACAGTTCTTATGATTATTTTCCGTTACTGCTAAACATCTCCTGGTAATCTTTGAGCTCCTTCGGGGAAAACGTTACTAGTACAATTTGCAATGCATCGAGTTGGACTTTGCGTATTTGTAAGTTTAAATAAATCATATTTAGATAGAACACGCTCGCTTCACCGAAAGTATAATCAACAAATCGACTTATTAAGTCTGACGATAATTGTAATGAGTAAATTAATCGTAGATAAGTTAAATTATTCCGAAGGAATGTCTTTGAAAGTTCCGAAAGATGTCCAACTTTTTTTCGATTTGAATAAATCGGATTTTTTTCGCAACTAATCAACTCAAGACACACGTAGCATCGAAAACGTGTTTCGACTAAAATTCTCTTTGTTATAGTTTCGTTGAAAGCTAAAAAAAAATTGCTTCAAATACGTTTTCGATGACTCGTGTATTTTGAGCTTAAGGCCGTTGGATATAATAAATCATACCTTTTTGACCCTGGGTACTTGATATAATGTTACAATTCAATTTTCTCAGATTTTCAACATTTTCCATAATTAGGTGAAAAAATCGGAGAGTTCTGTTAAACATGGGAAAATTTTAGAAAATATTGGAAAATGTTTTTCCAAAAATAGTCCCTGATATTGTCTAAATAATTTTTAATACGTAAGGTAGGAAGGAATATGAAATTCGTAATTTTTCAAATTGCACTGTGTGACTGTAACATTTTTATTTTTATTTTTTAAAGAGATTTGTGACAGCAGTCATAACCACTCGTTTCCCAAGTCAGATAGGAAAAGTTAAAAGAACATTACTATCAGTCAATATATACCTCCAAATGTTTTTCACAAAACCGAAAGCTGGAGCTGGTCTGCTGGAAATGCTAACGTTCAGATTCAAGCAGCATTGTTTTTTGTTGCTCCACTCCAAATAATATTTTCAAATCTGCCCCTTTTTTCGCATATGAAGCACGATTTTTATCTATTGGGAAGTTTTTTGTTAGACAATTATTGACAGTTCTCTTAGTTCCATAACATGACTTCGTCTGTCATACGGTGTTTGGTTCTGAGGTAATTTCTTTCTTTTGCTGTAAATCCGACCCCCGGTTTTCTCACTTAATTTTAAACCATATCCTCTCGCAATGTTACTATTCATCTGAAAGCCGGTTGTCAATTTAGTTTTTGTCCAATGATGTAATTTCATTGCAATAAAACCTGCAACCGATCTTCTTCTTCTCCTTCCAATGAAAGTGGCTTCAATATTGAAATACACTACGGTCAGCTGTTTTAGCGAGAAAAAAAAATATTTGAAAAATAATTCACAATTTTAGAACTACAGTCACCGACCTCCCATGGAAACATTTTACTCGGAAATGGGTTCATCCAGCCACTTTGTCGGGAATGGTATCGAATCGTGGTATAGTCTACTCAAGGATAAATTACAAAAAAAGAAAGGTCGACGAAAAAAAGGTTGTCAATGAGACGGAGAAAAAGTTCAAGAACAAAATCAAAATAGTGCGAATTGCCGATATCTGGAAAAATATGACCGTTCAGGAATTGGCAGATTCACTTGAAAGAGAAGTTGGTATGACTTATGCAAGAAAGTTAAATTAAAAAATCAATTTTGAAACGTACAACTTCTTTCTCACCAAATAGAGTCCGTTCAGGAGGTAATGCTGTATGTGGCAGATGCCAATAATTTAGAACCATCCGCTCGATTGGAAGACCTGCAAATAACTCGAGAAATTGCCTTAAAATGCGGTCAAAAAACTAGAGTCGTAGCACCTCCCACCAAAGATACTGTGGTCGAAGTCAAGGAAAAGGATGTTTTCCCTCGACCACCTGCTCCCAAGGCCAATTTAAAATTACGTGCGCCCGTCGTCACTGTAATGGGACACGTCGATCACGGTAAGACAACGTTACTGGATACACTACGAGGTGCTTCGGTGGCTGCTGGTGAAGCCGGTGGTATAACGCAACATATCGGTGCCTTTACGGTACGCTTAGAAAATGGTGAAATGGTTACGTTCCTGGACACGCCTGGCCATGCAGCATTCAGTGCAATGAGAGCTAGAGGCGCAAATTGTACTGACATTATTGTATTGGTCGTTGCGGCTGATGACAGTGTTATGCAACAGACTAGGGAAGTTATACAATTGGCCAACGATGCAAATGGTGAGTTGACGATTCGGTAGTGTGATAAAACATCAACGGATGAATGTTTTCCTTACAGTTCCCATTATTGTGGCCATTAATAAAATTGACAAACCTCAGGCTGACATCGTAAGTAGTTTCTGTCCTTACAAATTTAAGATTGACTCGAATATTACAGTACTCGCCATGGATTCGGTCAATATAACTTTTTCCTTTTATCGCTACCGTAGAATTCAAACGCAAAAAACTTTCAATCTCAATAGTTAGTTGACCGAATTATGAATGTCTCGCTTACCGGATTTTAGGAACGCACAAAAAAAGATTTACTGCAAATGGGAATCGCGTTGGAGGGTCACGGCGGTGATGTTCAATACATTGGAATATCAGCATTGCATGGAACCAATCTTCAGGAGCTGGCTGATGCTGTGTCGACACAAGCTACTCTTATGGATTTGAGAAGTGAATATACTGGCCTTGTCGAAGGTGTGGTGATTGAATCGAAAAGGGATCCACACAGAGGGTAAATCTGAAAATTGTATTTTATGTCCGGTACAATGTGACCAACCAATTCAATTTCGTAGAAAACTTTCAACGGCAATAGTTACTCGTGGGACGCTTCGAAAAGGGGCAATTTTGGTGAGCGGCACTGCTTGGGCTAAAGTTCGTGGATTATTCGATCACACTGGGCAACTAATTGAGTGTGCCACTCCAGGCACACCAGTGGAAATTCTTGGTTGGCGTGAGCTTCCATTTGCTGGCGAAGGAATTCTGGAAGTAGAATCCGAGAAAAAGGCCAACTCAGTCATCAGTTTCCGACAGTCAAAGAGTCTAACCGAAAAAGCTCTCAGCGATTTAGAGGAATATCGTCAGAGAGAGGAAAAACACAATGCCGAGTATCAGGCAAAGCGAGCGCTACGCAAACAAACCGGCCATAGAGCGAGAATTGCAACACGTCCAAAGGAATCGGAAGCGGATGACGGCATTCCTCGCGTTAACATCGTGCTAAAAGGTGACGTACACGGATCTGTTGAAGCCATACTCGATGTGCTGGACACATACAATCGAAGCGACATCTGTCGTTTAGGTGTCGTTCACTATGGTGTGGGCGATGTTAATGAAAGCGATCTGGAATTGGCGAAAGCCTTCGACGCAATCGTGTACGCTTTTTCTGTAAAACCACCAGCGGACAAACCGAAAGGAGTTGTTGTCAAGGAATTCAACATTATCTACCGACTCGTTGACGATTTGAAGGAACAACTCAATGCCAAACTGCCACAAATCGAAGTGGAAGAGGTGCTGGGCGAAGCAAATGTGTTGCAGATTTTTGAGGTGAATGAAGGTCGCAAAAAAGTGTCGGTCTTGGGTTCTCGTTGCGTTAAAGGTGTGTTAAAGAAAGCAGGTCGATACAAGTTGAAACGACTCGACGAAGTTTTATGTGATAGCACATTGGCATCGATGCGCCACCTAAAGAACGAGGTCGACACCATAAAAAAAGACGTCGAATGTGGATTGAAGCTGGAAAATCAAGAAGTAGTGCCACAACCTGGAGATGTATTGGTCTGTTACACAACGAAGCTGCAGGACCAAAAGACAGATTGGGATCCGGGATTTTGATGGTGTCATTGGGACATGTTTTAGGCAACAATTCAAGATGTACGTTTCGTAAGCTTTAGTATTCAAATCGAATTGACAATACGTTTATTGTTTGTACAAGCAGAGCAGTGCTATGAAGATAAAATAATAAAAAGAACATTCTATATCATTTCGCTTGATGGTTTTCCCCGCTTTGGCCGAATATCACTTCACTGAACGAACTCCAACCGATATATTACTCGTGATTGAAGGTAAGTTCTACTAAGACTAACAATTTTGTTACACAAATTCAAAAACAACAACAAACAGAACACAAACATCTCGTTGGAGCGTACGCGCAATATTTATTTAGCTTTACCGTACAATGAATCGTTACGTGCTACTGACGATTTAAATGAAAATGTTGGAAGAGTGAACAGTCGTGTTACACGCACTGTTGCAACAGTAAGATTAGCTACACACATGTAACAGACACCGATTTACACATTATATCCAATTGATAACATCTATCCCGAATTGAAATAAATTATAAAATTGACCACACTGAATTGTTACACAGGAATGTCAGGCTCGTCAGGCTTTCAGACACGTAAATCGTTGCTATTCGATCGTCCTTAAAAGGCTTAAGGTTATAAGATCCTTTTATAGGCCAGCTAATCTACGAAAAACTAAGAACGGTTGATGAATTGAACACTGAGACAACAAATTGCCTTTTAGGTACAGGCATGAAATGAAGATGACTGGAAATCATCGGTCGAATACGAAGCGAATAATAAACGAGTCTAACTTGTAAATAGTTGTTTTTACGAAATTGTTTCATCGAAGATAGAAGGACATGCAAATTTTCTGTCTAATGGGAAAAGCTCAGAAACCAGCATTTATGATCCTCTGCTAGTATTTGGTATAAAGCGGTTTGAAGAAAATATTTGAATTTCATCAGTGTTTAGGGCACCACAGACGGTAGTGATGTGACTGCATGTGTATGTGTGTATATGAATATAGCACGGGTCTTATAAACTTTTCGCTGTCGTAACGGAGAAAAATGCGCGAATCCCATAACATGCACAAACTTTGGGACTCTGGCTTTCTCTAATTAGAGATTGTCTGATTACACCCAAGTTTCGCGACTACTGCCACACGGTTGTGGTCGGACTTACTACTAGCATTGTTATTAACTAAAATAATAATCACAAAATGACCCATTACAATTTGGCACATGAAATCCTTAACAGGGATGAAAATCTTCCCATTGAAGACAAAAATGACAAAAAGGTTTCTAGTGATGAAAAATAAGATGAACAAATTTTAAAGTAAAAACTTTCTCTTTCGAAAGGTAAAGAGAAAATAACAAAGTATATTTGAAGTCTTGAAAGTAGAGAAATATTTTTTTACTTAGAGGATGAAAATTTTCTTGAATGTAAATGTAAAGTTGTCTATTCATGTGGGGACAGATGAGATATGAATGAACTATCATATGGGATGACACACAAGAGGACAATTTTCTTACTTGGATGTGTGTAAATTATTTCAGCAAATGGGCTTACCACTTTAATGTCAATTTTTGGCCCACACATTCTTAAAATCGATTTTTTAACCGTGACGGCATGATGGCACATTTTTGGCCAAATGGAGAAAAATGTACATCACGCTGTCTTCCACATCTTTCTCCATTCGGCCAAAATCATGGCTTCACTATTAAAAATCGATTTTAAGAATGTGCAGGCCAAAAACGGTCATTTAAGTGGTAAGGTTCCCTTGACTCAAAGATAAATGAATCTTTGCATTCGATTCGTCGCATATAGTAATGTCTGCCTTGCCTAATATCAGCCTTGGATTTTGGATTCGGAATTTCCATCAGGGCGCTTAGCTTCAAAATTCATAGTCTTCACTATCTTTGACATTGCGGAGGCAATTCCCAGGCTAGAGTCTGATACTTGATTTTCACCAATAACTTCAAATCATACCAAGTTTGCAATGGAACAGCTGTCGTCACGGAGGTTGGTGAATCCACTGCATCTAGTGCAAACCTCCAAACAAGCAATGGCCGTAGCAATTTACTTTCGAGCCGTTTAAACTTGATCATTAAAGGGAACTAAATAAATTTCCATAAACAACATCGAAATTCACTTTCTACCCTAGAAGAGAGAACAAAAATTTCCAAGAAAATTCAAACATCTGAAATGATTACCCAAAACGAAACTTTAAACAGAAACAAAAAAAGAAATTTGGTTAAGAGAGATACAGAGTTTCTTCATTTTCATACAATTCTTGAATCACTTAAAAATCACTTAATCACTTAATTCTGATGATTTTATCCATCGATGCAAAGTCATTGTTTCGACCTAAGGATTCAGTGACATACAGAAGCTAGCGTAATCTAGCTATCATCAATTGTTTCCACTGATACATGGCCTAATATTTGAGAAATGATTCTCAAAAGATTCCCTAATATGAACTAAAATTTTATGAATCTTTTTGTGAATCTTTAAGAATTTTAGGGAATCTTTCTGAATCCGTTCTCAAATACTAGGGCTTGCTCTCTTGGAAAGGGATCAACTTCCAAGACAGCAATTTTGAGAAAATTTAGAACAACACACTACCGAACATTACGTCTTTCATGTTGGGACCAAGGGCGAAACTACGCGAGCAAACACTGGGACAGGTGCCAACAGATGTACCAACAGTTACCAATAACACATAGATGGATGGTACAATATTTGCTCCTGATTACACCTGATTGCTTCAAAATTTTTAATTTTACGAATTATCTGACTCACAAATTCAACTTATCAATAACCATTTCCGAACTTATTTCAAAATACGCGGAAAATAAATACGTTGAGGCAAAGGACCTGTGACGATAAAACGTCTAAGCTTAAACTAACGCTGGAACCTTTCCATACTATTTCTAATGTCCAATAAAAAGACAGTTAACTGAGTAATATATGAAATCCTTTACCTATTTGAAGGACTCAAATAAGTCAGTTATCGTAAGTGTTTGTAAAAGAAAGTAGATGGCCAAATTTTGTATGAGTTTTTGGGTTCAGTAAAGAAATCAATTTAAGTTGCAAATAATTGGAATTTTTGTATATCCGCATTGTGAATCTATGACTAAATAAATACTTCAACAGCATTTAATTAACCAGTAACAGACAGCAAGCATATGACCAATATTATTATCGGTATATACGGTTATACCTCTATCGATCAAAGTATTTTCATTCTGTTGATTTCAAATCTTGTACTTCAATTTCTTTAACATACATTCTACTATATAAAATACCATATTCTGAGCTTGTTATTACCTTTGTCGTCGTTATCGATAACAAATGAATAGACGTATGTGACAGGTTAAATCATTCGGCTGCGATAATAGTTTATAATTAAATGAGAAGGGATGAGAAGTAAAAAAATCATGTTTTCGTGTGAATTATGTTGATCCGAGTCAAAGCCGAGGTCAATAAACACTCGCAAAAGTGATTTTTCATTTTTATTCCAAGTTTCGAATATTCAGTATTTTGTCGATTTTTGTCAATTTTTTTCATATATTTGGCTTCGGTATCGTGTGCGTCACATATTATACACATCTCACTATCGTATCGTTCAATATCGTCATATTTGCAAAATTGTTGGGAATACGACGAAAGTAAAGCCTAATGTGTATCCGCCTTTACTTTAGAGCTTTCAACAGATCAGATTGATCTGAACTATTTTCAGATTTTCTAGCTCTCCCTGAAAATGTATGGAGAAAACCCATTTTTTCCAAATATTTTAAAAATTTACCGCTAAAATTATGAGGTGCCGGAACAAAAAAGTTTTCTTATGAACTCACAAACAATTATCCGTCGAAACATTTCGTGAGCATCAACTTTTTATTTAGCTTACCGTGTGCAGAGATATGATAACAGGGATATGGGTCATCTGTTATCATTTCATCATCTGTTGATATGCAACAAAATACTTTGTATACTGTCTAGCGTGTCTGGCAAATCTAACGGGACCGAGTTTCACAATAGTTTATCGTTACAATGAACAGGGAGCCCACTCAAAATTCGGCCTCCTTTTTAAGGAACAAAGGAGGATATTTCGATAATTTAAGGATCATTTCAATTTTAAAATATGAGATTTTGGATTAAATTTGATGAATTCGATTTTTTTTTACTTTCCAAAGTAATATTAAGGATACATGAAGTAGATTTTTTGGTGTTTCTCAGAGTATAGTCAAAGGCAGTCAATTTTCACAATAAATTAGCTTCAGCTGTTTTTCAGCTGATCCATACAAACAATCACAACCGTTTATACGTCTTTATACGGTTTTACCACTATCATGCGAGTGCGTGTAGCAGCTTCAACCGTATAAACAAGTAAAACCAGTTTTGATTGTATGTGTGGATCAGCTGAAAAACATCTGAAGCAAATTTATGCTGAAAATTGACTGCCTTTGACTGTATATTCTTTGGAAAATATTTTCCAAATTTTTCACAAATATTTCATCGACGATTTTTCCAAAAAAAAATTTTACTCTACTTACTTAATTTTTTGTCTTTTTTTAAATTTTTTTGATTTTATCTTCGTGCTGCTTGTAATGCCTGCATTTAAAATCATCTGTGCCTTGGCCACTGATGATTTATATAATTTATACAATGCTATTTCAGCTTCGATGCTTTGAATTTTGGCCTCTTTCTTATGCTTTTCGTTTTTGTCTGACTCGTTTGGTTTTGATTTTGCTAAAAACGACTTTCGCTCTTTTTCTACATCTAAATGTAAAAAATATCTTTTACGGACCGACGAGCAGAGGTCTAACAATTTTCGAATAATTTTAAAATCTTCCACTTTATCGTAGAAATACAAAGTATTCTAACTATCCGAATAGCTGCAATCGTTTCATCAAAGAGCTTTTCTTTGAAATTTCGGGAAACACAAATTTATTTACGCTAAATCCTCGCTCAGGATCAGCATTCCTATGATTGAGGAATAAATACGCATTGGCTAACTTAACCAGATGGCCAAACTTTTCTCAAACACGATACACACCAGACGAAAGTTAACAATTGATTGACAATAAATGATTAAGTTGCCAGCAGCATCAACACAATCGATGAAAAGAACAATTGAAGCAATAGGGTTTTGCAAGTACCTTTTAGCACTATCGATCACATTTGTTGAATTATTTAGGTTTCATGAGCTTTTTTTTGGTGAAGTAAGCGAGGAACGGTTTTGAATATATATATATGATTCCACAGTCAGAATTAAAATGTTAGATATTTTAACTAAAGTGAAACTAAAAATAATGAGATTGAGGAGGTTTCAGGAGGATTTTTGAAAATCAAGGAGATTTAAGGAATCAAGGAGGAGTGGGCTCCGTGAATGAATGATCGTCGCCCACGTGAAACAAAGTGAAATTTGTACTTCTATACAGTGAAGACTGAGAGAGCCCATGGAGATTGACAAAAATAATTCTGGGAATTCCCTTTTATAATCATACTCATGAATTCGCTTTTATTTAACGACGAACAATTTATAACTTTTTCTCTCTGATTGATCTAGTAGGCCTATATTTTTTGCGAACAAAATTTTTCAATTTGTGTCAGTGTTCATTTGAGTTCATTTTCATCCAGTGTATTAGGTCCCTTATTTGACGTTTCGAAAATGAACCGCTCCTGCCTGGTTTATTTTACTCTGTCGTGCACTGAGGAAAAAGATTTGAAAACTACAGCTGCAATAGGTAATAGATCAGCTATAATTGGTAATGTTTGGAAAAATAACCCACAGGAAGGAACGTATTACCTGTGGTGAGTAATTTTTGAAAAAGTTACTCAATGACGGTAATTTTTTAAGAAATTACCTACAACAGCCGCTCTCAATGATTACCTGCTACGGCTAATGTTGGGTCTTTCCAGCAGCTCTGCATATTCAGGACACGTTTTAAAATTAAAAAAACGAAATCTTTCGAGAAAATGGGACAAAAAAAATTAAGATAAAACTTTAACACCAACTTACTAATTGTCCGCTTATCGAAATTTTTAATTAAAAAAACGCAATTGGCGGGGCTATTGTAATAGACTCCATGCTGCAAAAATATGGAAGTCATTCGATCTGCTTCTTCAGTTCAATTTTATTTCGAGGGTTCTTTTGAATTTCGACAGGCCGAAATCGGTGCTATTTTTTCCGGGACTTATATGGATAGTTAGGCTCATATATTTTTGATCTTCCATAACTGGCTGGTGGTAAGCGGCCAAAAGTCGAAAAATGAGGTTTCGTAGTCTGGATTTCATTTCCGTAAGGTGATGAGGACACGGACGTGTATGGGCTCGTTGGAAATAATTGCATTAGTGAGGTCACAGTCCTCGGCAAAGTTCATCGAGGTTCCATCGATTCTGAGAAATTTTTCGGATGTCATATTTTCGGCCGTTTATCATCAAACTTTATGAAGGTAATATTTGCTTCGAGAGTACTCGACCTCAGATCTCCAACGATCTCCACGAAAATGAAATCCGGACTACGAAACCTCGTTTTCGACTTTTGGCCGCTTACCACCAGCCAGTTATGGAAGATCAAAAATATATGTGACTGGTTTTGGGGCCTAAGCACCAAAGCCTAACTAGGCATACATAAAAAAAAGTCCCGGAAAAAATAGCGCCGATTTCGGTCAGTCGAAATTTATTTTATTTTATTGAAAAAAAAAAACTTTGTCTTCCAGCCGGCTGAGGCAATCTACGAGGCAATCTAAGAACAACCGGCGACTCGGTTGGGTGAAGAAGTGTCGGCGGGTCTCTAGCCAGTGCTCGTTGAACCATTTTTCCAGACTTTAGCCCTAATATTTTGATTTTCATTTTTACGTGAATCAATATTGTCGCAATAATATCTTTCAACTATTAATGACAAATTACGTGTTGTATACACAGTTTTCATATGTGTATCTCATGTAGGTAATGTTACACCCACAATACAGCTACTACAGGGATGTATATTACCTATCAACGGGAATATGCGTTGTGTAGCTTACATTAACATAAGGCATTTGTAGCATACATGTTCCGTAGCTCAGGTGGATTTTTCTGGACTGGAGATCAAGAGGTCCCGGGTTCGCGCCCCAACAAGGCAAGAATATCAAAACACTCCCCAGTACTGTGAAATATAACTCTGAAAGGCCAGAAATATTTTCTTTTTTATTGAGTTAATTTTGAACTGACTTTTATCAAAAATGAAACCAAAATTATTTTTATTAATATTATTAAAAAAAAAAAAAAACAGGATCCGACATGATTCGAACCCGTGCCTATCGATCACAACATTTTGATTGTAGGCAATCACACAGCTATTGTAGGTAATCACAACTACAGCTCTGATAGCAAATAGAAAAATACAGCTGTGACAGCTACGAGCCGAAATATTTTCTGTGACAGCTGTATTTTCTCAAAAACTACAGCTGGAGACAGATCGCAGCTGTAGCAGGTAACTACTTTTTCCTCAGTGTGCTAAAACATTGCGAAATATAAATAAAGTGCACAGACAAGAAATAAAATTACTTCGAATTTCTTAACTCTACATCCGATGATATTTAATCAGTAAAATTAACTCAGAACACGTTTTAATGATCAAATCTGAAATCAATCTGAAAAAAATCTGATCTGATCTGAATCTGGAAAAAGACAATCTGAAATCAGATCAATTAATTAAATTAATTAAAATCAATCTGAACTGAATCTGAAAATTTCAGATTGTCGTTTTTCAGATTCAGAGCAGTTAAAAGTGATCTGTTCCGATCTTTCCTTTACTTTCAGCTTTTTTCGCATTGACTTTAAGTGTCAAACTTGTACTTGCTATCAAGTTATTTTTGATTGATTCATTTCAACACGGCAGAGTAAAATAGAACAAGCAGGAGCGGTTCATTTTCGAAACGTCAAATAAGGGACCTAATACACTATATGAAAATGAACTCAAATGGACAATGACATAAATTGAAAAATTTTATTCGCAAAAAATATGGGCTACTAGATTATTTAGGTCCCTTGTCAAACGTCCACTCCTGCCTGGTTAACTTTACTCTGCCGTGATTTCAATTGAGAAAATTTAGCAACAAATACAAGTTTCACATTTTATGACAATGGGAAAAGAGCTGAAAATAAAAGACATATTTCGTTAACTTTATATTCAGCAGTTACGTCACAAACCATAGACTCATTGATTGAAAAATATTTAACGAAACGAAAATTTTGATGGTTCTTTTTTCATTGAAGGCTTCGTCATTTTCTACCACTTTTAGAGTTAACCGTTCACAGACCGCAAGCATATCGGACATTTCGATACCACACACATTTTCTCAGTCGGAACGTATCGTGGTGATACCAAATATGTTTTAAAATAAAGGTCTGTCGTGCCAGACATTTAAATTTTTGTTAGGACCACTTCGCCGTCCTTAAAAATTTATTTCGCAAACTTTCAAAAATTTGTTCAGGTTTTCTGCAATGTTAATTTTGTTTTTTTTTTAGAAGTAGAATTGCTGGAAATGTTATAATGGCACATATACTAATAAGGCCCACTAAATTTCAATTTCTATACCTCGACCACGCGACATTGACCTAAGCTGTTTTTTATGAGGTAAACAGTTGTCTTAATTTACGAGTAGCGATGGGGAAAAGAACCTGAAAAACGAAACACGTTATGACATGCACAAAATCTCAGAGATTTTCAATAACTCTTGTGTTTCCCAATGATTTCTGATATCCTTAAAATATATCAGGACAAAGAGAGAGTCTGCTTGAGAAACTTGTCATCTTTGTTTGAAAAATTAATGCAACTTTTCAGGAGATCGTCGAGCTATTGTGCTTAGATTTTCCATACGATTCTAAATTAGAATTTCTAAGCAGGAACATTTATTTATCGGCTTCATGAAATGTATGAAGTGTTGGCAAAAACGGGAAACACTTGAAACTTGAGTAATTTTGGACCAATTTTTGAAAATTTTGGTTCAAACTGACGTGAAATCAAATTTCAGTCTCCTTCGTAGATGAGCAATATCGACCTAATGATCTGGGAGTTATTCATAAAAGAATTTGGTCTGGGTTTACGATGGCACGTTATTTGAAAATTTGTTTTTATGACCAAGAATGACATTTTTGGTGGTGATAAGTTCATACATGTACCGTGTCGAACTGATAAAAAAATCTGACAGCAGTAACTGATGCTCCTATTGAGATGTAAAAACGCCTGCAACAGGCAATATTTTTGCAAACTTTACCAGACCCCCTTTACAACTCCGTGTGAACCTCAGAGCATATCGTTGAAATTTCCAGCGCCAATTTTCACCAGTTTTATTCAGCTCTTATACAGCTCTGGTGAACCTTCTTACCTATGTCTTCAACTGCATTGCAATGGATTTGAAATAGCGTTTTATTGAAACGACTCAAATTACTGGTAAACAATTTCTCACTAGGAATCATCCCATAGGAATCGAAGTAAAGAGAGGTATTTCAATGTCATTTGATACAGTCATACGGTGGAAATTTTTTGACTGAAATTACTGAAGTTTACCAAAATTTTAATGAATTTATTGAAAAACTCTTTCGGTAAGGTTTAGTACATTTCGGTAGTAATTTGTCGTAATTTCAACAAATAAAATTGGCCCTGATTCTAAAATTTATCTAGGATTTTTCATTTATTCTTGCTCATGATTCTACTTGGTCTCTTCTTAATTCTTGGAATTAATCCGAGATTTCACAAGGTGGACTCCTGGCGAATAGTTTCATACGTATAAAGGTTAGGATTGCATGAGGTAGTTTTAAGTCAAGGTTCTTTTTTGTTAAAACTGTATTCGCGCAATACGTAGAGCCGTTGGTGCGGTTTCATAGATATTGCGTCATGTCCTATGAACTGCAGCAACAAAACATTCAAGTTCTGAATGAACTAAATCAAACTACTTTGCTGCTTCCATAGTTTATACCACTAGCGTGAATAGGAAAATTGTAAACGAAATAGACTAAAGATAACTTGAACGGAACTATGAACTGATAAGCAAAAAGAGCGCGATTTCATTTTTACATCACGATTCATAATGGGTCTGTGGTTTGCGTATGTGCGTATAGAGTGTTTACGATTTGTCTATTTCATAGAAATAAATCTATTTCTATATCCCGTATTGTTGGAATATGGTTTATATCGCACCATGTCCCTGTTTCATCGGAAAAACATTCATTTTCACAGAGATGGTCTTTCTATTCGGTATAATTTGCTGGTATCAAAATAATCAGTAAATGGAACAAACTTCCTTCAATGAATGTTACATTAGAGCATTTAATCCATATTCATTCACAACAACGAAATAAATAAATTTATGAATGATTTCAGCAGAATGTGTAGAATAGAATTAGGTTCACTACGGTCAAGTCAACGAGTAACAAACATTCAGTAACCTATAAGAAGCGGCAACAATCATTAGTCATATGATAAACATATGATAATATAATGGTCCATGGGACGAAACTGTTCTTCTCTTAGATTTTCGTCAGTGTCACTTATTTCAAACTATTGTGTTGGTAGAAATATAAATGCACCAGCACCACTGTACAAGAATGTAAATTTAGTGTGGGTTACGCTAGTTATTTGGACGTATTTTAGAAAAATTCACCACCATTTCTGTGATGATTAAAATCATTACGTATCAAATCATTAAAGTCAAATTTCCTGAAATTTAATGAAATTGAGGTCTGTCATACCTCTTCAAATTCACTTTCAACTTTCTTCAGAACTCGATATTAAAAGGTGGAAAGTCTCTTTTTCGTGTGTTTAATGTTTATTAAGCTCGGCCTCGCCTGACTCCCACGAGAACTGGAATTCAACTTTTAATCCCTAGTTATCTAAGTGACTATTTATGGTGCAAGTCAAGGATTGTTTTCTCCGCGTACGTTATTCGTGAAAAACTATTCTCTTACCTCAGTTACGAGAAGTAAAACTTTCGTTGATTTTTTTATTGAGTTAAAGTTAAAACATTTTTAAGAGAACTTATAGTGTCGCTCCTAAACGTGGATGACGTATTGTGAATATCTTTGATTTTGATATTTATGATGTTTTTCAATCTTGTGCGAGATAAATCTGTGCACTAAGCTATTATTTATAATCAAACCGAACAAGTAAGAAGTGTGTTTCGTTTAAAGTCAAAATCGTGCTAATTCCTTATTTATTCTTTCTGTATGCACCTTTGTGAACGAAAGTTTTATTTCTCGTCACTACGTTGAGTAAATAACTATTTATGCTGCATGACGTATATAATGCATTTAGAATCTCAAATTAAGCTCAGACTAGTGAACTGGGTCCTCTACCTTGTCTCTCCTGGCGTTTACGTCACATTGTCTTGAGTTGAAATACCCTTTTCGGTAGAAGCATAAATATTTTTTGTATACGCGTTAATTGCAGAAACGTCTTTCGTTGTGTGAGTTATTATGCAATGTATTAATGAGAATTAGTAAGCATTTGCTCTCTGATCGAATGCAGAAAAGCTATCAATGTAGTCAAACCATTCCGATAAACAAAAAAAGAAATGAATTCGGTGTATGTATGCAATCATTTAGGAAATGTAAACTTGATCTAAATTGTTCCAAACGGCATCTAGAACATTATACGAACAGAAATTGTAAATATTTAAACGAATTTCAAACGGCATATTGTTCAATTCAAAAACGAACGAAAATAAGTAAAAAAATGAATGAGAAACTTCTAATCAATTAGCTAAAAAAAAAATGAAAAAATGTTTCTCGGGCGATAATATTCCATTCAAAAATAAAACACGTTTCCTGCTGTTATACTTCCGGCGATCGCAAAATTTGGCAGAAATTTTATCTACAATTGTATTAATAAAGCGAAAAAAAAAGAATTTTCTAAACCAAATCACCAGCATGAGACTTGAAACTGTGGAATTAATTGGGTCAAATTAAAATCGTGTTATATTTTTTTCCTCTTCTAAACATATAAGTTTATTGTATCCCGGTGCCTATGGAAGTGATAAGGAGTTTCCGTTTTCTACATATTGAAATCAAATCTAAAATGTTGATGTTGATTCTTATGTTGGTGCTTTCGGAATTTTATTTGATTAAATGACATAACACACTGATTTGAATATGTAAGTTTCTGTTTATTAAAATAAAACGCTGTTGGAGGTTCTTTTTATTTCTTCAATGATTGCACCTACATACACACAATACAAACGCATAAAATGTTTTACTTTCGATATTAATTTTAATCACACGGTGAAATTATTTTTAAGATTCAAGGGCACTGGTCGATAGCAGAAAGGAAATGGTTTAGCACACTACAATGTAACGACGGATTTCTTTTGTTGTTGTTGTCACATGTACATTTTGTACACTTAGAGTTTTCAGTTTAAATTGACGATTTTTGATATTGTTAACGGGAAGTTGAGTTAAATAGCAATCGTTCGATTTTTTGAAAACTTGGAAAACTTGTATTCTACCACAGCTCTGCCCCTATGAGTGTTCGTGCTATGAGCAGTGCTTATGAAAAAGGGAATATGACATTTTTTCTCAATATTGTCTGTGAGATGACTTTTCATTGAATTTCGCTTCATAATGACTAATAATGAGTACCTCTATGAGTAGTATTTGAGTAGTATGAAAATATTTACACATTTTTACAGTGCCAAAATTTATTTGATACACTTTTAGAATAAATAGTAATAGACTGGCGTTCGTACAAATTTTTATTTTTTTTTCGAGCGCTGAAGTAAAAGTAAATACGAAATGTCTAATAGTGTAATCGGTTTACTTTAGCTTCAGTTTTACGTCTACGTATTGCCGGTCTAACCTATTTAGTCTAAGGATACACTGTAGAGTTTAAGTACTCTATTTAGAGTACTTTCATGCTTGCAGTGATTGAGGATAATTCAAAGAAAACGTGTTTGTAATGCCATTGAACTGCATATTCTGAATTTAGCACTTCAGGCTAAGTAGGACTAACTAATGAATGAAAAAATCTCAATACTTTAAAATCGAATCAAATTGAAATGATCAGTGAAATGATTGTGATTCGAAAACAAGTAAATACCTACACAGCGATCTTTCAAACTGTATTTATTACATTTGCAGGGCTTATTTAGTGTAATTGATCGCGCACACGTCTATTATACCGGTTAGTCGAGTTTATGCGGAGCCTTTAACCTTTTTTTGGTTTCACTGAATAATCTCTGCAAATGTAATTAAAACAGTTCAAATGCTCGCTATGTAAGACTAAACTTGTTTTCGATTCACAATACACTCATAATCGATATCCTCAGAATCGATCATTTTAATTCGATTTTACTATGAAACCATGTCGCATGTCGGTCCTAAATTAGAATTTAACATTTTTTTTTCATTTGATTTCATTTCATTTATTTTCATAAAAAGTAAACCTTTAACAAATGATCCGCGTAGCTCCAATATGTGTACAGTTCTAAGTCTAAGGAGCTACATTTTTATTAATTTTTTTGAACAGAAACATTTTTTAACCTTTCACAAACTAGCTTTATTATCAGATTTATCAGATCTACTTCATTTTCAAGAGGTTGATTTCAAATCTGTTAGGCCATTTTCTTAAACATTTTTTTAGCTATTTAAAACCGCATTATAGTGTAGTTGATAAGGATCACTTTTATGCAAACGATTATAACTAATTAATCGCTGGGCTATCCTTCTAAACATTAATTTATCTCACTGTAAAGTAGGCCAAATTATCAGTGGGTTCAATACTAATTTTTAGAAGGGTAGCTCAACGTTTATTTGATTGTAAAAGTTTTCATAAAAGTGGTCCTTATCAACTACATTATTAGTCGAGTCAGTACTTGCCGTTTATTCGATAACAGATGATAGTCATTATGTTACTTTCGATGTTTACTTGGAGCTATAAGTTAAAAGTTTTTCTCATTTGACGTCAGGAATGCAGTTGATAAGGAAGTCCTCTTATGTACCATCTAAAAATGAGCTATAGCAGGAAACCGAATTAAAATCATCAATTTTCGATGGTATTTCAAAGATATTTTTTTGCATAAATTGTATTCAAAAATTTGTACAATTTTGCCCTCATCCACCGGTTAAATCATTTACTTCATTTCATTGGAACTTACCGATTGTAGGTGGTTTTCATGTTGCAAGTTTGGGAATTATTAGGCTGACACGATGTACTTAAAAAAAATGAATTTTTCATACCTAGGACCCGAAAAGTGCGACCTCGTCGCACTTTTTCTCCGTCCAATATGAAAAAAACTATTCGTACCACGGACTAAAAGTCTTTTTTAGCGAATTCGATTCCAGACCTCGCCTTCGGCTCTGTCTGGAAACCTCTCACACGCTAAAAAAGACTTTCATTCATGCGTACGAAATGTACTATATCATTCGGTTGCATAATTAACTGAATTTTGTTACGAATGATGAAAAGTGGCATTTTTTTTGGTAGATTGGGCGATTCCGAGTCGTGTCAACTGGAAACTTTTATTTCGAATTATTTCACTTCAGCGCGGAATTCGCTCCCTGAATTGCATAAAACGTTGTACGAAACACGAATCGTATGCTGGCTTCGCCTCTGGTTGACAATCGACATCTAGTGCGATAAATCTTCATCCCATTAAAACAAAATCCATATTTGTACTACTTTTCTTCATCACTTTCAAACTGAAGAGTAGAAAACAAACAGAAATTTTTTTAGGAGATTTTTCAACACTGTCGAACTATTCGATCGAATTACAATAACCTTTTCAACTGATAAATGAATTTGAATACATAAAAATGATAAGTCCATTTCGATTGATATTTATTCTTCACGGCGTACGCACACTCCCTACAATCGCGAATATTCGCAAATGTGCAGCATTGTTCATGTGTATAGCTGCTACATTGTATCTGACTCCATGGATTCAACTGTCAGCCAGTTTGAATTTTTTTTCTTTAAAGTAAAAATTTTATTCCCAACGAAAATTTGCTCAACTTTGAAGTGAAATCTCGGATCATGACTAGGTCAAATCGATCGTTATTTAACAGAAAAATTCACGAGGAATTTACAACAAAAGAGTTTTGAAAATTGGATGGAAAATGTCAAATGTGTTCCTGAAATAGATTGTCCTGAAAGAGGTTGAACTCAGCTTACACCGTTGCTGTGACAATTAGAATTTTTCTTTGTAATTGCTACCCGAAGTAATTCTAAATCCGAAAATTTTGATGTTTTTGTTATAACTTCGGACTTTTTTCGACATTTTGTGACTTATCTCATTGTGGCAATGGGAAAATTGTTCATTTGAAATATTTAAAAAATGGAAATTCTTTAAACGAAACGTTGGACTTTTTGATCCAATTTTTAAAATCGTCTTCGAAAGTTCGTATACGACATTGGTTGCACTTAATCTTACGATTCCAAGAAAATATTTAGAAAACGAAGAAAACCCCTAAATTTGGAAGGTATAAAGAAAATACGGTAAAACTGCTTGATTGAGTTCCAATCACCAAGCCTAACATGATTTGTAGAATGTTAGCCCATCCATTCATCTTATTTAACGCCTCGTCAAAAATATTTAGTTGTAAGTTTTCCCTGCATCTTCAAGCATTCATACAAAAACATGAACAAATATGGAACATTTCGAGCTGGAAAGTAAAGAATTTCATTCCAAAAGACGGCTAGGTCTTGGTAGCCTTAAGAAAATCACAACTTCTAAGAAATGTCTAATTTGTTCATCTTTTTTCATAATTTTGCCAAACTTAGACATAAATTCGGTTTACGTCAACTGGTAAATTTTACCCTTATGGGTGGGTTAGGTCATTTCTGTTCAAGTTTTCAAAAGAGTTTGAAACATTATTTTACATGCGTCGAAAACCGTACTTTGCTTGTTTCATGTTTCAAGCACTATTTTCGACGCCATCAGCATGTAAAATCCACTACATAACTCGGGATAAAAATGAAATGTCTCATTTTTGTGTGTTTATTGACCTCGGCTTCGCCTCGGATCAATACAATTCACACGAAAACTTTACTTTTCATCTTTATATCCCCAGTCATGTAAAATACTATTATTTTATTTAGAATGGCGGTACAATGAATGCAAAACGACTGCAAAGTAAAAAGACACAACACAATCGAAGGCATAGATTAGGAGATAATATCACATACAAGTGGATGACCATTCCAAAATAAGGAACATTAATAGCTCTCTTATGAAACTTTTTTGGTTTGCCTTGGTTCCTGATGTATTTTTGATGGTTTAAAATACTTGAGCCCAGACACGCTGCAATGAGCCTAAAGCAAATGGAAAGAGAAACAGCACAATCGAAAGTATAAATGAGGAGATACTGTCACAAGAAATTTTATTTCAATTCTCGCTGCAGCCATAAATTAATTTTGATTCGATTTTAACCCGAAATGCCATGTTTTAGGTATTGAAAAGGCATGCAAAAGGAAGGTGGAGGGAGAATCAAAACCAAAGGAAAAATTAAAAAACATTGTGCTGTTATAATATTATCAAAAAATAAACCGCCAAAAACATTTTTCTTGTGCAATGTGAGATGTTCCTTATACGAAATGCGACAGAAAGTCATAGGGACATCTTCCTTTTATAAAATGTAACTAAAAAAAATGTTTCATCTGCTTAAACAAGACTCTTCAACTAATAAATTAAAAAATATCGACTCTTTACAACTATTATTATAGTCAAAAATCACCCGACAGTTCAACGATACATTTTTTTTTATTACCTCACCACTAAATTATGATTCAGTGTAAAAAGATTCCAAATACTTTTCTTTGAATCTCAACTGGACTCAAATCTGATATAATTAAAATGTTGAAAATCTAAAATACCTAATAATACGAGGAAGATGACGGAACCCTATTACCTATCTAAAAAAAAATCCCTAATCATTTATAAATTGTGTTAATTCAAACATATTTTTTACAATCGATAATCTTGCCATATTCACACTATCTGCGGTTATATTAGCTGCATTAGCCTAACCCGATTGTCTTAATAAATCCTGCTTCCATATAAATCCCTATCAATACAACAATATATTACTGACTTGTTAAACAAATCGCATCATTTCAAATAAATTAGAGGCGTAAAAAGTCTAACAGCATTCTAATATAATTTTGCTACATCTACACCGCTCCGATATTTCCTCCAGTTATACTCTTTTTATGAATCACTTAAAGGGCCATGCTGATGCTGAGATTTTACATTATCGTTTCTTTACTCTCAATAACATTTTTTTTCTTCCTTTAAACAATCTTCGAGCACGCGGGTATATTACTTATACATACATCACATATAATATATACGAGCGATATATGTATAGATATATGCACACGCAACGATAAAAAATAATCAAAGAAAACCATCATTCTTGCATAGAGAAATTTCTTCTGTTACTTAGCGCGGTCGATTTCAAATATATGGTCAGTCGTTTGCTGACTCTTCAGAGGATAGCACGGTTTTGTTTTTTTCAACTCGCCTTTTTGGTGGTGTGTTTAGTTTTTGATTAAAAAAAAATTTCATTTCAAATTCAAATCTCCCAAATTTATATTTCTTTTGTGATGGTGACTCTTCACAATCATAGTGTTTTTTCGTAATTTGCAGATTTTTCATTGATTTTGATCGTTTAAAAAAAATATTTGGCATTACTTTGTGTTGTGAATTTTTTTTTTCCGTTTCTTTCGGTCACAGATTTATAATTTTTATCTGGAGTTCTTGTGGTTAGTTTTTTTGTATGCAAGTTTGTTGTGAGGATTTGAAGGATTAACATTATATAAAGCCTAATCATATTCGGCCAGTGCTGGTCGATCTGTTGAACTGGAATATGGATCTTACAAGGCGATTGCAGTAAGTTTTTTTTTTCAACTAAAAAAATTAGCAAAAAAAATTTTAAAAAAAAAATTCCCTTTTGTGCATATTTTTGATTTCTGCGAGTTGTTTTATAATTGCAAAAAAAATCGAAGTCAACGAAACAACCGTTCAACGAAACAAATTGTACGAAAAAAAAACATTTAATTTAACAAACATTATTCAATACGAAAAACCAAAATCGCTTTAAAGAAGAATTGAATAATAATACCCTCTCATTTAACCAAAAGACCAACAACATTTTTCAATTCTGTTCACCGTCAAATGTGTACATTTACAAACGATCTTCTTCTCGTTCAGATTAAATGCGTGGTAAAAACTTCAATTCTTCCACCATACATAACATTATGTGCATTGCGAATTTAAACAAAAAAAAAAAAAAAACGAAACGCAAAGATCAAAAGTCCCCCATCACATATATAATCACCATACTACAAAATCCAACAACTCAAATTCGTTGGCATGTGATTTTGTTGTGTTGCGCTCACTCACAAATCCTTTTTACTCTAAAATTATTTCGCGTGTCCCGACCGATAAGTCATTCATCCGTTGCAAATCGATTCAGCCCCAAATGAATGACCATTAAACATGTTAAACAACAACGTGAAAAAAAACGTTGTTTCACATTCAATACTCACGCGGACAGATATCGGCTGATATTGAGAGACTGATCGGCTGATCGGTTCGCATTTTTTTTTTAAACATTATTTTCAAATAATAATAACTATTTATTAGGCCTCGCTTTATTTCTCATTTTTCACCTTAATTATTCACTTATCTGTACTCCGTTTAGTAATTCCCTCTTATTTGCAGAGTGAAGAAGAAGAAAAAAAATACGAAAATCTCGTGTCGATGATGACCAATGATCATTTTTGTAAATTACATAACATTAAACAATTTACACAATTTGAAATATAAAGAGAAAAAATTGAAATTAAGGAACTCACGGATTAACAATAACAACAGCAACACGATGTAAAAGGTGATTCGCTGTATGACTTTTAATTAGGAAAACAGATATTTGTTTAACGCGCCAATATTATTATTCTTAGTGTTAGCCTTTATTTTCGTTGGATGGAGTCATGTTGTGTTTAAACTGAAATCATCTTAGACAGAACACTTCTCAAAGTATGTGGTGAATCAAATATTTTACATGAGATTTTTATGATGTTGCTGAGATTTCAGATATTACGAAATTTATACTTACCTTCGCATGCTTATAAATATATTATATAGATGCGCTGGTCAATGCGAGAAATTTAAATGAAATTACTTATACACTTGCCATGATCGTGAGTGATAGAGAAATTCCACTTTTATGATTTTCTCCACAAATTCGAAGTGGCTCTGATTAGATGAGATTTATTCAGCAGTGATTTTGTTTAGAATGGACCGACCGAATGTCTTGTTGATTCGAAAACAAATCAAACTTTTCGATTATTGAATTTCGGCCTTCTTCTAACAAACATAAAAAAAAAACTTCTTTCGAGCAAACATCAAAAGTATTTGATAAATAAATTTATCTGTGAAATTAACACATTGAGATGCCGATTTTAATATTTCTAAAAAAAATTATCGAACCTAATGTATGATCTTACTGTAATTTAGAGGAAAAAATGTTTTTCTTGACAACATTTTTTTAACTTGACGAACTGAACCGAGAGCTGAACATACCATGAAGTATATTACATTAATAGTAAAAGGGAATCGCAGGATCTGATCCTATCAATTGAATTCAGTGCCCGACTGGTCATACGGGCGATTCCCGAAGCGCCTTTTGCATTTATATATATGAAAACGGCCGTTTTCGAAATATATCCTTGTCAAGATTTTCCCGAAGGGTCCGCCACTGATTGAATTCAATAGTCGATCTAATAGAAGCTAAAACGTTTTTGAGCAAATCTTCAGAAAATTAGGTCAGATTATCGGTAAGGTAGATCCAATCATCAGTAAAGTATATGAAATAGGAGGTAATTTATAAGGTTGTGTATAGGGAGGGTATGATCGCCATTATTTAACTGGGCCCTCAAAATGGGTCGGTGAATTCAACCGCATTTTAATATAAAATTTCAAATGAACTGAAATTGTAATTTTGTTCGAAAATTACAACTTCAGAGGATTTTTCAGTACGTAACTTCGTCATTAAAACCTTGATTAAAAAGCGAAAAAAAAAACAGTGTTATTGGAAATCGACGTCAGGGTAAATAAATGGTAGCGTAAATATGTAATAGAAGATTTTGTCTACTTCATTCACACTTCGTCTTTAATTGCTAATACATTTCCCTTGTTAATCTAAATCGCACATTTTCCTCTTTCATTCGATACGATCTGGTCCCAGTCAGGCCAAGAAGTGCATGAACCTAACACTCAACTCAACAAATCCAACCTTCCAAGTGTTACTCGTGTCGTTATCCTACTCAACAAACAATCTAAGTCAATATTTTACTTGTTACATGAATTGATGGAAATCAATTCAATCTTGAATTTTACGACTGAAAACACCGTTACGATACTCGATTTTACACCTAGTGTTGGTGTTACAACAAGAAAAAGTCGAAATTCGTTTCTTGATGGGAAAAGTTACATTTTCTGTCTTCGACATTTCAATATTTTTTCAATTGTACACCGATTTTGCCTAGAACACTTCCTTATGTCTTAGGTAAAAGAAACCTTCGGGTACAAAATCAATTTATTCTTCAGCAATACACACGTGTCGTTGGGGAAATGAAAATGGGAGAACATTTATACTTAGTGCTATAAGCGATAATAAATTAAAGTTATGGGAACTAAATAACTGACTTGCATTTATACATCATACATATCCATACACACAAAGTGTGTACATAACAATTTCCCGCCTCTGTTGATAAAATGCTTTTTAGTATTTTCCACAACATTAATTTTTTCCGTAATTCGAATACGTTGGGACGGTAGGGTTAACAAGTGTAATGTGTTGCCATTTAAAATGGAATTTATTTATACTTCGTAACCTATTAAAATATCGTTTTCTTAACAATTTCATACCTGTGTGTCTATGGCACAATTGAACTATTCGCCAGCAACAATGTTAATTTCACTCTTGGTTTTGTTTTTTTTTTTTTTCGTGTGTACGTCTTCGGTGCACACACATATTATATAAATACCATGACCAAGATCATGATCGTAATGACTGAACTTCATCGTTTATCTTGAAACATTTATCCTCATAAAATCTAAAAGTTATTCGTAAAATGTGCAATAAAAAGACGATAAATCTTGGATTCTTAACTTTTTTCTCACAGAAGAGCCACAATATCATAAGACGAAGATTGAAAACGCACATATGATATACCCCAGAAGATGCAATTCCTTTTTATGTATTCCATTTAAAAGACTTCCAATAATCCCATTTCTACTAGACCAGACGATGTGTGCATCAAATTAACTCACTGAGACATCCATTGAATGTTTAACTAAAAAAGCACCCGACAAAATGTGCTAATGAAGTGTAACAAAGTACATTCTTAGTTAGAGCTGATTTTCTCGTTTACATGAGAATAGAATAAAAGTGAGCAGAATGTTGTGAATTACAACGCTAATATTTTTCTTTTAGAAAGCAGAAGTGAAAACATTATTCTCTTTATTTATGTCTAACCGGTGAAGTACAGCGCTCTCTCGATTGTGTATTTCACCAGTTCGTTTTTTTTTTTCTTGTCTTGTTCTTCTTATTCTTCAAATTTATTTTAACAGCTCTGTTAATTCTTATTTATTAAGAGGCTTTCCCTAATACAGAATATTGGTTTTTATCTCGAAGAATTTTTTTGAGATTATATTTTATACCCCAAACGTGTTATAGAAATTACAATAAAATAGTTAATTCATCATTGGTATGGTATAATATAAATATACCCTACTGAGCGTAAGAAAAATAATTTCATGGCATATATTGGTGTTACGGATGAAACGCGAAGAATCATCGACGTTTTTTTTTCTCTACTTCTTTCGTTCTTAATTTGAAAATTTCGAGTCGTCTATTTACATTTCTATTTTTTTTTCTCTATGAATATTTGGTTAATAGTTGACAAATACGGAGAAGAATGTCAAACTGTTGAATGTATACATTTTGGTATAATAAATGCATGGGACCCCTCGGATTTTCCTCGATACCTCACACAATGGAGACGAGAAAGGAGAGAAATGTAGAGATATTAATGTAATCATGTGACAGAGTATATTTATCTATATAAATTTATAACGATAATAAATGATGATAATCGCTAAATATTAATAATGACGATGTTGTTGAATTCTGTGCCAGTGGTAGTATCAACAAACGTTCTTCCAGCTACGTAAAGATAAATAGTAAGAAAAAAAAAATCCAATTTACAAATGAAATATTTCATCTCGCGACACCAGGACTATTGTTCAAAATTTTCTGTATTTCTTGAATTAAAGAAATTTATTTGATCGATGTGGTAGGAGTACAATAGATGGGCTCACGTTTAAGTAGGAAAAAATTAATTCTCTAAAAATTCTTAAAATTTTTTCAAATATCTATCTATTAGTATTAATGAATGAGAGAAGGACCAAGAAAGCTTTGTCGTTCGAGGTTTCAGGTTGATATTTTTTTTATGTTCTGAAGTTTTTGGAATGGAAAGATACCGATGGAGGTATTGTCAGATTTGTTCGGAAGTTTTTGCTAGGGCTCGAAACAGATCGTTCTGACCCGATCTGAATCTGAAAAAAGGCGATCTGAAAATTTCAGATTCAGATCCAGATATCTGGCGGCTTGATCTGATCTGATCTGAAATCTGAAAATTGAAAGCAGATCTGATCTGATCATAGAACTGAATATTTCAATCTGGAAATTTTCGGATCAATCTGAAATCTAAAAATCAGTATGACTAAACAAATGCTAATTGATTAGAAATTCTTGAACTGCTGGGCTCCGCGATAATAAACAGATTTCAGATCAGAATCAGATCAGATCAAACTTTTCAGATCAGATTCAGATCGGGTGAATTTCAGATCAATCTGAAAAA
Source organism: Bradysia coprophila (assembly GCF_014529535.1). Classification (NCBI taxonomy): domain Eukaryota; kingdom Metazoa; phylum Arthropoda; class Insecta; order Diptera; family Sciaridae; genus Bradysia; species Bradysia coprophila. The sequence goes on along the minus strand of NW_023503302.1, from coordinate 3,251,304 downwards.
AATCCAGATTGATCTGATCTGTTCCAAGTCCTAGTTTTTGCATCTGCATCATTTCCGCTAACCACTCGTGGTCACCTCTATTAGACATGTATAATCTCGCAAAGTTGTAGAAAACTACACAGGTCGAAAAACTTCCCATATATTCTTCAAGGCTAATGCCCCGATTAGATTCAGTCAGTCGACCTGATTCAGTTTAGATTCATTTGAATCTTATCTTAAGGTTCACTTGAACTTGATCTTTAGGTTTACTTGAATCTGAACTTCAGGTTTACTTGAATCTGATCTTCAGGTTCAACTGAATATGAACTTCAGGTTCACTTGGATCTGATCTTCAGAATATGATTTCACCCTGAGCCCGTTATTCACGAATTTAATCTAATTTAATAGACCAATTCTTTGCACTTTCGTTGGTTGCAATGTTACACTCAAAGTTATATACTACGAGAAATGATTCTTCAGTCCAAATTGTGATATTTTTACTCCATCCATATTACTCATCACACCTGATGATGAAAGTCGAAATTATTCTGAATCTTCGCCGAACATAAAGTCAGTTGCGCACAATCAACAATTTAAAAAAATTCGCAATATCACATAAAAAAAAACTCTTAAAATAATTTCAAAAGCAGTTCAAATCCGACTTGTGGTATTAACCTAAACAATTAAAATGGAGAGAATTACACGATGGAAGGAAGAAAAAAAACATTTAAAAATATTTTATATTGCCGGCATTTTAATACACACACCGCGCGCGTAGATAAAATAAGACCGGTAAACGATAAATATATATATTTTCCCCGTAACTTATGCGTGGAACTTGAAGTATTGGTATACATTTCTCATTCAAGGTTTTATGTAATTCAGAGCATGTTTAAAATGTAAATATTTATCTTATTGATCACCAAAAAAAAATTTTTTGGGTGTATTTCACTCGAAATCAAAACGATGCTTAGAGTATACTTCGGTTCGAATGCTCGTATGGTACAGGTCAATCTCAACATCAATATAATATGTCTTATGTAGCCACAAAAGGCGCATAAATACATGCTGCTTAAGTAACATATAGAATAAATAAGTTCTTCTTCTTCACAAATTGTTTTTTTTTTCTTGTTCCAATGTTTAAATCAGTACCCACTGGATTAAGCATTATTCTAACAAAAAGTTTTTGGTTTTTTATTTCATTGGCATGGATGAATTGTGTGGTGGCAAGGCAAATAGTGTAGGGAAAAAAATGGTGTTTACGTTGAAACTATACTCTTGAAGTATCAAATGACGAAAAAGGATTTTCATAATTGTTTTAAATGTAAAATTTATATGATGCATCAAAAATGCAACCAACTTGCATTTTTGGGACTATGTGCTCGGTTTTGGAGAGTATATGTTACAAAACAGAACCAACCAACAACAAAAAAAAACCATCCTAAAAACTAAATAAGATAAAAAAAACTCCAGACTACCGATTCTAAGAATTATATGTCCTAAAACCCGAACATTAAACTAAGACCGCCTGCCAGTCATATAGACATTATCAGTCAAGAACAACTTATGTCTGCATTTATATGCATCATATTGTAATGGTACAAAAATTAAGATACAACTCATGAATGAATGGTTAAATCAGCAACATATGGTCGAAATGTATAATTGTTTTGTGTTCCCGTTCATAAAAAGTAAAAGAAAAAAAAATAGAAATGCGACTGTGAAAACATAATTTTCCATTTATTCTAATTGAAACAAACTAGATTGTTCCGAGTATATTTTGCACTAAAAACAACTCAATCGATGGAACATTAGAAAAGAACGAAAAGGTTTCGTTACATTCATAAAATTGATTACCATTAACGAGTTGCTAATTTTAACAACGGTTTAGCAATTCGAATTATTCTTTATTTAGAACTCTTTTTCGTTCGGACATAAAAACATAATCATTTCTTTCGACATTTCCTCTTCAGAAAAGTATATCTTTTCAAACACGTGCTGCTGCAGTCTGCAAATGGTATATATATACGAGGTTTTAATCGCATATAATTGCATTTTATTTAATAATTAAACAAAACTTGACTGAAACTTTTAGGAATGATTGCTTCAGCCTACCCAGCTGTTTATACAAACGTATAAAAATAGTTTCAAATATTATACACTAAAGTGCTACACTATATAGATTTTGTGCGGTCTACGTTACCTATATTATACTTCTTCTTAAAAACGAAAAAAAAAATCTCTCTGATCGATTGGAAATAGGATCGGTTCATAGATGTTACGGCTGGATTATTCGTTCAAATTTCACATTTTTCTTTTGCTTGAACGAAACTACCGATTCGGCGATGGTAAATTTATTTTCTCAGAACGGTGTTGTTTATCACAATTTTTTTTTTGCGATCCGCAGGGTGCATTCGTATACCAATTTCAATAAACAAATTGCATTTATCGACATGCAAAAGTGAAATTATATCAAAGAAAAACTTGTTTTCAGTTTTTCTTTTTGATTCGTACATTGCGAGAATCGGGAAAGGTTTCGATAGATTTCCTAACTGATGATTTACTTATATGCTTTGATTTCATTGCACAAAAATTGTGAAAATTGTTTACCAGGTCGTATGAAGAATGTATTCAGCCAAAGCACCTAGCAGGGTAATAGAAGTTTTACCACGTCAAATAAAGTAGTATTTCGCTACCAAAAATATCGTTAGCAGTCTTAATGATAACTTTTTTTTCTATTAGGTAATCTGATAGGTGCTTTGATTTAGCTAGAATGTTTAAAAAAAAAACAGGCGATGTCGCTTTGTGATAAAGGGAAAATTCTAAAATTGCCGACATATTCCGAAAAATTCTGGAAAAGGTAAGACAATCTGAATTTTTCGGAGCTTCTCCAGAACATTTCGGAATTCTTAGAATTAAAGAGAAATATAATTCCTGAAAGAAGCCCTGGATGAAAAACGTTGTATCTGTACTCATCATGCAATTAACCATGAACCTGTAAAATGTTAAGTATTATTCTTATAAAGACAATTACAAATTGCTGTTGACTCACGTTAACCTCTTGCAACAGCAATTTTACTGTAGTTTGAGAAGTTTTGCAACATTGTTTTTATGAAGTTAAATATTGTAAAAATGAATGAAGCAATCTTTCGTTGTTTCACTTTGTCTTCTCAATTTTATTGAACATCAAAGGAGCAACTTTCTTAAAAAAAACACGATTCCAAGAACTACAATGTTTATATAGTGTCCTAGACTCTCACAAGAAGTACCAAATTTAAACACATAACTCCATCTCAATGCAACATGTGTACGTCTCGCAATGTCGCACAGTTTATGCTAAAATATACGAAACATTTGTGTCGATCCACCAAAAACAAATTAATTTTAATCGCACAATTTATCAAATGCAACAGCCGAAGTGTGCGATTATTTTCATAATAAATACACCATGGTGGCCTGCATTTCATTTACACATAATTCATATCATTAAAACTTCATTTTTTTTCTCTCACTCATCCAACCACTAAAATTATGCGAGAAATAAAGAAAGAAAAAAAACTTTGTCTTCGGCTTTTTCGACAAACCTAATTTGTTTAAGTGATCCTATTGCTATAAACATAATAATTCATCGTTATTGCCTGTTTAACATACCACCGCACTTTGTATTAGGCCCCATAAAAATATGTGTGTCCAGAGAGAGAAGACCTCAGACTCTGTGTGCTGGTATATATTTATACTTTGTGATTTTTTAGTTTAGCCAAGCATCAAAAATATATTTTCACGTATATCATAGATACCACACATCTAATGTGATGCATTATGTGTATCGTATATAAATATATGATGTTGTATCCGAAGCATTGTGGAAACTAGTTTAAACATGCAATCAAGAAAGAAAATAAAAAAAAAGAAGCGAAACACAAAACTGTATCGAAAAAGGATTGCATTATAAATCGCTTGTTTGACATTATAAAGTAGTGACAGGGTCGAACAGGATCATTTTATCCAGACGAGACACAAGTTTCGCTGGAGAATATTCAGCTCATCCCGGGGGGTTGTTGTCTACTTACGGTATTCAGAACAATTGACGATGGTTAAATAAACAAATCCGAATTGAAAAAAAAACTCTTACAAAATTTCGGAATAGAAGTCTGAAGACAATACTTTAATATGCATAAAATCCTACAAACATTTCGTTCAGCTCTGTTCGTTCACAATTTCCATTCCTTTTTTTCCGTTCGTATACCAATTCAGAACAATAAGAAAACGGCACACAAAATCCCCAAAAATCTTTCTAATTTCTTGATTCGTAAGAAAGCGGTGCATTGTCTTTGAAGACTATGTGTACAAGAGGCATGTTAGTCGTTTGTATATACGTACATATATGAATGTATTGGTTCAGTCTCATGCAACATATTAAGCATTAAGGCAAAGACTGTTCAACTGTTCTTTTGAAATTCAAAATAAACGACTCGTTACACAGGGACTTGGTATAAGAACTTTTTATGTTCGACGAGAGCAACGAATTCATCGATTCACTGCTTGAACCTTGAAGTAAAGAAACTCCTTCTTCTAATTCACTATTGTCATTTATTGGTACTTATTAAGCCATTAATATATTATATGATTCCCGGCTACATAACAATACTTTCATCGCCGATATTAACGTTTGGATGCAATGACGTATTTAAATGTCTTTTAAAAGCCATCAATTTTTTTTTTTTTTTCATTTCGATTTTATTAACAAGTCATTCTCCTGTTTTACGTTTTTATGCTCTCAGAACATGTACATATTTATATATATAAAATATTCATGCATAGATTCAACATTATCGGTTCTTTGTGATTTTGCTTTATTCTTTTTCAAAATATTTATATTTCTCTTTTTAGTCCATTTTTACCTGGAACGTTTTGGAGTTGAATAACATTATTTCGATATAAATATGCTATATGAAAAAGAACCATCGCAGACGGTGTTTTCGTGGTTTTGCTTTCTGGTTAAAAATTTATAATTATTGACCGAAAAGAATTTTTCATTCCCTTCTTTCGGTCAAATGTTTTAGATTGTGTCGTCTTGACACGTTTCTTCTCTTCTCTTTTTTCTTACTTTTTTTTTCTTATTTTCTTTACATTTGTTTTAAGGTACCAATAATTAATCTTATCTTTGCGGTGGCATGTTTAAATAACAACTGTAAAGTTTTTGTAACAGAAGTGGGTTCTTCTCTCATATTGTTTTTTTTTCACTTCTTCTTCCTTTGTTTGAATAAGGGTCTTTGACATTTTATCATGCATTTTATGTCCAAATACATAAACAAACACAAACAGATGATTATATTGATTTAGATGACACGGAGTAAAGATCGGGAACTTTGAATGTGCGTGCGGTGTTGAGAGACATTCCAGTTTTATATTAGTGTTTTGAGTCGTCCGTAAATTTCGACAATTTACGGGTTTCTTAGCGTTCCAATAGGGATTCAAGCAGGGAATATTTTCGGAAACAACTTTTTTCATAGTTTTCCAAATTTCTTTACATTTTCCAATTTTCTCTCAAATTTCCCACAATTTTCAAAAAACCAGTTTTTTGAAAAATGGAACAAAATGTGGGAAAAATTTTATCCCAAAAATAGTCCCTGGATTAACTATTTGTCAAATCATGGCATGATGACAGATTCTGTAATGACAAACCAAATAGTCTCACTATATTATCATAATCAAATTTCTATCATGTTAAGTCCACATAAGGCTCTTCGGTTGCCGATAATTTAAGTTTCTTACCAAAACACATATTCTTCAATAAATTATCTAGAACTTTAGGAAACTTCTTATTTAAAAAATTGAAATCGTGAAAGTTGGATGTTACAATCATTCAATCCTTGAGATGAGAGACTATTTTTTGATTTTTTTTTAGAATTTTAAAGATATATTTGAGAAATTGATTTCCCAAAATAGTCACTGTCCACTCTTGAACATTTTTAGGCCAACAAACTTGTTTTATTAGCTTTAAAATCAAAAAATTCGACTAAATGGTCAGCTACGTATTTCGTAAACCTTAAAAACAGACAACTGAAACGGGTTCTAAACTATGCATCATAAGTACAAAATCACAATAGGCGAAAAGTTGCGCTCCATACCATCACCATCTACTTGAGCAACTATGTTTATAATAATAAAAAAAACCAAGCGAACTTTCTGCATAAAAAATAAATCTTTCGTCAATCAAAGATGCGAGTTATTACAAAAACGTGGGTGATCGTGTGAATAACTAATAACTCGCATCAACAAATATTTTTCTTTTTTTCACTTGAAAAATATTAATGAACCGAATTAGAACTCACATAATAAAACAAACATCATTAAACCCAACGGAAGAAAAGCAAAATTAACTCGAAAAGGAAGTAAACTTCAAGAATCGATGAGATTTTGAGTGAATGAAAAATGTAAAATAAATAAAAAAAGAGAAAAAAAAATTGTTAATAGAAAATTCCAAGCGAACCTATCGATTCAAAATGCACATTTCACGCACTCAATAATTTTTTGTTATGACAAAAGAGCCTAAACACAATAAGCAAATGACTTCCAGTGTTATTTTAACCCAGATTTTCCGTGTGTTTATATGGAGATTTATGCGTTTCTTATAACATCTTTGTGTGTACACAACCACATTCTATTGACTGTTTTAGTACTAATTTGAATTCATCGAGAAAATAAATAGACATTTTCGGCTATTTATAGACAAACATAAAATTTGTGTACTACACCACAGATATTGTTCATTAGAGGTGTTGTTTTTCATCTCTCTCGACCAAAAACGAACCCAATATCCTAGTTGATGTGGTACAACTAACGTCGATGGAAATTACCATCAATTTAATGACCACACTTCGGTACTATATATCAAATGCCATGAAATTTGTCATTTTATGTGTAGTTTCTCGGGTCTACAACAAAGTTAGGTTTGATTGGGCTTGATTTTCATTGATATTACCGATCAACCCAGTGTTTGCATAATTGTCGATGTAATTTACAAAGTTCAACGTATAATAATATCGACAACAGAATCTCTTCAGCAAATATTATTGTTTGTCTAAGAAAAAGTCAAAAAGTGTCGTAAAACAAATTTGAATTTGTTTATTGAATATGAGTATCGCCGAATGGAGTATATAAAACCTCATATACGTATACAACACGACAAACATAATAAACAAACGAAACATCAGAATTGGATAAAGTGATGGAAATAGCGATCACAATATCCTAGAAGTGAAACTGAACATATTAAGATGGGCCAAAAACTAGTTTGGTTTTCCAAATATTAAACCAGAATGAATAAAAAAATATTTGAGATACGACTCGTTTGTCAGTCATTCTGAAAAAAATATTTCTGCTAGGAAAATATTGTTTTTTTTTTTATTCAATCACCAGGTCACACATCAATTTCAGCAGTTAGCAAGTACACACAAAATAATATTTTGAACAGAAACAAAAAAAAATCATTCCAAAGCCGACAGACCATCCACAGTTCATCTTAATGAATTTGTGGTAAATCTTTTCTCTCTACACCCGTTTTATGAAGTGTTTGTAAGGAAACCACAAATCTGAATCAATTTTACGATCCGCTAACTTGCCATAAACAATATTCATAATGATAATGCTCGCAGTTGTCGGAAATCAGGATAGTGTAAAATTATCAACTCTTTTTACGAATATATACAAATTGACGTACTCCTCTCTCTGCCTTCAGATAAATAAACGAGTGAATGGAGCCTCGCTTTAAATCATTGACTTCTTCCAGTACACACCATACAATATAATACGAAAGGAGATAAGAAACATGGAATGTAATAACATATTGAAACGAAGCCGTATAGTTGTTAATGATGACTTCTAAGAGCTCAATATAAGCGATAATCATGTCTCCTTACTTTCGTTGTTCTCCGTTAAACATTCTACCTCGTTACGTGGTTTACACTTTTGTACAACGCTGTATGCACATACAACCGAATTATCCAGACAAAGCTGCAAGGTCCAAGGGACACATTATTATTTATTGTGCAAAATGATGCGATTATTCGAATTGTTTGGTAAAATTTCGTGACTTTGTTATTTTCTGATTATATTTTTTATGGTCTTCGGATCAGCCGCAAATCCTTGCAATAAAAATTTCTCATTTTCATACAAAAGCCACAAAACGAGACGTTTGTGAAAATGCCTCGAAACTTTCTTCGTAGCATTGATGCCACCGCAATGTTTATTTTGTAGTGAATTTAAACGGCTCTTCCACTAACTGTGCAATAATTTACGTCAGTATAAACAACAATTTACAGACTGTTACATACGTCGCTGTGCTGAATAACTTTTCACCGAAAAAGAAAACTCATCCACAAAAACAGACCGGAATGCGGTCACTGTATTCACTAATAATATCATTATCGATCACTAAAAAAAAAACACTTTTCCACTGATCGTTCATGTGTGTACTAACCTTCCGATTCAAAAACGTACATTCAATTATGTTTCAATGCTGGGTATGGTTCATTTTATTCACAGCTAACAAAAAATAGTTTGAAGAAATTTACCGAGAAAAATGTGCGGTAGTTATCAATATATCCATATTTTTCATTTGTAACATAAATAAATTAATTAGACAACCTGGGATGGGAAGTAAGCGAGTGGATAAAATTTATCTTTGAGAGTGGATGTTAGACTAAAACATTTTAGAAAGAGACAAACATATAGTCGAATAATCATAAGAATTTGTTTAGGAGATCAGAATTGAATGGCCGCAAAGGACTAGATGCAAACTTGTGGAAATATTTTTCGTAAAATATTTTTTTATTCAATATTAAACCTACTACTTCGTTTACTTAAAATATCGCAAAGTTTTGGTGCAAAATCTCTTACTTCATTAGTTGCAGAAAATATGTAACCAGAGTCAATCGCTTAATGCTCGGAACAGGTCAGGTTTGACCTGACCTGAAACCTCAACTTAAAAAACCTGAATTTTTTCAGGTCAAGTTCAGGTTTGACCTGATCTGAACCTGAATCCGAAATACCATTTTAGGTTGGATAGATTCAGGTTCAGGTCAGGTCAGATTCAGGTCAACCTGAAATTTTCGGTGCAAAACTTCAGGTTGACCTGAACCTCACCTGAACCTGAAGTTATCCGACCTGATTACAATCAGGTCAGGTTCAGGTTGAACCCGATATATTTTATACAGATTAAGGTGAGATCAGGTTCAGGTCAACCTGAACTAAATCAGGTCGACCTGATTTCGAGTCTTAATCGCTTATTTTTCTTGTTACTATCGACAACAAAGGACTAGCCGTTTTTAACAGATCGAAGCAAATTCTAGTTGACTATTTGCACCCGGAGAAACGATGTTGTTTTTTGAAATCGAATAAACTAATCTCATAATAAGAATGTAATTTTGGTGGGTTTCGTGTTACTTTCGTTTTATTTGTTCCACATGTATTCCACCACATAAAATTAGCATTTGTCTTTACGTTTCTTCAATTCCTCACGTATGTGTGAGTGACAAGACACTCTTTACGCTTCGTTTGTACATGTAGAACGATGTGGAACAATTAAAACCGTAGAATGCTAACCAATTGAGTTGAGTTTAATTTCTATATATTTACAATTTGAAACATTGACATTGCATACAAAAAAAATCTTTGCGGTCCTCTCTAGTGGCTCGGAGGAGTCGTTAGAGGGAAAAGCAAAAATGATTATTTTTATGCAGGGTATTAACTGCTGTTAACAGTTTTTGAGATCTTTTATAATTTCTGATTTCAAAGCTGACTGAAAAATCGATGCAATTTGTGCAATCAAAAATCGAAGAAAATGACACGCTCTTTCAAAATACCAACATTGATGGGTGGCTCAATTAAATTATTAGTTGTAAAAAAGCTCTAAATTCGTTGAAATAATTAAGATTCAAAAGTTAATTTGTTCTTTAAACAAATCGTCAATTCAATGACAATAATCATAATTTATTCGTAAATTTATTCGAGACACATTGTCGCCTCGCCTTTCGATTTATATTGCTGTGATTATTTCGTTCTTTTTTTTGGTCGGCATAAAAGAATTTCAATTCGAAAATAATGGAATGAACTAGAGAGACTATCTCTCTATCGTCATGTTCATTTTCCATTCAGTAATTTCAGTTTGGAATACTCACACACAACATATGCGTTGAAGATGATTGTAACATTTGAATTCTTTTATTTTTATAATTATGATTCATCTTCCTCTCAAGTTACATTAACCTCATCATTTGCATAATAGTATCAAATGTTCTTATCGCAAAAATTCATTCATAATGTGTATCACTGTTGAGTAGATTTTATTTTGTGTTTCTCTTGTTTAGTTCGTTAGTTCCTCTGTTTTTTTCTTTGGTTGTGGTGTTTCATTCCACACCGTGTTTAGGTACTATGTCTAGTATACTTGGACATATTTTCGTTTACATTTTTCATTGTTGCTACAATGTAACTAAAGGATAAATAAATTAGAAGGCCGAACTGTTATTCTATACCAATGGATTTGATGTGATTTTTTATTGAAACAAAAATGAGCTTATAGTTTGACGGAATATCTGGCATATGTTATCGGCAGCGATGACAAAAATGAGCGATAAACTGCGACCATTATTCTCTTATATAAACAAAAAGTACTGTTAAACAAAAGATTTGACAACAAATGAAGTAACAGATTCATGGCAAAACTCCTGTTCTTTTTTAGGACTGACCATATTCTCTTGAATTTGTACAATTTCTAGCTCGTTGAATTTGATTTTTGTTTTCGTTTCAGTGGTGTCATTTTACGATCGCACACCATTGATACCTATAAATGGTCTCCGTCTGTCCAATATTCGTATCAATGGCTTGTAATCACTACCATGCATGCAAACAACATCTCAACACAGTTCTTATTTATTTTCAATTTTAACATGCGATACGCAACGAATTACAACCTTACAACAAGCATATATACACATCTTTGTTTGATAAGTTGACGTAACATTATTTCCCTTTTGAGAAATGAGTATTATTATAAGTGAAACTTTGTTTTCCTCTAAAGCAAGCAAGCACCGCACCAACGTGTAATGAGTATTTATTTATTAATTTCTAACTGAATAATGTACCTTACCCAGCACCAGACTATTAACACATTTTATTATAAATCTAGTTGAAAATCATCAATGATCATCACTAACATTACGATGTGTGAAGGTCGTGTATCATGTTACCGTGCGCGGTAAATTTCGAATACGAAAGACGAGAAAAAAATCATTCAAAATTTCATTGGTTCATTTGGGCTTAAGTAAATCGATTGTACGGTAGATAGTGTATACAAGAAAAACAAATAATTCAGTTAATGTTGGGTGATGTAATTTTAAGTGTTTGACAAGTTAATAATGTTGTAAATGAAAATCCATAGTCGTTTTTGCTCCTTCCTTCTTAAAAAAATTCATTGATAAGTAAACGTAAAGCATTTTAATTTCGAATGTCGCTGAAGCACAACATTGCTCACAACAAATTGTAAACTTATGGCAATTGATACTTGCGACTTTGGATTTCGAAAAACATTTGGCATAAATTTCCGCGTCAGAAGTATTTTTAATCAAGTAAGTCTGTTCTCCCAAAAAAAAATTATTCCAATTACAATCTACACGAAATTGCCTTATTGCAAATCCTCATGTTCGTCTTAATTTGTTTTCGAAATAACCACCACCGTATTGGACCCGGTGTGCCAGGTATATACGTTGGTTGACCGCCGTTGTTCGATATCAAAATGAATTTTTAAACGAATTTCGTTTGCTGTTTTTAAGAGTAAGAGTGATGATTTGATTGTACTGAAGATCGGTTACTGCCAGTCTGTATTTAATGCTATGCCGAGAAACGGATAAACGCCCCTTTCTGTCAAGTGAAACGTGTAATCAGAATGGAAAATCTTTCGGACAAAAAGTGTAAGTTATCGCCTTATCTTCGGTGCAGTAACATTTTATAGGTCATGGCTGGAGGAAAAAAAAGCGAAAGTTGATTTAATCCTTTTTCGAAGCCATTCGTGATTTTCGTCATAATTGCTATCGAAGATCCGACGTTTATTAATCGCTAAAATCGCGATTTTATTTGCCAAACTTACACACTGTGATGTGAGAAATTGAACTGTCGACGCGTGTTTCATCTTAACTGAATTCTAACAAATTTTTTTTCTGTTGATTTATCGATTTTCATTACTCGAAGTGGAGGTCTTTTCGGTATTTTTTTTTATCAAAAACATGTGGTTAAAATACCGACAATGATTTATTGCAATATCCAAACATCAATGCACAAATATTTGGAAAGCTACGAAAGCAAATTGATTTTGAAATTGTGATGTAAAACTCGATGACGATGAGATAGAACTTGTTGCTGTGTCGAAACAATCAGACACGATCTAGCATTGTAAGTCATTAGTTATTGTATTTAGTGAAAACATATTTTATTGGATGCCCCATGTGAAAGTTGACCATTACATAACGGTTTGCCGTTGAATAATTTTTTCGGTTCACTGATAAAAAATTTCGTCAACGAGTGACACGAACAGTCACAAACAGTATGTATGATTATACGTCGGACATGTACGGTACACATGTCAGACATTGGAATATACATGTCCGAAGTAAGGCAGAAATGAAGCTGTCTGCCAGCCATTTCATACATTCTGGACGTATGTTGACGAAATTTTTTTATTAGTGTACATTTTACGTGAATTCCTTTTGTGATAATCGACTTTCGCATTCCGAAACAACTTTGTGATACTCGCAAACTTACTCGGTTGTTTTTGAGTTTACATGGGTAACTGTTTTCCGACAATATATAAGTTGTATACTTTCGGCCTCGACATATAAAACTCTACACTTGATGAAAAAACATTTACCGAAGCTTGTGAGTTTGTTTTTATCACAAAATTGTACCATCATGTAATGAATTACTTTCGCAGCATGCAATGTAATCTAATATTCTCACCTCTTCCTCAATAAATGAACATTTAAATTGAAATGTAGTTCTCGAAAGTAAGAAGACGAAAAAATGTCGAAGGAATATTATCTCAATCCGAACTCAATAAATCATTTAAATGCATTTGGAGGGTCCCGACAATATTCTTGTTTTAATAAATGTAAACTGATGAGGAAACGATCCCAAAACTTTGAACGTTCAATAACATATTGCCGTACATTAACTGAAAGGCGGCTTAACAAATTAGAGAACGTTGAAAATAAGTTAAAGGAATTATACATCGAAATCTTGAATTTTAATCGTGTATCCAATAAATACCCAAACAAACATTTTTCGTCTTACGGCTGTGGATGAAAAAAAAGACAGCTTCACCTTTACTTGTTGAATGGGAATAATATAATAAATTTCGTCACTGACCTACACACGGTTGGCTTACACTCATATCAGATGGGAAGCATTGTAACAAAACGAAAAAAAAAAATCAACAGAAAAAAAAAAAATTCTCAAAAGTCAGAATAAATTAACGTGACTGTGTTTATGTATCATTCTTTCCAATCAACACCCATCATCTGTAATAAATTAACTATGCAGGGGCAAGTGTGTTTCGTATTCTTTTTTTCCTTATTTTTTTTTTCTTTCCATTATTGTCAAAACGTTTTAATTGAAAAACTCATCTCTGAAATTTTTCTCTTCATCATTTTTTTCTTCTTCGTTTTTTCATTTTTAACAGCTCTCATGCATTTGGTTTTTAAGTCTTCCTGGGAATTTCATGTTAGTTAAATTATGTTGTGACGATCACTTGAGTGTTCAAATACAATACATCTACTTATGTGTAGCCTGTGATGCATTTTGGTAATAAATAACATTTTCACAGAGATTTTTCATATATTAAATGCTATGCGACCATAAAATGAGAGACGATTAGGATTTGAATGGATGCAATAAAAAACACCATAAATCCACTAATGAGTTCAGTGATATGATGGGCTATGCATTATTTTATGTCTGTGAATGGATTTGTGTGTGTGTGTGTCTGTGCGTGCGTAATGTTATGTTTTTATGTAATTTGCCTCTTGTTTTATTGAAGCGATATAATAATAATCTCTTAGTGGTTTGGGTTTGGAAATATCATGTTCGAAAAGAAAATGTGTGTTGCAGGAACCTTTAATAGTGTTTTATAGACGAAAATGTGTTCTATTTTAATGAAATACCATTTCATGCAGTTTATATTTTCTACTATGGGGGTATACTAACACACAATCACTTAGGTACTATTACTGGAATTTCAAGTCGGTTTTTGTTTTTTGTTGTTCTGAGAATAGTTACGCAATTTACATTTTTCAGTTCGTTTTTTTCTGATTTTGTTTAAATGTCGCGATCAGAGACAGTATTGCAACATCCAAACAATCGTACGAAATTCTATTTCAGACTGAAAAAATTGAATTTGAAAAATATTCCAACGAATTTTCTCTGAGAGGACACTGACAGGTTGTATACTATCACTTTTGTTAGGCATGACTGACGTTTTCACGAAGAAAAACGGGACAATACTTGACTGTTCACCCTATATGCTAGTTGTATGCTGTAAACGTCCTATTGATAAATTTTACGGTACTGCTGTTAGACGTAAATTCTGACGTAAATAATGTGCTTCCCCAATGTAATGCAAAAAAATCTTTTATTATGCGTTCAGACACGTACAATGTCCCTTAACTGTTACTGTGGATTTACATAGCAACGTAAAAGTGACAGATGCAAAAATTTTCTCATACGGCAACTCGAAATTTCATTCATAATTTTAATTTTATGAATGAAATTTCGGGTTGCAGTATTTAAAAAACATTGCATCTGTCACTTTTACGTTGCTATGTAAATCCACGGTTAGAATTTAGAATTGTTACAAACGGCAATCATGTTTAAACTTTTACTTTAGTTGATTATAGTGAATTACTGTCTCGCTGGGACAAAAAAAAATCCCAGCGAAAAAGCACGGTATTTTGTTGTCTTGCCAGAAAATGCGAAAAACTGGTTTTTGCTAACATGGTAATGATTCGT
Source organism: Bradysia coprophila (assembly GCF_014529535.1). Lineage (NCBI taxonomy): Eukaryota > Metazoa > Arthropoda > Insecta > Diptera > Sciaridae > Bradysia > Bradysia coprophila. The sequence continues at coordinate 3,236,268 of NW_023503302.1, read as the reverse complement.
TTTCTGGCCGCAAGACAACAAAAATATTTCTAATGTTTGAACAAAATCTTCTACTTCAATTTTGCTATATAAGAGAACCCTGAGCCAGAGCTTCTCCCTTGCAGACACCAGATGAGTATTGAAAATTGACTCGATTATTTATTGAAATGGTTCAAAAAACTGATCGTGAGTTATGCATGCAACTTCTAGTAAATTTTCGGTACAGACAGGCCATATTGTATTTACTTAAATCACAAGGACGTAGTGTTTCCTTCCAATCTCAAGCAGCAGTTGCTGTTAATAATAAAATAAAAATAGGAAAGACGTATCTCAAAGAACAGATTGTTTTACGACATCCTTCTCATGGTTGTGAGTCTAGAGCAACAAACCATAATTTTGTAAGATCTTTTTTAATTCTACGGATAAATATAAAAAAATTTCTTTGTGATAGAATGAATAAAACCAGAACAGGAATTTCCTCAATGATTTAATAGTTTTTATAGGCTAACAGTCAATTAAAAGAAACTGTTTTAAGGCAATAAATTCAATAAAAAGACGAACATGATTTACCACCAGTAACCATTATCAATATTTCATAGTACACGTGTTTTACAGAATAATTGTGATAAATAGAATGCTCGCTTAATCGATTTTTTTTTTCTTCTGCTCTCCGTTGAGGAAGTGCATGCGAAGCATTAGTCGAATCTTCATATTTATACACATAGACACACAAAGACAGAGAGATCTGTGTTTGGAAGACATTATAACAACATTTTCACGTAGTCAATTAAAACATCATGCCAGCAATTTCATTTAAAAAAAAATTATTTTCATTCCATTCTGTGCCCTTACTTTAAAACATTTATAAATAAAAATTCGTCTGCAATGCATTACATTGTATATTGCATCTGGAATGCCCAGTCAGCTATTATATATCTTTTGCTGTGGATTATCTTACAGTATGACCTTCCACTTGAAATATTACCCATGGATGAAAGTAAACATTAAAAAATAGAATTAAAACATGGAGAATAATTTAATTTTCTTTAAGAGAACTTCGGTGTCAAAAGGTCGTTCAGATAAATTAAGAAAAATCAATTAATTTCAGTTGAAATATTTACCTTAAAGTAGTTTGATTCGTAAAACATTACTGTGTCTAGGCTATACATTATATTGCAGACAAATTGGAAAAGTCTTAGTGAATTATGACAACAGTACCATTTGTTTAGAGGTTGTGATTTACTGAAATGAGTTTGTTGCCTTTTAGTAATCATTGGATAATTATTTATGAATTACTCATACAGAGATTCAATTGAATTGAATGAATCGAAACGGATGAACTCACCACCAAGAAGTACAATTTCTGGGGGGGAAAATGACAATCTTTACATTCAAGGATGGTTTGAGGGAAATACATCACGATATGATCATTAAAACTGTTCCTTCGTTTGTTAAAACGATCACCTAGTTTTGATGCAAAATCTGTTACTTCATTATTTTAACGTATAATTTTGCTGTGTAAAAGTACGCCACCCATTCTTATATCCATCTTAATTGGAAAAGACAAGAAACCAAATTAATTAAAGTAAATAGCATAAGTGTGACTCAAAACTCACTGAGGCCTAACAGGTTATGCTTCTTAGTTTTTTTCTCTTCTAATTCAAATAAAATACAAAACAAATGAACACGATTAGTGTTTAATAAAAAAATGAAAGAATTAAATAACTAGAAATTTCAATAAATGCATAATAATGAGCCAAGAACAAAGTATAGAAAATCGTGAACTGATAAATACATTCGGTGTATATTTTGTATACAACAAAAGAAATGTTTGTGTAATAAGTGTTGCTAAGTGTTTAATTTAATATTTCGATTTTTTTTTTTCAAGTCTGTAAATCATTGGTTTCATTTACTGTATTTTAAACAGAGACCCCACACAATCGCTAAAAGACATAAAGAAATTCATATGTACTTATAGATATATAAAACAAAGTCTGTTTAACGACACAAAAAATCCTAAAAACCGAAGACCTTGCTATCATGTTTTTGTATACCGCGGTCAGAATCTAAAATTCGGATACATGAATTATGATTATCTTTACCTGAAGAGGATAATGGCAAATAAATTTAATTGGCAATTTCCCTTTGTTAAGCAATCACATATGTATTATGATCCAAGTTATTCAACGTTCAAAAACGAACACGGTCCGAAGACATTCGCAAGAATATCGTAAACGACCTGACGTGACATAAGTTGACTTAAATGTTCGAATACAATGGCGCGTCTGCTTCTTGTTGCAGATTAGACAACTAGAATCCTCATTATGTTCCTTAAGAAAATTTTAGTGATATCCTTATACAATGGTATAATCGGGCCTTCCATATGAAATATCACAAATCTAAAGTATCACGTTTCAGCATTTTTTTAGGGACAGATAATTACTAGGCCCCACCTTTTGGGCGGGTCAGGTCCCTTGACTGACAGTTTTTTCAATATATTTTTGATTAATTTCATTGCAGAACTTCCGAAGCATCACTGATACAAATGCCTACATTTGATCCCAATTTATTTTTACATATGCTGTATTCCTAAGAAATTGTCAAATTTAGAACATTAATACATCGATTACTCTATACATGACAACAAAATTTGACAAAAAAAGTTCTTCAAGTAAGACCTAATGATCTTTGAGTTCTCATTTTTCTTATAAATTTGAGGCAAGATTTTCAATTAACCATAAATCGTAAATAAAATGCAACTCGTGTGAATTACGGCCCTCGCTCCGCTCTGGCCGCAAACTTCCCACTCGTATGAGGTATCTATTATTCTGTTTGATTGCCATTTTGTCAAATTTAATCAGAGTAGATGCGAAGTTTTGCGAATGTGGAACGATAAAAAAAGTGAAGAATAGAAAAAACGTCTTTAAGTTACATTTCGTAGGATGAATTCCCTAGGAAAGAACAAAACGCCATCTCGTTACATTTTGTAAAAGGATGAATTCCCTAGGAATGGACAAAACGCCTTCTCATTACATTTCGTTAAAGGATTAATTGAATTCATTGAATTCCCTAGGAACGAACCGCCTTTGCTTTATATTTCCAAAATCGACAAAGTGTGAAGGAAAGACAATTTTTTTTTTACTTTTTACTGATTTACTGAAGAATATAATATCCCATAAAATATCACGACTCGTGAGAATTACGCAAACTACACACTCGTATCGGAGTTGTAATAGTACTTTATTTCATATGGAGTAGGATCCTCGAGCGACAGCGAGAATCCTACTCCATATGAAATACAATGCTTTATTGCATGAGCGAAAACGAGACAACAACATATGACTGTTTTGACAGCAAACTATTAATGTATGAATTAGCGCTCTAGATAAGTAATTTTTCGGGTAATCACACCGCGAATGCAATAAAATATTTTGTTTGATTGTTGGAATAATGAATTTAAAGAAAATATTCAGAAATTAATTGAGAATGATTTATCTTATGTTGCCTACAAAGAATGGAGGTTTAACGTTTTTCATAAAATTTCCAACACTTTTCAATCATAGTGTGCTCATTTGATAGCAGTCATTTTACTGCCGTAAGACATTGAGTAAAAAACATCTTTCTATGTTAGTCAACTATCGAATTTGTTAGTCAATTATCAAGTTGTTAGTCCAACTATCAGATTTGTTAGCAGTTCACTAACAAGAGTTGTTTACCGGTTAGAGGCTGCGCATTTACTGACGAAATTTTTCTTCCTACATGTTTCATGCACATTATCGAAAACAAACTTAGGATGATTTTCTCATACTACGCAACAAAATCAAATTTCATCAAAGTAATCTTTTTCGATTGAGGCTATAATCAACAGTGTAAAATGCTGTTTTTCTGGGATAGCTTCCGGATCCTTCGTCCCACATAGCCCATCTTCGAACTTAGCCTCGGGATTTTAGTTCCACACATTTAAAAAAAAGATTCATCTAAATTGGTTCAAAATTACTCAAGTTATCGTGCCTTCAACAAAGAATTGTTACCCACATTTAACGTTTTTCATACCATTTCATACATTTTCAATCACAGTAAACTTTTTTGTTACCCACATATTTCGGTATTTTCTGGTGTAAGACCCTGACTTTCAGTCAAGGGAATAAAGACAGGAGTTATCACCGAGAGCGAAGCCAGAAGGAAGAAGACACCACGTGCTTATTGGGATATTTGCATTTGGGATACTGTGATAGATGAGAGTTCGTGCACAATTAGGCTCACACAGTTAATCGCCCGCAAAGAATGAAATAAGCGGTGGCTACCGGTTGTTGTGTGTTTAGAAAGTAAAAAAGAATGAAGTACGAGATTTTCCAGCACCCACCAGGCGATACCTTGATCAAAAGAATTAAAAGATTTAATGATCATGTCGCTAGAAAGCTTGCCCTTTGGAAGGCTAACTGAATTGAATTGAATTTTAGATAAACCAATTCGCAAAATAGTCTTCCCCTAAGTGAGAAATACAACGAAAGACAATTTTGAGTTTTGATGAATTTTTGGAGTCGTTAGGTGGCAAACATCTGTTCTAGCATATTAATAGCACTGAAGACATGCTAGAAAAAAAAAAGAATTCTTACAGGTGGGACATTTGTGTGGAAAATTGAATTGTTTGAACAAGTTGACTATAGTTCACTACAACTATGGCTATTAATATGTCTTTGATCTACAGAAAACATTGTTCGTCTGAGCAAACAAAAGAGCACCTCGTTTATTAACTATTCTGTTGAAAAACTGATTCAATTTAAGTTCATTCAATTCCCTGCCGGTCCATTATGAGAAAATTAAATATTTTTAAAGAATTAGTCAAAAGTCTACACAATTGAGGCTCGGGAAGTTTCAGTAAACATTCATAGTTGATCTTTTTTTTTATCGTTCGTTTGTACGGTTGTTGATGTTGTCTTTTTTTCGAGAATAGACAGAGTCTCACCACCGTGCAGATGAATTTTTATGCCAGTTATTAATATTTTGAATTTATGATTTATGATTCATCGACAGCAGAAGGAATGAAGACGAAGAAAAGAAAAAAATTTATTCATCGCTTCATTTGAAAATAATTCTCATTTTTATTCAGCAATTATTTTTAGATTTATGTTTACGATACTACGATGTATACAAATAATAAAAATCGAAATGTTTATTTTTCGATCTTAAGGAGTGCAGAGCAAAATTTATTTATTCGGCTCTTATAAAACTTGCATTGCACATTGATATTAATGCACCATTGAGATTCAATAATAATAATAAAAAATTGTGAAATGTAAATGAAGATTAATATCAACAATAAACTTGAATTGCAACTTAAAGTAACAAAACTATTGAAGAAAGAAAGAACCGAAAGAAAGAAAATAAAAAGAATCTCGACGCATAAATATATTCTGGGATACATTTTATTGACGAATGTATCAATTGAAGTGAAATGCAGTGCATCAAATTCCTGTTGTATAATGTAATCGAAGTTGCAGACAAATTGTTCATTAAAATAATAAATTTTTTTCTTACAAAAACAACCGAGATGGAGATGGAGATGTAATAATTATTTCATAAATTTTAAAGTAGTGAGAATACTCTGCACATAATAATTACACTCTCGGTCAGAATACCATATTTATGTTGTGTGTGAAATATGTATCTGTCTGTATATACAATGCCCTCGCGTATATTATACGGAGAAAAATCGTTTTCCCAATCGATATCTTTATGCGTTTTTATTAATGTTCTCGGCCAAGAAATGTAAACAAAGTGCAATTTATTTTTACATTTCGCTCATAAGTGATAATTGTTGTCCATATAATATATTGGATGTGTATATGTGTGTGGTCCGGGTCGCTAGCGTTCTAAGAATTTGTTTACATTATTAGATCAGATTTTTTTTTCGCTTTTTAATTTATATTTTTCTCTGCCTTCAACAGTTTGTTCGTTATTATCACATCCTATCAATTGTTTCGTACATATTTCCTATATAGTCCGAATGAATGTGTTGTTGGCAGGGCTTATTATCGGAATATTTTAAAACAATTTTTAGAATTTTAAGAAAGTTTAATTTTTTTTAAAGAATTTCAAAGAATAAATACTGATACAGAAAATCTATATAGTAAACTATTTTCTTCTAACTCCTTTTTTCTTGTGTCTTTTCAGATATGCCGCCTTGACATTATTTTTAATTACCCTAGTCATAGGTTCCTCACACACTAGACTGGTAGGTGCCGTTTAAAATTTTACTTTTAAGCACCAAAACGAAAAATTCTGTCAAAAAATAAATGAACTCTTCTTCCAAAGCATGGTCGTCGGCACAAACGACAACATGGAGCACATTTATACCTGCCTGAAAGTTATATCGTACCAGAAGGTGAAGGTCGTCACGGAGAATGGGGAGACTGGGGATCACCATCCGAGTGTTCGAGGACGTGCGGTGGTGGTGTAGCTTATCAAACTAGAGAATGTTTAAATGTTGGGTAAGGAATATGAAAATTTTGCATGCGAAGAAAGTCGTTTTTTAATCGTTACTGACAAATCATTTCATTTACCAAAAAAAACGCAGATCCGACGGTACGCCAAGATGTTCTGGTGGCGATAAAAAATACTTTTCGTGTAATTCTCAAGTAAGTAATTTCTTTGTTTGTTTTTTCATTTTTATGTTCAACAACAATTTTCAAGCGGCATCACTTTCAACTGAAAGATGTTTGTGATTAAACACAACTTTTTCCATTCATTCATGAAAGAAAGAAAAAAACGTTTATGATGAAAAAGAAACGTGTGAGTATTTAGTGTGACAAATAACGTAATTTTGTAGAAGAAAACAAAAACCCGCTGCGTCCAATATATTAAGTAATCGTGTGTGTACACAGTTCGCATTGATTCATTGATACAGGGCGTTTCAGAATTTTCATGAACGAAAATGTTTAGATATCTCGGAAACAATCGGGGTAGAATGTTAAGGAAACGTTGTCAAAAGTAGTGGATTGAGTGCATCTTTTCAACTTCAATTCACACATTATGTTAACTAAAACTACGCTTCATTATGGGCAATATCGTTTTTTAAAAATGTTATAGAACTCGAATCGGATTCCGTAAAGGCTTCAAATTTTAGTCATAGAGTCAGTCAGTTTTTAGATAGAATGTTTCCTTTTAAATATTTTACAATCAGCCGGCATGCCGCGACACGATTAGCAATACATCTCTTACTTCATATGTTTAAAGTGTTTGCTAAACAATCTTTTACTTCATTAGTTTTTACAAGCATTTTCAGTATAAGACAACTATAGCCTGAGGGAGCCGCTCATTTTTGTACAAGTTGTCGATAACAGATGACATGTTGTTGTACGGACGAGAAATTAATTGTAAATTTCCCTACCGTTTCTGTACTGCCGGTCGGTGTATTCAATTTGTTGGACCAGAAGACGATGTTGTTGCGACTGGTGTTTGTATTGCTTACGTCAGCGACCAATATGAAAAATATATTTATTGTTGGATGTGGCCGTGCATTCAATCGGTCGGACCGATCATCTTCAGGCTGGTTTATTTATAATTTTATTAGTTTACATTTTGAACATATTTTTCAGGTTAATTAATGCTTACGCTAGTGTTTTATGTGGATTTCACACTCAAATTGCACTATGTTTTGTAGGTGATTTACTTATCACTATGACATGTGAACATTTGGTGGGAAATTGACACTAGCGTAAGCATTAATTAACCTGAAAAATATGTTCAAAATGTAAACTAATAAAATTATAAATAAACCAGCCTGAAGATGATCGGTCCGACCGATCGAATGCACGGCCACATCCAACAATAAATATATTTTTCATATTGGTCGCTGACGTAAGCAATACAAACACCAGTCGCAACAACATCGTCTTCTGGTCCAACAAAGATGACATGTATGTTTCGAAAATTCTGCAGTTCTTATGGAGTTGGTTGATAAATTGTTTTTCTTGGGTCTTGTTTTTGTTACCTGATTAAATCTACCAAGAGAGGAACGTTCGGGAGAACAAGCAAAAGAAGATGGGGTCCACAGGTTTAACATCTTGGTCATATGTACATACAACCTCTGTTTTCCATGTATATGACTTCGTGAACCGTCTGTGCAAGAGCATAGCGCCAACGAAAATAATAATTAGACTTTTTGGCGTTTACATTTGGCGTTTAAAATGTTTTGTTTATTATTTGTTTTATATTGATTTTGTTTTTTTGATAGTAATTTCAATTAATATTTTGTATTTAACACACCGTAATTGCTGTCATCAATATACGGCACTTTTTGTTTTATAAACATAACATTTCAATTTTGTTTTTATATAAATATGAATGTGATTTCTGGTTGGCCGTTGATCGTTGATAAATAAATACAGAAGTGGTGAATATTTATGGAGGAGTGCAGATTTGTAACGTATATACTTTCAAACTCAGTGGGCCATAGTATATAATAGTAAACACGAAAGAATGCTTAAAATATGTTCAAAATAAGGCAAATGGGGATGTTACTGCTTAATCCTGGCAGTATACGAGCAAAGCAATCATCATTTCTACAGCGCTTAGCCTAATTTTCATAATAAAATCATATCAAGCATAAAAAACACGCGATGGTCAATATGGTATCTCGTCATTTTTACTGTTTTTTACCCATCTTGTATTGGTCCATCAACAAAGTACGCATGACCGAAATTATCAGTTTAAGATCCTCTTCGCTGTGTGCTCCGGTTGCGCCTAATTACAAAAATCGACTGAAATGAACGGAGGTACCAACTTTTTTTGTCTTCAGAAATACCGATCTTTGGCCTTTTTGGCGCACGTTACTTCAACAGAGTGTCAATAGTTCCAGAAACACATCCCAAATTATAATTTTCCTAACTTTTGTGTTATCTCACTTCATTTAAATTGTATTATGCCAATTGGTTGTTTAATTACTTCAGTTACATCACCCTACTCATTCAATCTAGCATTCTAAACAACATAAAAGCTTTCGAAGTAAATATCATTTTGTTTGAAGCCGTGGGGAGGTCACGCATATCGCCATTTTATTAGAACAAACAAATTCACCAAAATTGAATTTGTATGGCGTGGTGAATTTTTCTGCGTGACCTCCCCAAAGTATACTTACAGCCTTGGTGGCTTTGACGCTAGAGCTCTTGACTCATCATAATCGAGAGGTCCCGTGTTCAAATCCGCGCTTGGACAAGATGATTTTTCCTTCATTCGTTTCAATGTTATCAATCATATGTTATTCTAATGGTCCATTACCAATTCGTAACGTTAAAAATATCGAATGTCCTTAATAGACGAACTTTTTACTATGAGAGTCTAACAAACGTGTATCAAAAGTAGCTTAACTTTTTTAATGAAATCAGGTGTGTACAATGTGAGACTACGTTGTTACTTAACTAAATCACTTGTGAGGGATCATTTTCAAGAGCAGCCAACCGAAATCGGACACATTTTCCACTGAAATTTTATATATGTGTCTTAGAAGTGTAAAGAACCCTAGACGCCTAAACAACTTTCAAAAAAAATCCCCGAAGCTTGTGTGACTAGTGGGAGGTGATCAAAGACCATAAAAACTTAAAACACCCACTTTTCATATGGAATATGGAATTTCTCGAGGTACAAAAAAGATAAAAGGCCGTGTGGTAATTAGAAAGGTAATAATTTCCAGGGGTCGTACTACTCCTTATTTTCCTGATTTTCCTTATTTTTGAAAAAACCACCTTATTCCTCCTTATTTTTGAAAAAGTTCCTTTTTTTTCCTTATCTTTCAATAATTTTGACGAGAAAACTACATTTTTGGATAACAGATAATAAAAAAAAATCGCTGCGCGGCAGAATACTGAGCAATAGGGTCATCGTAAATCTTCACCCGATCTCCTACTGCTAGTAAACAAACCATAGAAATGTAGTTCCTTGTTGTCGATTTTACTGAAGAAAAATATCCACGTGGATTACAGTAATTTTGCTACCTTCCCACTCAATGGATTGAAGAATTGAAGGTAACGGACGAATGTTTGGAAAGAATTGCCTCTGTCTCACGCTAAAAAGCGCGGTCATACTAAGTCAGTTAAAACATCGACTTTACAAAAAGTCAGTCTAAGAAACAATCTAACGACAATAGAGCACAGTGGGGGAGGGGGTCCCAAAGTTTCAAAATTTTGGTGGACGCCACTTGTGTGCTTGGAGGCTTGAAAAGGTCAATGGAATCTACCTGTTCCAAGTCATCTTTGGGAAGAATCATTATTTTATTATTTCACTGATGTACTAAGAGGGAAACTTTCCCAACAAACTATTTGGTGGTAGATCACACAAAAAAACAAGACCTACATAAACTTAAATTCATTTGATCAAATTATTGTGTTGTTTACAAATTTGATATAATTCTGACCTCAAATCTCTACTTCACCTAAAAGAAAATTAAGGAATGTAGCATATTGAGAAATGTACAGTTTTATCCTGAGGTTCAAAACACGACCTACAACCAATGTTGTAAAGAGCCATAGTCTTATTTTGTGGGTTGTGTGGATTATTTGTATTAATATTTACACGTAAATATTCACAGTCCACAAAATAAACAATTGACATGGTATAAGAAAGTAGCGGTAAGCTAAGGTTAATAATTTCAAATTAACTTTTACTATTAAACCATGGTAATTCGTTCAGGCCGCGTTCAGGAACGAAAAATTCTTCACTGAGTGAACATTCGTTTCGTTGAGTTAACGCTGTCAAGTTTAACTTTGAGGTTAGATTTCTCACGATGTACTTTGGTCGTGAAAGTTTACCCAGATGTCATGAACGTTTCGTTTCTGAACGTGGCTCATTGCGTTTAAGTGGATTTAAGTGGATTAAATTAGTGTAAAATCGTTGAATATGGGTATGGGAATTTTTGAAAAACTTCGTAATTTTTGATTATGAACCTAAAAAAGCGTGCAAGGGGTTGTGCGTATAAAAAATCATCAAGATTTTTACCCAAAAATTTACTTCCAAGCTCCTTATTTTCTCCTTAATTTCAACCGAAAAATTCCTTATTTTCTCCTTATTTTTTTAAAAAACCTCCTTATTTCCTTAATAAGGCACGCCATTTTTGAGTGCGAGGTCTGAATTTCATGTACTTTCAGGGCAAATAGGGTCTTATGGGAGTTTGGAAGCATCAATGTGGTATGAACTATGAGAAGTTGAAGTGTTTGAGTAGTCATATTTCATCGTAGAGTAGATTCCAACCCCCATAAGACCGTATTTGCTCTGAAAGTACATGAAATTACCTTTTTAATGACACCCCATTTCGTGCACCTGAAGAAATTTCCATATGAATAGTGCACTCATACAAGCTCCAAGGAATTTTTTGAGAGTGGTCTTAGCTTCTAGGGTTAAACACCTATCTAGGCTCATATAAAAAATTCCACAGCGTCTGACTTCGATAGGCTGTTTTATTTTTAAAGAATGCCTCTTGGGCATATACTGATCGTAAAAGTACCTTGCTGCACTGCTACTTGTTTAGGAAATAGATCAAATCGAACAAACAGAAATTGACTGAAGAAAATATTATCGATAACACCAGATGTTAAACTCATTCAATGTACTTTGAAATCGATAATTAATTTCTCTCGTTGTTGAGTGAATTAAAATCCGATACAGAGCTTCTGCAAATTAATTCCACACCAAAATAAAAATCATATCCGCTACAACCGAAAGATAATATATTTGAAGATAGATAAACGTTCCATCCAGCCTAAAAATAATTCATTTTGTATTTAAACGAGCTCAAACCAACATTATATCTTTCCATTTTGCATTAAAACAATCATTGGAAACATTGAACTTAACTTAAAAATTAAATATTTTAGTGTAAACAAAAGTGTAAAATACACACACTTAGGTTCTTGAAACGATTCATCATTTTTTTCGCTTTTTTTTCCTGAAATTCTCAACCGAAATGATGTAATATTCTATTTTCCATTGCGTTTCGTATACTACATCAACAAACATTGTGTCTAAATGCTGTGATATAATTTCGCGATAAAAAAAAATTATTGTATAATAATGTGAGTATCTCAAATAATGTTTATTTAAGCCGTTAATGATGGCAAGCACATGTTCTAAACAGTTTTAAATCTCCGGAAAGATCGTTTTGAATATTTTTGTCGAAAAAATGCTGTGTTTATGTTTGCGGCGCTTTCACCTTTTCCACATTTTATTTTAAGAAAATTTTATGCTTAACCTTAATTAAAAAAAAAACATTTTAAAACGAATCACAATAAAACCCTTTTCCATTTCCAGGATTGTCCCGAATCCGAACTGGATTTCAGGTCACAACAATGTGCACACTTTGATAGTGTACCATTCGAAGGAATTAGATACAGCTGGGTGCCCTACACAAAGGCACCGAACCCTTGCGAATTGAATTGTATGCCGAAGGGCGAACGATTTTACTACAGACATAAAGCGAAGGTTATCGATGGTACACCGTGTAACGATGAATCGTTGGACGTGTGCGTGAATGGAGAATGTCAGGTACCTGAACTCACCACTTTTCCGCCAGCAATCAATAAAACATTCAAAATTTCCATAAATGTATAGCCCGTTGGCTGTGATATGATGCTCGGTTCGTCAGCTCGTGAAGATAAGTGTCGAAAATGCGCTGGAGACGGTTCGTCGTGCAAGACAGTGTCCGGCATCTTAGACATGAATGATCTTCAAGTTGGTATGGTTCAGAATTAGTCAATTTTTATCGTGCTCTAACTTGAAAAACTCCTCAACTAGGCTACAATGACATTTTACTGATTCCATCCAGTGCCACGAATATTGAGATCCGTGAAATATCTCCGTCGAACAATTACTTGGCTATCCGAAATCTAGCCGGACACTACTATTTGAATGGCAACTGGAGAATCGACTTTCCCCGCCCATTGACATTCGCAAATGCTATCTGGCATTATGATCGAAAACCGCAAGGATTTGCCGCTCCAGATCATGTGTCTTGTATGGGCCCGATATCAGAGCCAGTGTATCTCGTGTTACTGTATCAAGATAGAAATGTTGGCATTCGATACGAGTACAGTGTTCCCGAAAGTTCAGCACATCTGTCTGAACCGGAAACGTACGCTTGGACGTTCACCGATTTCGGACCGTGCTCATCAACATGTGGAGGCGGTGTTCAGACGCGTACGGTGACTTGCAACGGAAGGACCAATCTTACTCGAGTTGATGATGAATTATGTGACATAAGCAACAGACCGAATGAAAGCCAGAAATGTGGGAAGGGAGCATGCCCTGCCAACTGGAAAGAGGGTCCATTTGGAAAATGTTCAGCACCATGCGGCAATAATGGAACGCAAACAAGGACCGTCACTTGTGAAAAAGTATTAGAAAATGGGTGAGTTTGAACGCTGAAGCTAGGCAGCTAGAATAAAATTTAAAACAGAAATCTGGCCTATCTAGCTCTTCACAGCCCATCGACGATTCAGTGTGTTTGCAACAAATTGGAGCTAAACCATCAACTATCAGTGAATGCAACGTGGGTAAAATTTGTGCTGAGTGGCATATTGGATCCTGGCAACCTGTAAGTAGATTCTTTGCTATCTCGATTTCTGTTTCTGTACGACAGCATGACAATCTTTTCTAGTGTGATAAACTTTGCGGTCCTGGTACTCAAAAACGAAAACTGAAATGCTTCCATAAAGTGAATGGTAAGATCGAAGTTCTAGATGATGACCAATGTGTTGACGAAAAGCCAGAAGAAAGCCGTGAATGCACACTACGTCCATGTGAAGGTGTGGATTGGATAACATCGTCATGGAGTGGCGTAAGAATTGTTATTTATAGAATGTAGGGAGGCTATTTACCCATACGACTTGTTTTCAGTGTAAAACTTGTGGCCTTACTCAAGAAACGCGTACGGCGCATTGTGCTTCGAAATCAGGTACCATTTACAACGAAACATTTTGTGCAAATCGAAAAAAGCCGGAACTCACACGTGAATGCCAAGCACCTGATTGTGATTATCAATGGTTCAAATCTCAGTGGAGTAAATGTTCAGCAGAATGCGGCAATGGAGTGCAAACCAGACAAATTGTGTGTGGTAAACTTGCCGGAAATGCCATTGAAAAGTCAGATGACGAAAGTAAATGTACCGATGAGAAGCCAATTGCCGAAAAGGAATGCTCAGTAGAAAAAGAGTGCCCTGGACAATGGTTCTCCGGACCATGGGGAGAATGTGATAAAAAGTGTGGGGGTGGAAAGCGCACTAGAAAAGTTCTATGCATTGCAAATGGCGTACCGGTTAAGGCAAATGAATGCAACGAAGACACCATAGAATTCAGCACCGATGAGTGTAACAAAAATGCGTGCATTGAAGATGAAACAATTCCCGTTGATTCGACAAGTAAACCAATAACTGAAGACGATGAAGGCGAAGATTGGTGTGACGAAGAAGATGAAACTGAAACTACGGACGAAATGGAAATTGTTAAAATTGTACCAACTGACTCTACAGGCATTTCAGATGGATTCGAAGTGGATTCAACGTCTGATACCACCGAGTCGTCATTGATCACCGACGATTTGATGCTTAGTGATGCAACTGGCTTCGAAACTGAATCAACACAAACGGATAGCGTCACAGATATTTCAAGTAGTTTCTTATTGCCCCGACAAGATGTGTGTGCAGAAGTGTAACTTTCGCAAATTTTCTTGTTTTATTTCCAGTTTCAACGGTTGATGGTTCTGGCGATGTAAGTGAAGATGATAGATTTGCTGGAACTGACGGAAGTGGTGATGACGAAAGTACTGCAACAACAGATGGCTCAAGCGTCACAGATTCAGCATCAACAGATAAAACAAGTGGTGGTTCGGATTCAACAGACCAAACTGGATCAGATTCAACCGATCAAACCGGATCAGAAGCAACAGATTCCACAGGAAACACTTCCGAAAGCTCAACTGACAGCATCATTTCTTCATCACAATCTTCGCAATCTCAATCTGAAAGTAGTAGCAGTTCTGGAGCAAGTTCTGATGATCTTCCAACTACAGCTTCTGATTTGGCCGACACAACCTCATCAGCGCCAGAAACAACCACCGATCTACCGACAAGCGACACCACAATCATATCTACAACAGATTTCACAACAGACACAACCACTGATATAATTACCACAGAATTGAGTACTGAAGGTACAACAGAGGGAAGCACCGAAGGAAGCACTGAAGGAAGTACAGCAGGAAGCACAGAGGGAAGCACAGAAGGAAGTACTGAAGCGGCGACAGAAGGATCAACTACGGGTAAGAAATCTTTCAATTATGTCTAACGTATAAGAGACAATGAATCGATCGATATAGGTGCTTCAGAGGCAACATCTGACGCATCAGAAACATCAACACAAAGTGGTACTTCAATTGATCTCACTGAAACAACAGATTCTTCGGCAGTTTCAGGTAATTTTATTAGAATTTGAAAGAAATTCTCTTCTCTTCAAACTCACTTAAAATTTACTTTTTTAGAACAATCAACATCATCTGGTCAGACAAGCGCAGATGTAGAATCCTCTACGGTAGCCAGCGATGGTGCCACTGACACAACTGGTATTTCGACTGCTTCCGAAGATGGAACAGATGTAACGTCATCAACGGACTTGCCTGATGCAAGCGCAACAACATCTTCTGGTACAGGTGAAACTGATGCGACAGAAACGACGGATACAGCTGGAACAACTGAGTCTACGATTGCAGTAAGCACTGAAGAGGATGTTGAAGGAACGACAGTAGATATCTGGTCAACAACAGATGCATCCGATCAAACAGATGAAGAAGATAAATTTGGAAGTACCCCGAACACTCTAGAAGCCATCATAACTCAAGAGCAAACGCCAAAGAAATGTAAGCCTAGACCAAAGGTTTCCGCATGTTTGAAATCAACATTCGGCTGTTGTGCGGATAACACTACAGCCGCAACGGGACCGTTTGATGAAGGATGCCCTGTTCCTGAGACATGCGCAGATACCAAATATGGATGTTGTCCAGATGGTTTATCACCTGCCGAAGGCAAGAAATTTAAGGGATGTCCCGAAGCTGAATGCGTTGAGAGCTTATTCGGCTGTTGTTCCGACGGAATTACCGAAGCCGAAAACGAAGAACAGATTGGATGTCCGATCATTACAACTACACCAGCACCTACAACCACTACTAAAGCACCACCTACACCTGCAAAATCAGACGCTGTCAAAGGTGCTGCCCCACACAAATTCTGTCAAGATTCACAATATGGTTGTTGCCAAGATGGTGTATCAGAAGCAACTGGCCCTAGATTCCATGGATGTGATTGTAAAAAGAGCGAATTTGGTTGCTGCCCCGATCAAAGAACTCCTGCTGAGGGACCAAACAAAGAAGGTTGCTCGCCATGTCTTTCTGAACCATTTGGATGTTGCCGTGACGGTGTCACACCAGCTCATGGACCGAATCATGAAGGTTGCTGCCTCGAATCCAGATTTGGGTGCTGCCCAGACAATATTAATGAAGCTCGTGGACCAAATCTTGAAGACTGTGGATGCGAATATTCTCCCTACGGATGTTGTCCAGATAATAAAACATCGGCTCGAGGTGGCGACAATGACGGTTGTGGTTGCGAACATGCTCCTTACGGTTGTTGTCCAGACAAATTAACGCCTGCCAAAGGACCTAAATTTGAGGGTTGTCCATGCCATTCGTTCCAATTCGGTTGTTGTCCAGATGGAGTCACCATTCCACAAGGTCCACTCAACTACGGATGCCATTGTTCACAAAGCGAATTCAAGTGTTGTTCTGATGAAGTTACCCCAGCCAAGGGACCAAACTTTGAAGGATGCTCATGTTCCACTAGTAAATACGGTTGCTGTCCAGATGGTCATACCGAAGCTCAAGGAAGCAACTTTGATGGTTGCGAAGACATTCCAAAGACACCGCAAAAATCCTGCAGTCTTCCGAAAGATGGCGGTACCTGTGGCAATTTCACCGTTAAAAACTTCTTTGATGTTGAATATGGAGCTTGTTCACGATTCTGGTACAGTGGATGCGGCGGTAATGATAATCGTTTCGAAACGATCGAAGAGTGTAAAGGTACATGCGAAGAGGCTGAAGGAAAGAATGCTTGTTTGTTGCCGAAAATCCATGGTCCATGTACCGGATATTATCCGTCATTCTATTACGACACCGACCGAAATATGTGTTCACAGTTCGTGTATGGCGGATGTCTGGGTAACAACAATCGATTCGAAACAATTGAAGCTTGCCAGGAACTTTGTGTCGTTGATAAGGCTTTACGTAAGTGGTCAAGTATTCTGTGCTGGGCATTTCATGTATGATTTCGATATTTCCTTTTCACAGCTCCATGTGATCAACCTCTTGATGAAGGGCCGTGCCATGGTAGTTTCGAAAGCTGGTACTTCGATAAGGAATCAGATACGTGTCGCCAGTTCTACTTCGGCGGATGCAAAGGAAACAAGAATCGATATGCTACAGAAGCTTCTTGTAACTATCACTGCAAGGCTCCTGGCATTCACAAAGGTAAGCGGTTGGGAATTGAGCTAAGGTTTTTAGTAGTTGGTTGATTGACTTTTGTTTGAAATTTTTAATAATTTTTTGTTTGGTTTTTTGATTGGTTTTTGAGTCTTCTTTGATTTTTTTTTGAATTATTCTATCTTCTATCGGAACGGTGTTTGATTAGAAATTCGACAATAGAATGGTTTTATTGAAATGTTAATTTTCTTGGTAGTATAGTGCAAAGCGGTGACATGAAATTTCGTTACAAAAACGAAATTCCAGCGGCAATATTTTTTGAGTCCACAAAGTAAAATGAATCCACATCGTCGGACGTTATGCACTTTACTATGACCTTCTCTATGACTAACTTTACATTTTATCTAACATTAACTAAACCACATCAGAGAGCTGCTCTTTGCCAAAAGCAACTGGTTCATGTGGTGGACGACAAGCCCGATGGTATTATTCAGAGTCTGACAAAACTTGCATGCCCTTCTATTACTCTGGTTGTGATGGTAACAAAAATAATTTCGTGTCTCAGGAAGAGTGTGAACAACAATGTCCACCGGAAATCAGTAAGGGTCGTGTATTTATATGCTTTTTGCAAGTATATTTAACCAGCTTACGCATCCACTCAATAATTGTCGATAAAAAATTAATCGGTTTGCACGTCTCTTCCCGATAATCGCAGTTAAAGACCTTTGTGCCAAGCCCGCAGAATTGGGTGAAGGACAAAATTATGAAACACGCTGGTACTACGATACAAAAGAGGAACGTTGCCGTCAATTCTATTACGGTGGAGCAGGTGGTAACGACAATAATTTCCATGATGAACAGTCTTGCCTTGCACGATGTGAACAGCAGCAAACCACAACAACTACACAACGACCACGACAACGACCAGAACAACGACCTGAGCAGCGACCTGAACAACGGCCTGAGCCACAGCAACCTGGACGCTTCGAAACAAAACACTGCTTCCTGGACTACGATTCCGGTGAATGTAGAGTGTCCGAAGCCCGATACTATTACAATAAGGACGAAGGCCTTTGTGACGTTTTCGCATACGGCGGATGCGGAGGAAATGAAAACAATTTCCATTCGGCTGAGGAATGTGAACAGCAATGCGGTGATGTTCAAGATCTTTGCGATTTGCCACCTGTGTATGGACAGTGTCAAGATAATGTAACCCGTTGGTACTACGATCGACGATCAGAGGAATGTGTCGAATTTTCGTTCAGTGGCTGCCGTGGTAATAAGAACAATTTCTACACTGAAGGTGAGTGTAGGAATCAATGTAGCCGACGAAGCGATCCAAGAGACGAAAGAACACAGGCACCTCCACATTCAGAAGTAAGTTGCTTGGGGATGGGTTTAAACATTGTACAGAATCTGACGAACGAATTTTTTTCCAGACTGAATCAATTTGCTCAGCTCCAATGGAATACGGTGACTGTGAAGACAACGTATTGTCCTATTTCTACAGACCAGACACTTCAGCTTGTGAAGCTTTCTACTACAGTGGATGCGGAGGCAATGGCAATCGTTTTGAAACCGAAGAACAGTGCGAACGCCAATGTGGATCTTACAGAGGAGTTGGTAAGTTTGCTTGAACATTTGTGAGTTCCAGGGAAGGGGAATTTTTGTTTGCTGATAAACACAAGTCTTACTGCCGAAGTGTAAACCGTGGTCTGCTCTGCAGTGGTTCTGTTCCATTAGTTTGTGCTTTTACGGCAGTGTCTTTCAAAATTAAAATTAGCTAAAGAGTTGGTTGACTTTTAAAAAGATGAAGAAAAAAATTCTCGGACATTCCTCCAAACTATAAGGATTACCAGGGACACTGACACGAAATTCCAATCGAGAAACTGTCGCCATACAGACACAACAACACCACACAATATTTCACAAAACACAAATTCGTTCTAGACGTATGCCACGAAAGAGTTGAGCCGGGACCTTGCGATCAATGGCAAACTCGCTATTATTATAATCAAGATGCTCGTCGATGTGAACCGTTCACATACGGTGGATGCCAAGGAAACGGCAACCGGTTCAATTCCGAATCGGAATGTCAATCGATCTGTATAACTCATGAAGAGCCTGCAAACAATCAGAACAAAGGTAACGGCCGAAATGGAACACGACTGGCTTTGTGGATTTTTTTGTGCATATTTTTTCTTAAAAACTTTTTTTTTGCATTTTTTTTCCGTATCGCTATGTAGCCGTCTGCTCATTGCCCGTTTTAGTGGGTAAATGTTTAGATTCGCAAGACTATCACAAGCGTTGGTATTACGATGATAGTCGCGGAAATTGTGTCTCGTTCATTTATAGTGGTTGTGCTGGTAATCAGAACAACTTTAGGTCATTTGAAAGTTGTACTGAATATTGTGGTAATCGTAAGTCGCCAAATAAATTTTATTTCTGATTTTTCGACCTCAATAATCTTCAACGGCTTTTTGCACTTTTCATCCAATTGTCGATGGAAAAAAATTTTTGCACCTAACACCATTCACACACGTTCTGGCTCAAAATATTACATCGCATTTTCATCAACAAAAATTGGTGGTACGGAATCACATTTCAACTGCGATAATGCCCTTTGAAACATCAAAACCATTCATCAACATTCATTCCCTTGGATTCTTTACAATCTCGACTTAACCATTTATCTCATTGCACTGAAGCACTATGTGCAAAACAAAACTTGGCTAATCCACTACCTGTTCCATCCTCACAGTTCGTCCCGATGACAGCGAGAACGTTATTGATCACGGAGACTCACAAACGGCTGTACCGGACACTTGTCAGCAATATATTGATGCTTGCAGTCGCCTCAACTGTCCGTATGGAATATCCAGAAGCTATGGTCCGGAAGACGGCTGTGAACGTTGCGAATGCGATGATCCATGTCGAACGTATTTGTGTCCGGACGACAGTCAATGTGCGGTTGATATCACACCTGATCCTCAGTTAGGAACGGCATTCACACCGATTTGTCGAAAAGGTTTGGTCTTTTCGTTTGATTGTTATTTTTCGAGAACCAGCACTAAATCGTTCCCTCACACCATATTGTAGCAAACAAACCAGGCGATTGTCCAACATTGGGTAATAGCTCGAGATGCGATCGTGAATGTTACAATGATGCTGATTGCCGCGGTGAAAGTAAATGCTGTGTGGCGGGTTGTGGTTACAGTTGTGTTCTACCAGCTGAAGCTGACGTTTCCATTCCTGATGAGCCTATTCAACCTCCCGTATATTATCCTGGCGCACAAGCTCCGAAATTGGAAGAAAAACCACAAGAGGAAATTGATGTCATTCAGCCGGAAGGAGATTTGGCTACGTTACGCTGCTTCGCAACTGGATACCCGTTACCAACTGTTACGTGGAAGCGTGGCCAAGTTATTGTAGGTTTTCGATGAACACTTAGGAGACGATGAATTGAGTTTCAATACAAATCTCATCGGCTTAACAGATTAACACCAATCAGGGACGTTACGTTCTTACATCAACTGGAGACTTACAAATTGTTCAAGTTCATCGATCTGATAGTGGAACATACGTTTGCGTGGCTGACAATGGTATCGGTGCCCCGGTTGAAAGAGAAATCAAGCTCGATGTTGCAGGTAAAATTAGAATTAAGATATTTTTGCTCGTTGAGATGGTATTTTGGATAAGAAACACAATTTATTGTCTAAAATGCATGAGACATTGGTGGATTGCTAAACTAAAACGAAAAACTATTTTCCTTTCTAACTCAATTTAACAAAAAAAACGTGTAGATCCTGTACAACGTAAGGCTTACATTCTTGGTGACACTAACTCAACTAAAATTTTAACGCTCAACCAACCGGCAACTGTCCGTTGCTTGGCTGGCGGCTATCCAAAACCATATGTATCATGGTGGCGTGGAACTGAAATGCTTCCATTCTCTTCGGCGCGTCACGAGATCAATCGTGACTTTTCGCTAGTTTTCCAACGGCTTGAACTGTCCGATCTGGGTCCGTATGTGTGTCAAGCGTATTCCGGTGAAGGTAAACCGGTTTCCATGCATGTTACACTTAAAGCCGTGGGTCCTGTGCATGTAAGGAATAGAGAGGATGAACAATATCTGAAGTACTTGGTATCGTCACCCGAAGTACCGACAACACCGCGACCGGATCCTAGATATCCGTACAGACCGGTCATAAAACCACCAAGAGTTATTCCACGACCTGATATTCCAGTTGTGGTAGAAGAGCCACAACAGCCGTCGGGTAAGTACGAAGGCATTTATTTCGATTTTTTTTGGTGTTTGTTTGTGGTCTCCCAACTAGTTGTATTTAACGCTTCTATGCTAACAAAGATTAGTTAATGACTGACATTGGAAACGGTGATGGCTTAGACTCACTTTAGATTTTAGAAATTGATTTTTTGATATTTTAATTTTATTTAAATTGGAAGAACCGTTAGTTCAAACTTATTGTTCTCACGTTGGTAACATCTAGAATTGGAATCTTGGACTTTATGTGCTTGATTTATTGATGTATCGTACTCCGAAAAAACAGTTGTTCGTCCGCTGGCATTCAGCAATTTACATCTGATTTCTTTTGTCTCTGATAGCACAATGCTGAATGAATCTGTGTTCGAAGAAGCAACAATTTCGCTTCAACTGACTAGCAGTAAAAGTTTGGATACCTTTTGAGTGATGAGGATTTTTTCATTTGATTATGATCCTTCGAAGAGATCCCGACCATTTGATTCGATTTTCAATACTCTTCAACTAATACTCCCATTTCATTGTGTTTCCATCGTATAGTTCGTGTAACAGCAGAAATGACTCTTCCGAATGGACACAGTTTCGGCGTTGGATCGGAAATTTCAATCACATGCAATGTGGGCGGCTACCCAGTTCCGACAGTGATATGGTACAAGAATGACGTTGAAATTGTCGCCGACAATCGAATTCGAATTATCGGTCAGTACTGATTCGAGTGAACTCGAACTTTTGAAGTCGACGATTTGTGAAACTAATTTTTGTAAATTAATTGATCAACAGAACAACCACATCAGCTCATCATCGCTGACACAAATGCCGATGATGCCGGTTTCTATAAATGCGCAGCCAACAATAACATTAGTAGTGCATATCATGCTGAACAAATAACTATCGATGGTAAGTGACTGTAGGGTAAAACTACCAAATGCAAGGCTCTGCTGTACGAACCCTCAAAAGCAGGGTCTATTTTTGGCTAAAAGTTTTCCAAAATTTGCTAAAATTGTCCAACATTTCCTAAGTCTTTCCAAAATTTGTTATTTTTTTGGAAAATCTTAGCGGTCTTGAAAATAATTTTTCCAAATTATAATTGCGCTGCTTATAAGACAATCCATAAAACTCTTAAAAAAATCAATTTGATAATTTTGAATCTGACGTTTTTTTTTATAATAATCAAATAGAAGACAACGTTCAAGGCATTTACGTACCGGCCGACTGTACCGACAATCCGTTCTTTGCCAACTGTAAATTAATCGTTAAAGCCAAATACTGCCAACACAAATACTACGCCAAATTCTGTTGTAAATCATGCACATTGGCTGGTCAATTGTACTATTCGACAAATCGAAATTATTAATTCCCGGGATTAACGGCACAAATGATTTTATAGTTTAGAAAGTGGATAATGAATCAGAACAATATAGAACAAGAAAATAGATCAAAACAACAACCAACGGACTAGTAAAATTGGATTGTGAAATTTTTTTCCGCTTAATTGAATTTAAAAAAAAATTAAATAAAAAATGTTCTCAGGCCAGTTTCCTTTCCTCTCACGTTAAGTGTTACGCCATAACTTTAGTTCTCATTTTTCTTCGATAAGATTTGTTTTTTACATTTAATTGACGGCTCGATATTACCATAAATACACTAAACGGTTTAAGCTATAAGATCCGATTTTATTTTTAAAAAAAGAACAAAACAAAGCAAAAAGTATTACAAATCACATTTCATTTTTACATAAAAACTATTTATTATTTTTGTAATTGTCTGTGGTTTTAAATAAATATTTAAAAAAAACGTAAGTGCGAAGGCTGTAAAAGAATAATCAGAATTTTGATTTTGACAAAAGAAAATTCCGGTTCGTTTTTTATTGTCCTTGTTTTATTAGTCATTGAATCAATCAAAAATGAATAAACGGTGCCTTTAAAGAAAAACCTTAGTAAAATGAAAATTAACAACAAAGAAAACAAAAACACAAATCATTCTTCTAACTTTGCTACGAACGATGAATGAAATGTCTAATTGTTAAAAGAACACATAAAGAAAAAAATCCCTTTAATGTTTAAATAAAAAAACAAATTTTTGTGCTATACATTTCTGCCATTAACTTTATTTTAGTACAAAGAAAATTTCTTTTCATTAAAAATAAAATGAGAAAATCCCATTTAACTTACTTAAAGCAAAAATCGATTTATTTGTTGATTTATTACAATTAATATAAAGTGTAAAATAAAAACAAACAAAAAACTGTAAATAAATATGGATGAATATACGTACACATTGTTTCTATTTAACGACGCAAAAACCCCAGATTTTAATGCTGATTCTATGACCTCAGGACCTATGGCAATGCTTTGCCCTTACCGTCTACTTCGAATTCCACATGTTATTATCACGAAAATAGAGAGCTAATTGTCGAATTATTTGACATATTTTTCAACACTTCTATATCGAATTGAAAGGCATTTGCGTTAGTTCAACGCACTTACAAGCAAAAGTGGTAATCTAAAAAGGGTACTGAAACTTGACAGTGCTCCATACAAAATTTTACATTGTAAAAAGAGTGGGGATAAAATTTCATACAAAATAGTACTCTGTTTGGCAGCTGTCATTAATAGCACTTTTGCTTGAAGTGCGTTGGTTAGTTTCGTTTCAATTTTATTTGTAAGTTTAATCAAAACTTATAATCAACCTGTGTGTTTTATTATTCTTGTTGATTATTGTGGAAGATTTAGACCTATTGGTGCTGAAAATCGACAGGGCACCATAGGACCATAATTCGACGTTTTTTGCCATGGCAACAGGAATGTCTGCGACCGTAAATAATACGTTTCCTAACGAATGCTAACAGGTCCTTTTTAGCAAATGGGTCCAGCACGATCTGAAGCTAATTCTTGAATTGAATTATCTAAAAAAAAGTATTTAGCCTGAGAAAGGAACTATGTTTTGTCTATAGCGTAACGGATATGAGCGAAAAATTCAAAATGGAAAGTAGGGGTTAGCATTCATTCTCATAAGCGTTTAAATTATTTTTTTTTAATTTGTTCACCAATACGTTTACTTAACATTCGCATTCTAAGACGCAATTACCGCACCTCCGATGCTTGCAGACTGAAGAAACTGATTGATTGTAACAACTGAAATTGGCTTTTTTATGAAGCAAAAGCCGTCGATCTTTTCATATCGCACAACCCCAAATCAGTGAATGATATTTTTGACCCTCTTCTAAAAACGGTCAACAAGGAAGTGGATAGAAGAGATCAAGAGTAATTTCCGGTGTGCGTGTTGTGCCACAAAGTTGCAAGATAGAGGATGTAAGTGAAATATTTGGTGTGGGGTAATCTGGCACACCATACGAATTGATGGTGTGTCAGATTCACCTCTAAGGGGCGAATCTGGCACCGTCATGACTTTTCGTTACATTTTGTAACCTTGATCGTCTCCCTCCATCTTCCGAAATTCAGCAAGGTGTTCGTTTAGTGAAGTGTGAAAACACTCTTCCTGTTGCTGATGATAAAAGGAGACAACTAATTACAGCGACAACACGAAAAAGGATGCAAGCAATGCAGAAATCGAAATGTCGCTTTCACCGCAAAACTTTAACTACACAGCCATATGCTAGTCATACATTCATATAGTTTTTGCCAGTGGTCAATTTCCACAAAAAATACAGTATTTAGTTAGTGTTGCTATCACCACCTCATTCAAATGCAAATTTACAATGATTGCTAATACCGGAGGTGTTACTGAAATTACTGAAAAATTGATCCAATTGATTTATGCAGGTCTTTTTCATTAAGTGCGACACTCAAAACCAGAAAATCAACAAAATTTTGTTATAACAGAGTGCCGTTTTCAAGTCCCGCTTACGTCTACATCTAAATTTGAGACAGTTTTTTAGGAACGTAGAGCTCTGTACAACTCTGATTCCTTTCTCAAAATAAAAGTTACCATTAAAAACCTACAAATGTTCATACAGAGTCATCCCACCTCAAATTTGAACTTACTTCCCGCTTTTCGAATGTGCGCATTGCGATCTTTACCAAACTTTTTTACCAAAAACGTTTTCCAGTATACTAAGGGGAAAAATCGATAATGCGTTGACATTTAACAATGCAACAACTCAACCAGATGTGTAGGAAAATACAATTGAGTTTCACTTGAAAGTGCATATATAGAAAAACATACGGAAAAACAGTTATCTTACGCCGTCGAATAAAACTCATAAATACTTAGAATAATGGAAGATAGTGGAATTGATAGTGGAGACGTGACTGTGAGTTCAAGGAAATTATTATTATTTGTATTGCATATTATTAGTCTATTATATACGTAGTGTGTATCTCACTGAACAATTTTCACAGAACAAACACAACAGCATTGAATGCATTGAAAGTGATGACTCTACAAACAATAATTTAACCGTTGCATTCAAAGAAAAACATTCAAAATCGAATTCAATCAACGACGATCTGAACGTTATTATCAAAACAAATTCAGGGACAACAGGGAAAAATAAGAGTTCATTGAATTCGTCGTGTCGAACGCTGCAAAGAAAATTGGAGTTGAAGGTAGAACGTGCGAAAAGGAATTATAGTCAGCTGCATGATTCGTATTTCGTAAGTGTATTAGACTTCTATGCACCCACAAAAAATCCATTTCATGTTCTCATCTCTCTCGTATGTCTTAAGGAACCGAAGCCAAATTCATCAACACTTATACCAATCAATCGTCTTCAAATACCCGGATGCCAAGAAATCGTTCCGCTAGTGGAATACAAATCAGCCAACAGTGACGACGATGACGATGAAGACGAAATTGCATATTTTCCGGTTAAATCGAAACATAACGTGAAACATGACCTTAGTGATACATTTAGCCTACAAGAAATGACAATAATGGGAACCGAATCGGATGACAGTGAATCTCAGACATTGGAATTTTTATCTCCCAGTGTCAGTCACACAAATTTAGATAAGTTTTTCGGTTGGATATGTTGTGCCAATCGTTTTTGAAAGTGGTCACAACACATTTTCGTTAAGTTGAATTTAGTGTTGGACACTACGAAGATTGGGATTCGTACGAGCAAATTTGGTTCGAAGTTAATTTATCGATTGTAGACGAATGGATTGTTTGAATAAATCGGCGAACAGGAAGATATCCGAGTGTGTTTGTGCTGAGTTACTCTGAAACATTTAGAAAACAGTAGAAACTGCGAGATTCAAATTCTGGCTAGCGTCCAATTATAGGACTTTTGTAGCAACAATGTAGCAACATTTTTATCACATCTACTAGTGAACCAAATTTTGAAGAATCTAAGATTTTGGCGATCGGTTATTTATTAGCATTTTACCATTCAACGCACTTCAAGCATGACTGGTACTATAAATAGGGTACTGAAAGTTGAGACAACTCTAAAACAGAATATTATCGGTTGTAACATTTGATTCAACAACAAAATTTTAATACAAGACTACACCAGCCCGACCTCATCACTCATTTTCTCCGCCACTCGGTTACAGCTGGAGTCTGCCCTCAACAACTTCAAAAAAAAAAAAAAAACACTTTCGCTTCAAGCAGAGTAGCCAGACCGATAATGATTGTACAAATTCAATTTAACATTTACAGTAGTTGCACGTCGGCTTCAAATTCTTATAGCAGCAATCTCAGCAATTTCTTAAAACAACAGCTCCCGATGTTTTTTAGTAGACCATTCGTTGTTAAGACAACAAAGTAACGGTCGTTAACCGTGGATTAAAGTTTTAATGCTCAATATATGAAAGTCGGCTCGTCGGTAAAACTGTGTTGAACAGGAAAAACATTACGAATAAGCGTTCTGAATCGCAGCGGAATCGACGGGTTGGTACGCGCATAATTAGGACCTGCAGAATATAAAAAATTTAACCACCTCTTCACCAATGACAAAATATTTAAATATTTCAAAGTGCCAAAGACATTTTCACGCGTTTCATAAATGGTTCCCCACGGAAGGAATGCATCCACTACGTCAACAGGCAAAAGAAAAATTTCCGCGTCAAATAACGCATGAGGGTGAATTTGTTTTCGTGCGTTCGTTCTAAACTTTACATTCTCTAGGACTTGCCGTTTAAGCTCTTATAGGACAAATAAACATTATATGTAATTTATTATCGAGAAACATCGATTCAAAATTTGTCCAAGCTTTGGCGATATGCCTCCGAATTAACCACATTGATAATGAACACAATTTCCAGTCGGTTGTATAAGACCAATTTTATTTAATTGTGACGGTATATAAAAAGAAAAAAATTGTGACGGTATTATGTAATATTGATGTGATAAGAATTCGCTGCGTGCACAAATTCAGCTTTCTCAAACAAGTCAATACCTCGGTCAATACAATATTTTGATCAATTACTAGGAAGAAGAAAGTCTACTTATAAACTGCTATCAGTGTTGATAGAAGACGATGCACAATAGTGAATAGGTTATGTCATCATCAGTTATCATACCATTGGTAATCTCCTTTCCATTACACGATCGAGTTGCCAGTGTGAGATTTCAAAACTCAACCGCAAAGGTATTTATATACTCGATTGTCAGATTTGTAAACAAAAAGCTAAAATTGGTTTAAGTCTGGGGTGGTTGAGCTTTCGCATGGCTTACCGGCAAAAGCATGTCGGGAGAACAGGTATTCGATTCATAATAATTTCTTGCTCCTGGTATGCATCATAGATGACACTGTGTATCTTACTCAGATTACTACTGGCACAGTAAGATATTTCGGTAATGAAAGTGCCTAAAAAATTTGAACCCATGAGGATTGAATACCTATAACGAAAATATTGGCAGAAATGCCGCACTCTCACTCTCTATCTCTATCACACCAGAACTTAATGTGTCAATATCCTACGAAGTCAAATTTTTAAAGTCTTATCAATTGAGTTGACTCGTAATGGCGATGTGTCTGATTAAACCATTCTGGTAACGGTTATTGAACAGAAATTATTACAACCTCGTTATGATAGCACTGCCAATTATCGGTGTTAAGGAATCTCGCGCCGCGTCATTCACAATAATTCACAAAGTGACATCTTCCTTATACAAAATGCGTCAAAAAGTGAATTATTGTGAATAACGCGGCGCGAGATTCCTAGCAACCCAATTATCGTATTTCTATTTAGTTATAGCGGTGTAGTTATCTGCTTCTTTATTGTTTTTACGTCTTACTATGATCTTAATACATGCATCAAGCGGACGAATCACGTATCTGTCCAATTGGTATGATGTTATCAAATAGTGTTAATGGTCATCATAAATCTCTGCAAACTTTTCTAGGCGAAAACGTATCCAATTATTATGACGATGATCTGTGTGTAGGTTGGCCATTTCAAACTACGAAAACCTAACAAATCTAACTGAATCTAACATCCAGATTCTGAGAAGAAGGGGCTCCTATTTTTATATGTGCGGTTAACATTATGCATCAGCTCGGAGGGGGAGTTTGGGTTTATCTTTGCATCGACCAACGCACTTCAAGCAAAAGTGCTTCGAGTGGCAGCTGCCAAATAGAGTACTATTTTGTATGAAATAGTATTTTTCGTACCAAGACAGGAAATGACGATTTTTTCAGCGCCAGCCCTAAGTTTTCCTTCACATTCACATTCACCATATTAAATTTAATCAATCGTATAGTCATAGAAAAATTCATGTAATTCTTTTCCCGCACTATAAATCGTAAAGAAATGAAGTTTTTCCCACACAATATATAGTTCGGGAAAAACTGACATTTCTTAAGGGCATATTTTGTTGAATTTGAACTTTAGAGCCTCGGCAATTCTCCGCTATCAAAATTTTTTCTCCGCCAATAACGGATTTGTTCCACAGTTTTTCCGGCTCTTTCCATCCCCGAAAGTTTTGGTTGTACTCCCACATAACTCGGCGGTTCGCTGATGGTAAATTTTCAGAATCTGTAAAATCGTCTATCAGCGGACGCCTGAGTTTCTATGGTAAACGAATAAAACTTGGTGGAGACGATAGAGCGTAAAAAACCATGTAACAAATGTAGCGGAGATCGCCGTAGAATATGGGTTTGAAAATGCAGACCTCCGCCAATTGCAATAGTTTTGTATGACCAGTTACCTCAGATCAAATTTTTGACACTTTGAGGCAATCGACGAAGGATCAGTCTAATGCCTGAAACTACGATTTTTTCTTGAAACTAGAGTTTTCAGTCTTAAAAATTGTAACGCAACAGACCGTTATTGGCAAAATCTGCCCTTAAGGCCAGTTCATGGTCGCATATATCGCAAAAATGTATGCGAGTATGAACTGGCCTTAACGAAAAATCATGGCAAAATAGGTCGTATTTCAGTTGTGGGGTGGGATGCACAAAATGTTTACATATTTTTTTTACAGTGTCAAAATTTGTTCGATACACTGTCCCGTTTCAGTACCCTATTTAGAGTACCACTCATGTTTGAAGTGCGTTGCAGCGACACATAAAAAATGATATGCACTTTATGTCCAAATGTTTATTTTGACAGGTTGGATTATGATAAGCGCCTTCGCCTTAGGATCACAATCACCAACTCGTTCAAATAAACAATTGTTATATATTTATTATCAATTAACAGTAAGAAGAAAGTTGATGAGTTCAGATAGACTACCCATCAAGTTACTGTTAGTGTTTAAAGTTAAGACGATTCACAGTAGTAAGTAGGGGGATCAATCGATTGAGTTGCCAGAGCTTATAACTCAACAGCAGAGCGCAGAGGCATTCGATTCATACTAGCTCCTAGCTCATACTCGCTCGTGGTATACATCATAGATGACGCTGGGTTTGTTACTCACAATAAAATATTTCATTCAAAAATTTGAACTCATGAGAATTGAACTTTCAACATAAGGGTTAACCAAAATGCAACACTCTCTTACTAGAACTTAATGTGCTAAAACATTAGAATATCCTACGAAATGAAGTCAAATTTTTCAAGTCTTATCAATTGAGTTGACTGGTAATGGCAATGGCGATGTGTCTGATTAAACCATTCCGGTAACGGTTATTGAACAGAAATTATTACAACCTCGTTATGAAAGCACTGCCAATTATCGTATTTAGTTATAGCGCCGTAGTTACCTGTTTCTTTATTGTTTTTACGTTTTACTATGATCTTAATACGAGCATCAAGCGGACGAATCATGCATCTGTCCCATTGGTATGATGTTATCTAATAGTGTCAGTGGTCATCATAAATCTCAGCAAACTTTTCTAGGCGAAAACGTATCCAAATTATTATGACGATGATCTGCGTGTAGGTTGGCCATTTCAAATTACGAAAAATTATGATGAATCTAACATCTTTGAATGGAGTGAACCGATAAAGCGAGTGAACAGAAACCGATCGGGATTCTGTGAAGAAGGCGCTCCATTTGTTCCGCCTGAAGATATGAAGGAGTTGATGGAAACACTTATAAAGGAACACAACTTTAATTTACTAGCGTCGGATCTGACCTCATTGCATCGATCATTACCAGATCCAAGATTCGATGAGTGCAAGAATCTTTTGTATCCGAAGAAACTGCCGATGACGAGTGTGATAATTATTTTCCATAACGAAGCCTGGACAACCCTACTTCGCACTGTTTGGAGCATAATTGATCGGTCGCCAGTCGAGCTAATCAAAGAAATTATTTTGGTCGATGATTTGAGCACTTGGTCATTTTTAAAACGGCCATTAGATGATTACATCGAAGCTATACCGGTTCACGTTAAATTGATTCGAAATTCGAAACGCGAAGGTTTAATGCGTGCCAGAATTATTGGAGCGCGGCATGCAACGGTACATTTAACAGTTTATTTCGTTGGCAGAGAAATAATGTCTGAGTTTTTCAAATTTGAATAACACAGGGACAAGTCCTTACATTTCTGGATGCTCACATTGAATGTTGTGAAGGGTGGTTACAGCCATTGCTATCGCGCATCGCGAGTGACCGTTCTGTTATAGCAGTACCAATGGTCGATGTTATTAACTCCTACGACATGAGCTACGCCGCTAGCAAGATCACTCAAATCAATGGATTTCACTGGTCGCTTACATTAGATTGGTAAGCTTTTGTTTAGCGCTAACATTTTTGATTAGAAATGGAGTGTTTTCTAGTGACACGAATTGACGAAACAAAACACTCTAAGGTCCACTTTCAGTTTCGCTGATGATTCTGTCTTTTAAGCCATGGAAAGTACGGTTTTCCACGCATGTGCCATTTCTATTCTTCCGGTAGCATTGATCTTTTCTGTCACCATTACTTTACATAACATCGACAATCGACATCCTAAATTTAGATGAATTTTGATTTTGTTACAATGAGCCTTTGTCGGTACTTTTCTAGCACACAATCAGATATTTTGTTTCCTTTTTTTATTGCGCGTATGCATTTTTCATGTTTCGTGATGCTATCAGCTGATGTAGCAAGGTGTAAGGGTGTTTTCGATACGGTTATATTTACAAGTTCACAACACAGTTTCATTAAAATTCTAAATTTAGCGCAACAATAATATCTATTTTATCACAAACACACTTAGGTATGTTGAAGTTACTGTACGCGATTGAATTAAACTCCCGACCTGTTTGATGTAATACTGTCCACAATTTGCCAAATGTAGTTCTGCTTTCAGCAGCCTAACCAGATAAAGCCGAGGGGTAAACTATTTCGAAAACGCTGTTCCAAGATTTTATGAATCTGTATGAGGCTGTGATTCAAGCTGAGCCAATGACTTTGACTTTGCAAGTGATTTTTCTGGGCCCTACTATGTCTTTTCAGTCTGAAAGTTTCAGAGGAGTTTCTCCATCGGATAAAACGTTTTGAGCCAAATTCAAGCGACCATTCATTGAGAATTTGAGAATTTATTTTCCGAATCCCAAATTGTAGGAAGTCCTAATCCCGAACTGATTGGTATCGTAAACACCTTTCACTTTCTGTCATTTGTGGTCTCTCCCACATTTGTGGGCTAAAAAGAGATTGAAATGTTTCATTGTAAAAGAAAAACTTTTTTGGTAATTTCATAGCACTGTGACTTTGACAACACTCAATTAGAAGGCCAAAAATACACCTGTTGGCTTTAAAAAAATTGATGGCCATTCTATGAAAAAGAATAGCTAACTTTCATTTTTTCAGCCCTCAAAACTCAAAAAGCTTAAAAGAGGCCATGCCACACATTCGTGTTCTATGCGGGTATAATAGCTTAGTCAGCATCAACGACCGCGAACATTTTGCATAAATGGTTGTATGAATATTGGTGCAAAGTACTTTATTAGGCTCACGATGTGTACACATCTAGAGCCTAATGAAATACTTTGGAATCGATGTCATAAAAAACCATTAACGTGCTAGTGTGGTTTGCACTATGCGAATACCTGTTCATGTTTCAATGCATTCACGCAACGAAACTGATCAGTATCACAGTAACATAAACTAACTTTCTATATCTTTATATGGATTTTAAAACTGAAAATCAGGATGCCCGTCCCTGAGAGAGAAATTATTCGAACTGACGGCGATAAAACTGCACCTGTAAGGACTCCAATGATGATAGGATGTGCATTCTCGATTGATAATGAATTTTTCTTTGAAATTGGTGCATTCGATGAAGGCATGGACATTTGGGGCTCAGAAAATGTGGAAATCTGTGCCAGAGTAAGAAAAATTACCTTGCCAAATATTCATTTATGCAATGGAATGACAAGCAATTTTTTTAGGCACTAGATGTGTAATTGTCAAACGAGGCTACAGTCCCACATTTATAGTTATGTCGAAACATTTACATTTACATAAATTTTCACTTCGCAGTGATAAAACGGACGATCATAAATTTGCGGCCAAAAAATCAGCTATGTCGGCCGTTGTAGAATGCTGGTTTCGCCTCGAAACACAAAAGTAGTACTTTTCTCCTTCAATTTGTAAGACATTGGCACTATCACATCTAGTGTGTAAAGCAGCAACGATTCACTCGATACAAAGCTTTTTGTACTTTTATGTCAAAATTGTCAAAATCAATAAACTTAGTTTTTGTTTTTCCATAATATATATTATGTGAAAAAGTGCTATTATTTCGTCGTCGGTAGATAAAATAGCGTATTCACCTCTGTCCAAATGTTTATTTAGACACTTGGGGTTATACCATTCGCCTTCGGCTCATGCAATAACTCCCCAAGTGTCTAAATAAACATGTTTACAGAGGTGAATAATCTACTATTATCTGTCGACATATCGAGATAAACAAGAACTCCCTAGAGGGATAAACTCAAGATTATCGTTCTAGACAGTATACGATATCTGCCTAGAACGACATTCTCGATGTTATCCCTATCGGGCAAATTTGTTTATCTCGCTACATCTGTTCTCGACAGATAAGATAGTGTACACCTCTGTCGTATATGTTCATTTTGACGATTTGGATTATGTAGCACGCCTTCGGCTCCGTACATAACTTCCAAATTGTCAAAATAAAAATTTTAGACAGAATATTAAATGTCGTCTTTTTTACTCTCTCAATTCAGGCATGGCGATGTGGTGGATCTGTTGAAATTTTGCCATGCTCTCGCGTTGGCCACTTATATCGAAGTTCAACCTACTCATTTGACGGCAATGTCGCAGCAATTACGTCGAAAAATAATATAAGATTGGTAGAAATTTGGATGCCAGAGATAAGAGATGTATTTTATGCTGCCAATCCGGGTAATACAAAATTTTGCAATAAGATCGAATATCGATAGTTGAATCATTAATGCATAAGATATTCGTTCTAAAATTGAAGAGATTGTTGATATTCTTTAAGCATTAAAAATACGTAGGGATGAGTCAAGAAAATCATTTATCTCAACTAAAGCAGAAGCTTTAGTTCATTCGGTGCTTTATACCGCTGTAGCATCGAGTAACATTGTAATAGAAACGTCATGCTAATATGACCAGTCATTATAGCATCGTGATAGTGAACGTACACGATATTACAGGTGCGTAAGTTTTGTAAGGCTAAGCATGATCAGCCGATGGCTCTAGTCAAGTTTGATTTTGGGAATGCGTTTAACATGCTTTTTAGGAAGTTTATGTTAAGTGACGTGAAGGACGTTTGTCCTGAGTTGCTGCGTTTGTTGCAGCAAGTGTGTAGGCTTCATTCGAATCTTTATTTTGTTGACGACTCTTTTTTGTCTAAGACGGGATTTCAACAAGTAGATCCGTTGAGTCCACCAGGTTTTTGTATAGGAATTATGAAGATGACTCATTCTCTTTCACCTTACGCATATTTGGGCAATAAATAAATCAAATCAAATCAAAAAGTATAATGGTTGGTATTTGGATGATGATTGTATTGGTGATGAAGAATGTTTTGTCGTTTTATGATGTGTCAGGACTGCGCTTGAATGCTAGGAAATGTGAGGTTTTCTTTATCAATGCGACTTCTGATGAAGAGGCTAACATGTATGATGAGATATCGGCTTTGTTGCCAGGTGTTAGGAAGGTGGAGTCATCCCTGGAGATGTTAGGTATCCCGGTGTTTGAGTCAGGTTTAAAGAGGATGTTTTCTTCGAAGATGCAGGAGGTGGAGTTGATGTTTGACAGGTTGAAGATGATGGATTTTCATCCTACTTTGTGTGTTCAGGAAGTCTTTGAGTAGTTGTAAGTTCAGTTATTTGATGCGTACTTCTGAAGCTTAATTATTGTCGGATAGTCTTGAGACTGTTGACGAAATTTTTCGATCAACAATGGAGGCTTTTTTTAATGCTCGAATGGAAGCTTTGTCGTGGGATCAGGCTTCTTTTCCTTTGTCATTTGGGGGTTTGGGTGTTAGAAAAGTTGAAGATCTAGCAGTACCAGCTTATTTGTCTTCTATTTATTCTTCATCAAATTTATCTAACATGATACTTCAGAAATTTGGTTTAGAAATTTATTGATGAAGAAATTTTAAAATTAATTTCTGAAATGCCAATTGGCTTTGTTCCAGAAAAAGAAGCATTAATAAAAGAACAAAGAAATTGGGACGTTCCGAAGATCAAACATCAATTTAATGAAATGTTCCAATCTGGTGATCTTAGGACTCGTGCCAGACTACTTGCGTCATCAACTAAAGAATCATCAAAGAGGCTGCAAGTAGTACCATCGAGTCAAAGCGGATTGTTACTGGATAATAACACTGCTAGAATTGCTGTTGGTCTTCGATTAGGCTCCCAATTATGCGAAGAACATAAATGTGTTTGTGGTGAGATTGTTAAAAAAGATGGTTTACATAGTCTATCATGTGCTAAATGTGCAGAAGGAAAATTCGCTAGACATGTGATTTTCTCTCATTCCTAGCATAATACAGCCATTTGGTATCTCAAGAGATGATGGCAAAAGACCTGATGTGTTGACTTTAATACCGTGGAGTCGTGGTACGTCATTGTTGTGGGATATAACTGTTAGAGATACAATGGCTGCATCGTATATTAACGACTCACCAAAGAAAATACGCTCAATTAATTCTGACAAAGCGGAGAGGCATAAACATAATCATTATATGAAATTAAAGCAAAATTATTTATTCACCCCGCTTGCTTTCGAGACTTTAGGTTCCATGGGTCCTGAAACGAAAGAAATTTGTAGAAAAATTGGGATCATTAATGAAAAGATCAACTGGTGAGGCTAAATCAAAGGACTATCTTTTGCTACAAATTTCAATCGCTATACAACATGGAAACGCTGCCTGTATTTTGGGCACATTAGGGAAAAATAGGATAGATGATTTTTATTTATTGTTAATTTCATCTGTATTTAGAAAAGATCGCTTTTTTACTGGCTGCGTCATTATTGTGAGCAGTCTTTTTTTTGTGCATTTATAGTACATTAATTTCCAAGTACGCCTCGATCGGCAAAATTAACTATATTTCCAGAAGTACCATTTCCAACATTTACCCCATTACCAAGCCAAGTAAGGTATTTTATTCAAAAACTTGGGGTAAAGTTTTGGTTCCGTGCAGTAAGTTCAACTTTACCTCATGTTTTTGAATAAAATAATAAATTAACCAATCCAAAAAAAAATTATCACAAGTCACCTAACAAGTTACTATGCAATAATTATTAATATACTTTACGTGTTACGGCATGTTTCATTTTCATTTACATTGCCTAATCACGTAAAGCATTGTACTTACGAGGTTCCAAGTTGTTCCCCTTCGGGTCGGGCTGTAACACCCCACTTATCAAATACACAACTTGGAACCTCGGAAGTAATATACTATTCTGTGCTTTTACAACGATTTTCAGGGTCTAAGCAGTATTCAGGCGGTAATATGACAGATCGAATGTCACTCAAGCAACGTATCAGTTGTAAAGACTTGCATTGGTACTTTAAGAACATCTTTCCCGAAAGTGCTTTGGACAATGAATTTATTTACATCGGCGAAGTGAGTATTCTAACTTAGGGGAAACAAAGAGAATAGAAGAGAAATTTCCTTTTCATGCTATTGGACAAAATTACAGATTTTTTCTAGTAATTTGGTCACTCGGCATGAAAATTTGTATACGCATCAGTTTTGGACGGTAGGTCTTAGGCACTTTCGCTTGTCGCCCTCACTTCGTTCGGGCTACAACTCGTGACATTGCCTAAAATTTCACTTCGTTAGGACTACAACTCGCGAAATTGCCAAAAAATCTCCGCCCAAAACAGGTACGTAAAATAACCAGACATAAAGTATGTCAGGCATGTGAAAGAAATGCAAGATGTGGCTGGAAGCGTGAAGAAAGATATACAAATAGCAGTCACGCACGACATACTTCATGAAAGATCCTTAAAAAACCTAACATCATTTCAGATAAAAAACTCGGCGGACAACGGTTGCTTAGATACATGTTTCAATGGACCCATGAAAATATTCACTTGTCATCATCAAAGTGGAAACCAATTGTTCGGTCTTACAAAAACACAAAAAATGGTTACGTTTGCCGATACATGTGTGGGCGTGGATAAGAATAAAATCGTGTTTGTCGATTGTAGTAAATCACCGCGATGGAAATATGATAATGAGGTAATCAGTATTTTGAGTAATCTCGACCACTGGCAACAGCTACGGATTTGTTTCTTTTTGTTAGACAAAATGGTTGGTACATGTTGATAGTGAACGTTGCATACAGAACAACATGACGGAAGTGATATTGGGAGAATGTAATCCGAATGATGAGACATTCCAATGGGAAATAATATCCTTATTTTCGTACATAATCCTTTAATGTAGCCTTTCAATGCAGACATATCACCAATCTAAATTGGCCCCACCTTTGAGTGGGGCACGACGCTCAACTGGCTAAATGTCTCAATAGATTTTTGTCATTTTAATCAGAAAAATAAAAATTAAGTAAAAATGGTACAGAAATGATGGAAACGATATTAATACCCTTAATCACGCAATTCTTTCATTTTCACTTTTAAACTACACATTTAGAAAGACAGTCCCTCTCATTTTTCTTTCGTCTTCCAGAAGAAAGCATATAAGTGGATATGACTTGTCTGCTCTAATTACTTATTTTTTACATTAATTGTAGTAGTTAAAATTACAAGATTTTTTTATGGTCCTATTCGAAATTTAAATTAAATTATTATATTATATTCTGTGCCGTGAATCATAATGAGACGAAAAACAAAACAAAAACATTGCAACAATTTGAGCTTTCCATAGCAATCCCTTTTCGATCGTAGGTGCAGTGACGAAATACGTCGAATTATGATCCTAAGGCACAGAAAATATTTTCACGAGTCAAATAGTTATTTACGTATCGATTGAGTAGGCCGAAAGAGTTACGTATTAAGTTTTGTATGCTTGCTTGTAAGAATATTTCAGACACATCATGAACAGATTCACCATATTAAGGTTGATTGCATAAATTTTGCAAACATCCGTGACTCTGACATATGCGAAGTGCTTTTTAACGTTACAATTGCGCAACGGACTATTTCTAACATTAGCACTATCCCACAGCATGTAAAATCCATTACATAACTCGGGATAAAAATGAAAAGTCTCGTTTTTATCCCTAGTCATGTAAAATGCTATTACATTCGACTTTCATCGAAAACACGACTTTTATTCGAATTCGCATATTTAGAAAATGTCAAAATGTTCCCAAAACCCAAAGCCCAAAACCCGAAAATCAAAGAAAAAAATTTCTTGGTTTTTCGAAAGTCTACTGTTACTGTAGGGTAATTCGGTACATAAAGGGGTCGCAAAGTGACGTACTGATGTCAACAATAGATTTATGAATGTGGCAGTAA
The DNA here is from genome assembly GCF_014529535.1 of Bradysia coprophila. Taxonomy (NCBI): domain Eukaryota; kingdom Metazoa; phylum Arthropoda; class Insecta; order Diptera; family Sciaridae; genus Bradysia; species Bradysia coprophila. Next base: position 3,197,224 of record NW_023503302.1, on the reverse strand, counting down.
CGTTTTGAAACACTGTCATAGATCACACTGGGTTTGTTATTCAGCTTACTACTGGCACAGTAAAATATTTCGGTCAAAAATTTTAACTCATGAGAATCGACCATTTCGGTTATAGAGTTACACTCGAGAGGTGGCATGGTGGCGCTAATGCTAATCGGCACACAAAAATTACATGGGCAGGGCACCCAGATATGTTTAAAAGTGACAGCGCCACCATGCCACCTATCGAGTGTAAGTCTATTTAAATGCCACACTCTCTCTTACTAGAACTTAATGTGACACAACATTACAATATCCTACGAAATTAGGTCAAATTTTTCAAGTCTTATCAATTGAGTTGATTGGTAATGGCGATGTGTCTGATTAAAGCATTCCGGTAACGGTTATTGAACAGAAATTATTACAACCTCGTCATGAAAGCACTGCCAATTATCGTATTTAGTTATAGCGCCGTAGTTACCTGTTTCTTTATTGTTTTTACGTTTTACTATTATGATCTTAATATGAGCATCAAGCGGACGAATCATGCATCTGTCCAATTGGTATGATGTTATCTAATAGTGTCAGTGGTCATCATAAATCTCTGCAAACCTTTTTAGGCGAAAACGTATCCAAATTATTATGACGATGATCTGCGTGTAGGTTGGCCATTTCAAATTACGAAAAATTATGATGAATCTAACATCTTTGAATGGAGTGAACCGATAAAGCGACTGAACAGAAATCGATCCGGATTCTGTGAAGAAGGTGCTCCATTTGTTCCGCCTGAAAATATGAAGGAGTTGATGGAAACACTTATGAAGGAACACAACTTTAATTTACTAGCGTCGGATCTGACCTCATTGCATCGATCATTACCAGATCCAAGATTCGACGAGTGCAAGAATCTTTTGTATCCGAAGAAACTGCCGATGACGAGTGTGATAATTATTTTCCATAACGAAGCCTGGACAACCCTACTTCGCACTGTTTGGAGCATAATTGATCGGTCGCCAGTCGAGCTAATCAAAGAAATTATTTTGGTCGATGATTTAAGCACTTGGTCATTTTTAAAACGGCCATTAGATGATTACATCGAAACTATACCGGTTCCCGTTAAATTGATTCGAAATTCGAAACGCGAAGGTTTAATGCGAGCCAGAACTATTGGAGCGCAGCATGCCACGGTACATTCAACAGTTTATTCCGTTGACAGTGACATAATAAAGTGTCTGGGATTTTTTAATTTGAATAACACAGGGACAAGTCCTTACATTTCTGGATGCTCACATTGAATGTTGTGAAGGATGGTTACAGCCGTTATTGGCGCGCATTGCAAGTGATCGTTCTGTTGTAGCAGTACCACTGATAGATGCTCTTAACTCCTATGACATGAGTTACTCCGTTAGCCCGGCCACTTCTATCAATGGATTTCACTGGTCGCTTGTATTATATTGGTAAGCATTTATAGTAGCGCATTGATCGTGTGTTTTCTAGTCGCAGTAGTTGAACTAAACACTATAATGTCACACTTTCGGTTTCGCATATAGAAGGTTTTCAAGTGAGCGTTTAACCGTTTTCACAGATTCCAATTATGTCACGAGCATAACTTCCGATTCTGTTAATATTTTGATCGAAAATGTGTATAAATATATTAAACAAAAATCTGTCAGTTCCAACAGATGAGATAGCCGTCCCTTAGAAGTCTTGAATCTCTTTCATTCTAGAAGTTTATCAATTACATATTTCGCCCAGATAAAAGTTCCTTTATATTCAGGCGGACCAAAAATGTCATATTCTTTCACCACATAAAGAGGCCAAAAGGAAAGAATTGCTTAATGCGTCGACGAGGTCGAAAATGGTTATTTTTCTCAAATTTTCTACGGTTTTCGACCCCTTACATGAAAAATGACGTGTCAGCTCACCTCGTTCATGAAACACCACGCTAAAACCTAAAACCCTCCGGCCAAGCATATTACTATTTCGCACTATGTGTGGTCGAATTCAAAGCAACGTGTCCTCTAGAATGCAATTTACAACGTTTTATCTAGTTAGAGTGCTGAAAGCAGCACTTTATTTGGTCAATTTTGTACGATCTATAATATAAAGTTTAATGTTTGTTGGTTTGTTTGTCTCTCTATAGGAGCCCAGACGGAAACAGACTTGAAACTTGGCATACCTACTAATGAGAATAAGTTAGGAAGAACGCGCGAAAAAAATTTCATTTTCATGCGTTATTTGACGCACGATTTATTTTGCCTGTTGACGTCGTATTTTCAACGCGTGAAATTATTTTTGAAAGAAAATTTTTATTTTGACGCGTGAATTTTTTTTTTTTTTGTAAAATTTATTTTGATGTGTGGAGGGATCAAAGGAGAATTTATTTTTTACGCATGAAAATATTTAGGATATTATATTCGACTGATAAAAAAATTCAATTTTACCGATAAAAAATAATAAACTAACCGATAAAAGTACTACAGATAAAAAATAATAAAATACCGATAGAAATGTGATACATGTCGCTGGCACCCAGCTGGTTGTTGGTTGACGACGAAGTTGACGCGAGTTTCACGACCTGCACCATACTTTTTTTTTAAATGATGTGGAATATCTTAGCACAACTCAAGATTTTGTTGAGTTGAGATTGAGGCCTTAAGGGCGTTTTGTTGGTTCCTAGGGAATTCATTCTTTTACGAAATGGAACGTAAATACGCTTAGTTCATTCCTAGATAATTCATACTTTTACGAAATGTAACGTAAAATTTGTTCATTAAAATAATCCCGAGCATAGCCGAGTGCTACACTAGTATTTTATAAATGACGTGACGTATAGTACTTGAACACTATGTGCGTTTGTGATAAAATATGTATTATATTCTCGCGCTAAAATTAAACTTGTAGATTACCGAATCGAAAACACCTTACACCTTGCTACAACTGATAGTATCGTGAAACATGAAAAATGCATACGGGCAATAAAAGAAGGAAACAAAATTTCTGATTGTGTGCTAGAAAAATACCGACAGAGGCTCATTGTAACAAATTTATCGATTAGTTAATCGAAATACATCTAGATTTAGGATGTATTTTATATGTCATACAAAAAATATCAATGCCACCCAAAATAGTCATTTACATGCGTCGTTCGGAAAGCGGTGCGGTGCATACAACATTTTTAGCAATGAATAACTTCTAAGTTTTTGATGTAAATACAACACGATGAGATTTTATCGCACAGATGCGGACTTGAAAATTTGTCAGCGCAGAACAATAATCACGCATTTTGTTTATCTCGATGAATCAGTTCTCATGCGGCGCAACTGTTTACACAATAAACTTACTTTTGGTCTTTTTATTGATTTCAACACTGAAAATCAGGATGCCCGTCCCTGAGAGAGAAATTATTCGAACTCATGGCGATAAAACAGCACCTGTAAGGACTCCGATGATGATAGGCTGTGCATTCTCGATTGACAATGAGTTTTTCTTTGAAATTGGTGCATTCGATGAGGGCATGGACATTTGGGGCTCAGAAAATGTGGAAATTGCTGTCAGGGTAAGAAAAATACCGTCTTGACATCCTTTAATATGCATTTTCTCAACTCAAGGACGAAAGGCAAAACTTTCGTTAGCTTTTTTGTGAAAAAACGTGTATGCAACTTGGTGATAAATGCTTATTGAGGCACACAATGTGTTTTGTCACACTCGACTTACTGCCTCGAGTGAAAATCTACACATCTTGTGTCTAAAAAAGCATTTATTGCTCGGTGGCTCGGTGGCATGATGGTTATTTATGACATCGAGTGCAAAGTACTTTATTATTCCGTATATAAGTATGAAACATTGATATGCTCTTCAACTCGACCTCGATCTCTCAAGATCTTAGCTTGTGTTTCAGTTTCATTGACCGCTATGAAAGAGTAAAATGGCTACTTCAGCCTACCAATGTTTATATATGTCATTATGACATTACGCCTCAGGTTTGTGTAAAGCCATAAAAATTCACTCGATAATTGCATCAAACAATGGCGTTGTTATAAGTCAACCGAGAAAATGAAATTTCCCACTTTTTCCTCGAGTCAACACAACGATTTTTAACAACAAACCCTTCAAAAGTTTCATCTGAGGTGAGAAAATGACTATTTTCTCGCCTACGTTGTGAAAAGTTTTTTTTTGAAAATTATGATGTCGAAATCTCCAAAAACATCAAACTTAAATTTTTCCATAAAATCACGTAAACCTAACAGTACGATAGAAATGTTTGAAAATCCGTCATCGTGTACTGGTACTAGTGCCAAAAGGTCATCCGTTTCATTATTGAACTGGCAAATTGGACATTTAGAAATAAAGTTCCAAATTAGATGTTTTACATGTCGTCTTTTTACTCTATCAATTCAGGTATGGCGATGTGGTGGATCTGTGGAAATTTTGCCATGCTCGCGCGTCGGCCATTTATATCGAAGTTCAACTTACTCATTCGACGGCGATGTTGCAGAAATTACGTCGAAAAATAATATAAGATTGGTAGAAATTTGGATGCCAGATATAAGGGATGTAGTTTATGCTGCCAATCCGGGTAATACAAAATTCTGTTCTACTATGCAATAACATTGAGTATCGATAGATGTTTCTTCAATGTGCAAAATGTTCATTCTAAAATTGAAGAGTTGTTGATATTCAAGCATTAAAAATGCAGAGGTTGAATCATTTATAAGAAGTTGCGATGCAATACAGCCATTTTCATAATATGTGCCTGAATGGAAATATTGCGCAATGGATGTAAAAGTTGGCAACTAGAGGCGAAGCCGGGGTTGACAGTACATCGTCTGCACAAAATTCCAGTTTCGACACAAGTCACTTGAAGTGAGGATTTAGATTCTATGCAATTCAGTGATGATATTTGCAACTTACGCCGCGCCGCCTGTGTGCAATGTCGAATGAACATATTTTATCGCACTAGTGTGATAAAGAATTCGGAAGGGGTTTTATCGCACTAGTCCGATAAAAGCCACGTGGTACTGAAGTCACACTAAGATTATCTTTGGTATTTATTCGATTATCTTCATTTCATAAAACGTTGTATGCAACACGAATCGTATGCTGGTATATTATCGCACATGATGTCTTGCCAACCTCGGCTTCACCTCCGATTGGCAATCTGATATATAGTACGATGATATACCTCCATACAATCCTTGTTACATAAATAACTATTATGTACAGAATTGGGATCCTCATTTTTACATTGTCACATACGTCACTTTTACGCCCTAGTGCCTAGTGCGTATTATATAAATGCATCTTTTTGTTTTTATAACGGTTTTCAGGATGGAGGAAGTATTCAGGCGGTAATATGACAGATCGTATGGCACTCCAGAGACGGCTGAGTTGTAGAGATTTGCACTGGTACTTTAAGAACATATACCCCGAGAGTGGTTTTAACAATGAATTTGTTTACATCGGCGAAGTGAGTACTAACTGTACTCAGGAGAAATAAGGACAATCGAAGGGAAATTTCCTTTCCATGTGGAATGAAAAGCCTAACATTCTTTCAGGTAAAAAACAAGGCGGACAACAGATGCTTAGATACGTGTTATGAAGGACCCATGAAAACATTCGCCTGTCATCACATAGGCGGAAATCAATTGTTCGTTTTTACAAAAACGCAAAAAATTGTTTCATTTTTCGATATTTGTATGGGCGTGGATAACAACAAAGTCGTGTCTGTCGACTGCAGTAAATCACCGCGATGGAAATATGATAATGAGGTAATCAGTATTTAGAATAATCTTGACCTCTGATAGACTGTCGAGTAAAAGCTGCGGTTTTTTTGTTGTTGTTAGACAAAATGGTTGGTTCACGTTGATAGTGAGCGTTGCATACAGAACAACGTGACGGAAGTTTTATTGACAGAATGTAATCCGAATGATGAGACAATTGAATGGGAAATAATATCCGCACCTTCGCACAAAATACTTTAAGGTAGCCTTCCACAGTAGGTATATAACCAATGTAATAATTATCAAATACTTCTATTGATCGAATTAATCTTTTACTTTACCGTCATTAACAATATTCAAGTTCATAATTCATTCTGTTCACAACCATTATAATGAAAGTTAAATTTTTGGATGTAAAATAAAAATATTTTTCCTACAATTACATAGATAGATAGATTAGAGTTTTGGGAGACTTCTTCAATTGAGAAGCGGAAACCCATATATCAAAGATAATTTGTTCCCCACTCCCTGACCTTACAACTTCTATCAAGGAAATTTATCTGCCATTTTAAGAGTTCAAAATACCAGCGAAACCTGGAGACTGGTCTAAAGTAATTACCATTACATACTTATCCATTAACCAGGCCATCGATATTTATACATTTGTGCGATCTGCTGCGAGGAGGAAGATTATATTTCGAGCCTTTTGCATTGGGTATCATCAACGCCCTGCTCCTAGCATGAACACTATTTCGACAAATGTCCAATTCGGAGGCCTTTGTGATGAAAGCTACCGTTTAAGATTGATTGTATTGTGTGTTTTAACTCATACAACGAAACAAGACATCTGTCTTTACGAAAGAAACGCAGTGCCTACTGTGTCTTCGTCAGCCTCCAAATATTTCTTATGTTCATGCTAGGAGCAGTGCATTGGTATCATCCTTCGAGTGGAGAAACAATCATCCCGCAGTAAGTTGTTTTATTCAACAAAACAAAATTAACTCAAAAACATGAGGTGAAGTCACAAAAGACAGTGACATAGCTGAAGCGTTAGCTGACCAGTTCGAACAAAATCATACGATTACCGTCAATTATAGTAGTCTACTAGATGATAAAGTGAACAAGGTCGTCCAGTCTATCGATCGCATCCATCCGTCAGCTCTAAACACATCCGATAACCACGTTCAGATGGAAGAGATCTCGAAAGTAATCTCGAAATTAAAAATTCGTAAAACCCCGGGAATTGATGAAATACCGAACGGTAGCCTAGTGTCGCCATAAAGTACATGACGAATATTATAAACTCGTGCATAGATAAAAAGTATTTTCCAGGACACTTCAAGAAAGCGAAAGTTACGTCAGAAAGATCCAAAGAGCGCTGTCAGCTATCGACCTATCAGCCTATTGAGTTCTATTGGGAAGATATTCGAGAGGATTATATACGCGAAACTGAATGATTCTCTCACTGCAAATTTAGTGATCAAAAGCAAAACAATTTGGCTTCCGAACAGGTCACTCAACTGTTTATCAGATCCAAAGGATCAATAATATCATTAAAGCTAACAAATCAAGCAGGAAATCGACAGGAAATGGGCTACTCTTCAAATTGGATAAAGCTATAACTACAACGCATCTAGTAAAACTAATATCGTCGTTCTTAAAGGACAGAAGCTTTGCGGTTTGTGTCAATGGAAAACAGTCTTCTTTCAAAATTATCCCGGCTGGACTCGCTCAGGGCTCGGTTATTTCGCCGTTATTATACGCTGTATCTAATACCTAAAAGTGCCGTCAAATTGCGAGAGTGGATATTATGCCGACGACACTGATATTCTCTCCTCAACGAAACAGTTCAACACGATCATTAAAAACCTGTCGAAAGCTATCGAAAATTCACAAATACTTCGTAAAATAGAAGATCAAAATCAACTGAGACAAGACGCAAGCGATCCTCTTTAAATAAAATCAATCCAGTAGACGAACACCTTCGAAGGATTTGTACATACTTCAATAGATCGCCAGTCATCTTTAAAACCGAAGTAAAACCTATCTGGGGATGATAATTGACCACCAGCTAAATTTCACAAGACAAATCGAGTCGTGCAGGACAAAGGCGCTAAACAGCTTTAAAGCACTCTATCCGCTCCTCTGCAGGCATTCAATGCTATCAACCGAATCCAAGCTGAAGTTGTATAAAACCATCAATCGTCCCAAGATGACGTACGCGTCGTAAGTATGGATAGGCACATCGCACACAAATCACGGAAAATTGAAGGTGACTCAAAAAAAAATTCTGAAATGCATCCAAAATGTACCGCGAGGTCCTTCCCAACGAACGTGCTCTTAGGAATGTCCGCACCGCTTGGTGCAACGCCAAGCCGATGAGTTTTTTTTTTAACAAGTGTGCAGTTTCTGAGTATGAATTGATCAGGCATACAACAACGCGAGGATTATGATTGTTTTCATCCTTTCTTTTTTGAGGCTGACAATTATTAAAAAAGTCAAACTTTTGAGAAAAATATCTTACCTTGGCAATGGTACAATTTGTGAAAATGGCACTTGTTGTGTAAATTTACCAGCCAAGGCGTGGCCGAAATTTCGCAGATTTACTATTTTCACCATGATTTTCACAGTATAATAAACCTTTGACATGTAAGTAAATAGAATAGTAATTTATGCAACAAGTTGAGAAATGGGGTTGTTATTGTAGCTAGATGCGATATTATGAAGCGATCGAAGCTAGTTTGATAACTGCATTGTGTGACCCAATTTCTTAACACTTTCAAAATGCAAAACATATACATGCTCAGAATTATCAAAACCGACCCATTTTCAGTTTTGTGTGTTTCTGTTAATTTTGCATGTATTTACATATATGGAGTAATCAAAAACTCAAGTAAAACGCGTATAAAGAAATTGACAAAAAGAAAATGTAGAAAAACAAATGACACATGAAAAAGTCCACTTTAGCAGTACTGCTGCAGAAAATAAATAACTTGCAATTTCGTGCCGCCTGTCTCTAGTTGAATGTTACGACTAGAAAAATAAATCGAAATTAACTTAAGTAACTAATCGATTGCACAGTACTTTCGCAACGGGAATGCTATAGACGACCTCATCCATTTTGGCCTTGCTCATTTACGAAAAGATATTAAAGCAAAAAATGTAAGAAAAAACCAAAACTTTGTAAATTCGATTAAATTTTGCGAAATAATGCCGTCAGCATTAAGATTATATTATGCAAAATTACCAATTTCTATTCATTTACGAACCGGTATCCGTTTCGGTATCATTTCACCTGCTCATTAACCAATCTATCACCAAATAACTCTCGTAAATTCATTATACGAAACCAATTGTTTTGGTAACATAAACACAGACGGCTAAATCAACAACATTCCAGCTCAAACTTGTGACAAATATTTTAAATTGAAAATGTAATGAGCTTTCTTGGTGTGGTGGCGACGGGTGGCTCCATGATCAAGTCGGATGGTATGAATTTTTGTGTATAAATCTGACTACTGTATAAGTTTGGTGAAGGGAATATTTTCGAAAGACCTTGAATGGATTTTCCCATTGAAAAATATTAGAAAATTTGAAGAAGTCTAGCGTTGAAAGAAAATTAATTAAATTTTTTATTGAGGTATAAGAGTTAGCGAGAGAGTGAGTGAGTGCACGATTGAGTGAAATGTGTATTTTGTTTGTGGCAAATAAGTATTAAATGCTGGAAAACACTTATTGAAATACATTATTCAAACGCATCACCCATTACAATATTGCGCTCTAACCGAAACTATTTTCCATTTGGAACATCATGAATATCTATTTGTCTCGAATTTAATTTAAATGTAATAAAGGAGAGGCCCTCGAACATCATTGTCTCACTGCCGCTTGAAGTATACTTTGAAGTAACTGTTTATCACAAGTGACGTGATTGATGAATGAATAATTGTCGTAAATAATACGTTTTGAAGAAAATAATTTTATTTTGCAATTTCCAATATACCGAGCCACTTGCTTATAAAGACACACTTGCCTATGCTAAAATGATGAACCGAAATGTAAGTAGGGAGTTTGCAATTTATATAAGATGGCTTCAAGATTGAAAATTCTAAGTTCAGAGCAGACTATCCATTGAGGTACTTACATACATTTGACTTTTTAATAATATCTAAAACACGTCACGCAAAAACATGAGGCAAAGATGATTTTCATATCGAATGTTTTGTCTTATAATATCCTAGCGTGACATACTTAATTAATAACTCCTTAGATTAGATTAGATTCGGAGCTTATAAAGATGACAAAAGCCTCATCGTAGAGTTTGCAATATCCGCGAGAAACCTGAGCCCTATGTAAAAAATGACAATCTCTAATAAAGATGTGTACACCAGTCTCAGGTGAAAGACCTTGAGAACACAGAATAATCCCTCTAATAATCCATTAGCGAAAATACACATCACATAAAGTACGCCCAGTATTTTGAGGCCCAGTCTGGGGTACATTTCTTGATCGGGCGAAAAGTCGTTGTAGCTATAACACTTTCTTACTATTTTCTAAGTGCGGTGACCACAAATAAGCATTTCATTGTATTGGTTTTATCCCATTCTCCACTGGACGCATTGCCGACTACTTACATTGCAACAACTAAATTGATGTCGGACGTATAGGGTAGATGAACTTCGTCCAATAAATTTAAGGATAAATTTACATCCAAAAATCCATATTACATTCGTGATGGTTTTGCAGGTGAGCATATTAAGTATTTTAGCGTTTGGTTTTGGTAAAGAAAAACCTTAAATAAAATAAATGAATATTTCTGGTTCGTCGGAAACGGTTTTGTCATTAGAATAACAGACATTTTCCAATTCCCTTTCAAAGTACCTACCATATTCATTGCTTTAAAGAGCGTTCATGGTTCTGTTTCTTTTTCGTTTTCTCTCCAAAACGAATGTAGAGTTTTCGTATCATCATACGGAAAGCTTTCCAGCTTAAATTTACATATTAAGTGTAATTGTACAAGATGTATGACAAAACGTATGGATTGTGGTTTTGTTTTTAAATGAAAGGGCTAAAATAATTGACTTTCTCATATTGGTACATTCACATCAATTACTCACTCAGCATACTTATGATTTTACATGCGAAAACGGTCCGATCAATTAATGGAAAAACCCAAAATTTTATCTTCAAAGTTTTAATTATTTTATTCCAAGAAAATACCGTAGTCATCGCAGTAAAATCTTCAATTAGAATTTAATGTTTTCATTGTTTCAATTTAAAACTTGAAAGTAACCGTTGAATATTCGATTTAGAAATTCGATTGTTAAACGTCCATGTGAGATCTGCAAACTTGTATTTATAGGATGGAAATTACTCATTATCTGATGGATGTTGATGGTATGTGTGTCACGATTTTTAGTATGAAGTGGTAACTGTCCACTTTATGTTGAAACTTAGGTAGGTACCAGTCATCTTATGTTTTGAAATAATATTATGTGATTTGTCACGGTCGATAGATACTTATGAAGATTATGACGGAATACAAGCGCCGTTATTCACGCCGTAAGTGCGGTCGAAATTCAAAATGGAAAGTGCGGAGGTCTTTCTGAAGTAGCGTCATTTTCATACAAAGAAGCGTTGAAATTTATTTTTCATACCTAGGACCCGAAAAGTGCGACTTCGTCGCACTTTTTTACTGTTCAATATGAAAAATACTTTTCGTACCACGGACTAAAAGTCTTTTTTAGGGTATTGAATTATCTGTCAAACGAAACAAAAAGTAGCAAAGTTTGATGAAATATTCTCGATTTATGAGCAAAAACCACATAGGGCCACAAAGCGGCCTTAGTCGAAGGGCCCAAATTTGAAACTTTTTTCACCACTTTCTCTTTGTATTCAATTACCTTCCACAAAAAACTAAATCTAGCAAAACCGGATGAGATTTACTCGATTTATGTGCAAAAAACACTTAGGGCCGAGTAACGACCTTTGAGCCCTACCAACAAGCCCACGTTGCATCTTACCCAAAAACAATGTTCATCAACCTCGTTCTACTCGTCAATACCTTTCATTTGATATATCACAAGCAGCTATTGCGTCCGTATTTCGGTAGATATCGTCGAAAGACTGAAAAACACCTAGAGGGCCCTAGCTCTGGAAGGCCCTACCATGTCCATTTTCTAACTTGACCTTACTTTTGTCGATACCAATCGGGAAAAAAAAAGAATTTTGAAAAAAGGTTGTGATTTACTCAAGCTAGAGGGGTCACGGACGGACGGACGGACGGACATTTTTTTTATTGCGGATTCGTCATCTATGAATATAACCAAATGCTTTGCCCTTACTATCTGCTTCCGATTCGACGTGTTACAAACGGCATATTAATCTTTTAAGCCCCCAGTACTTCGTACGGGGCTAAAAATTGAATTTACCGACCAAAAGCACGTAATACATACGTATTGCACTGCATATAAAACACATCGAACAAATCATCTAACGAATGATGTACAGATGATCGATTGCTTCGTTGATCATATCGCTTTATTGCTGAAAACTCGAACTAACGGTGTGTAACACAATATACAGTAAACCACAATTTACACAGAAAAAATGAACACAAATTTTAGTTAGCTTATGCCAAACTTCGACGTTCCCATGTCAGCAATTTAGCACACTAAGCAAAATAATATATTGAAATGTTTATTCTAATTATCAAAGTTTTCCATTCAAACATAGACATCTACATTATATATAATTAATGAACAACAACACCGAACCAAAGTTTGTAAAGTAGAGAATGTGAACGGTTATTGTCTAAATTTTAAGTATAACCAATTTACTAAACATTCAACTCTTCTTAAATCTGATAAACATACTCTGTGCTAAACTCTGGATATATCATTTTTAACATAATATTATATTAACAAGAATTCTTCTTTTATTCTACCGGGCATTTATATACTTTGAGGGAGCGATAATAGATTAGTGTGCTGGACAACGATACATTTCCGAGTAGGAACGGTTGAAAAAAGAGTCCTACTTTACCGCACTTCCAATGACAATGAAATTTCATCCTATGGTGAGAGGCCGTTTGTGTGCAGCCTCCAGGCAAACTTTTGGTATGACTCGTCAAAACATCAATTTGGGACGTTATCGCATTAATTGCTTAAAATCGCATAGACTCCCTACAACCAGTTTTGCTGTTACAGTCGAAGAAATTTAGTTTTCGGGTTTTCCAAAGGTATTAATCTTATTTAACCCACACTTTATCCCACAACAATGGAATCCACAAATTTAAATTTAGTTAACTCAGCGGTCGCAATGACGGCGCTGCAGTCACGATTTCAAAATGTGATATAGGGTGGCTAATTAAATTTTGGTTTTAGCTACATTTTCTCTTGGTTTTTAATTATTATATTAGGCTTCTAAATTAAGAGTACCTTTATGCAATATAAACCGTTTGAGTTTGAAAAAAGATGTTTTGTATCAGTGAACGATATAGGAAAGCGTTCAGTACGTCTCAACATACAAAAGAACGTAAAATATAATTGTACATTTAGCCACCCTACGTCCGTCATCGCTTCTATTGTCTTCAAAAACATATTGTGTGCTTGTCATGATATGTATCAGACGTTTGTTTATTTATGTGTCTCATCTAAAATGCTGGCCAGCAAAATTTTGATCATTAAATTCAACGGCCAAATTGATCTAAATGTTAAAATAATTGTGAATAATAGTGAAGTTAATGTGGTTTTGTTTTCTCTTCATAAAGGAATTTGCATCAGTTCGATGTAAAGTGCGGAGCACCATTAGAAAAAAAACTTGTCGCTGAAGAATGATCAAAAAGTTGCTGGACGCAGTAGCTACAATTAATGCTTTGCAGGATATAGAATAAAAATTAGAGAAACACCAAGAGCCGTCCATTTGAAATCTTCATCATCATGATTTCAACTAAAGGTTTTTTTTAACGAAACGGAAGTTCGCTCGCAGATTCGGATCGGAACATCTCATTCGTTTTCGCTAAAGCTCGTAGCCGTCATTAATCATGATTCCCATGAAGAATCGCCAAAAATAAAAAATTGGCAAGGGATGAAGAATCGCCGGCAAAAACAAAGAATGATAAATTTGTCTTTGTTGCGTTTCTTCACACTTTGGCGATTCTTCGTGGTGATTAAACAAATCCTTTGAAATTTATCCTTTTACGAAATTTATCTAAAAGGCGTTATTTGTTCGAAGCTAGAGAATCTATCCTTTTATAAAAGTTACGAAATGCTGCCTGGTTCGATCCTAAGGAAACTCTTATTTTACGTCAGGTAACGGCATCTTGTTCGATCCTAGGGAATTCATACTTTAACGAAAGATCCCGAGGACACTATCATTTTACGAAAGATAATGTGGAGACATTTCAAAAACGTATTTTTACACTTTGGCGTTTCCTCACACTCTGGCGATTTTTCTCTTCTTCTCTTCACACTCTATCGATTTTTCTTGGCAATTCATCATTATGGTTGATTTGTTAAATCAACAAGAAAAATCGCCATAATGTGAAGAAAAACCAAGAAATATCGCCAAAGAGTAAAGAAACTCCAAGGATCATAGAGAATTGAAAATTTGTCTTTATGGCGTTTCTTCACACTTCTGAGACTTTTCTTGATGATTTAACAAATCAACTAAATATGATGAATTGTCAAGAAAAATCGCCAAAGTGTGAAGAAACTCCAAAATATGACAAATCGCCAAATAATACAATATTGTCGATTTGACTATAACTTTTATTTAAAAAAAGATTGTACGGGACAGTATGTACTGCATATCATATAATTCCTCTCTCTTGTGTTTATCTGTGTTCTACGAAGCCAAAATATAATTTCGGACTACAAGTAAACCGTCTTGACTGCCCAGTAGTTATTTTCCTAAGTTCCTAATGAGTGCAAAAAGGCTATTTCAACATTAGTTAGGAAAGCATAATTTTTATGTGAATGTTTCTGAGGTTTTCCATCTTAATATTTTCATGAAGTTACAAATAATCCACAGAAAACTTTATTACCCTAGAACGAGGTCGGAAATACATCAAATAAATCAAATGGAAAACAGGCTTGGAAATTGTTATTTTGTCTAAAAGTTGATATTAAAATTCTTTGGAAATCGTAAATCGCATAATTGCATGAGCAGGCATCTCAGGATTATAAATCAGGAACTTTGAAGTTCGTCATATATTCATATTCTTATCTTATTCCTGACCAGATTCTGTTTTCATGATTGAGCTCAATCATGAGCTTCACTTATACAAAGAGTTTAATTTATTTCCTATGCCAAATTGTAATTTGGCGAAAAAGAATGTTCCGAATCTGCGTTTCGTTTAAAAAAAAGCCTTTAGTTGAAATGATGATTGTGAAGATTTCAAATGGATGGCTCTTGGTGTTTCTCTAATTTTTATTCTATATCCTGCAAAGCATTAATTGTAGCTACTGCGTCCAGCAACTTTTTGATCATTCTTCAGCGACAAGTTTTTTTTTCTAATGGTGCTCCGCACTTTACATCGAACTGATGCAAATTCCTTTATGAAGAGAAAACAAAACCACATTAACTTCACTATTATTCACAATTATTTTAACATTTAGATCAATTTGGCCGTTGAATTTAATGATCAAAATTTTGCTGGCCAGCATTTTAGATGAGACACATAAATAAACAAACGTCTGATACATATCATGACAAGCACACAATATGTTTTTGAAGACAATAGAAGCGATGACGGACGTAGGGTGGCTAAATGTACAATTATATTTTACGTTCTTTTGTATGTTGAGACGTACTGAACGCTTTCCTATATCGTTCACTGATACAAAACATCTTTTTTCAAACTCAAACGGTTTATATTGCATAAAGGTACTCTTAATTTAGAAGCCTAATATAATAATTAAAAACCAAGAGAAAATGTAGCTAAAACCAAAATTTAGTTTATCCACCCTATATCACATTTTGAAATCGTGACTGCAGCGCCGTCATTGCGACCGCTGAGTTAACTAAATTTAAATTTGTGGATTCCATTGTTGTGGGATAAAGTGTGGGTTAAATAAGATTAATACCTTTGGAAAACCCGAAAACTAAATTTCTTCGACTGTACTTTTTTGTAATTTACTTAAAACAATACAAGTTGAGAACGATGCGAGAAAAGCGAAAAACGAATATGCAGTATCCGTTCTACCTAAAGAGTTAGTTTAAATTAAATGATAAAATTACAAAAATAAACGAACTCATTGTCAGAAAAGGTATTACGACATCAAAGGAAAATTTCTTTTGAAAAAAAACAACATAAAGGCAAAATGGCATCAGAAACATGGATAGATAGCAAAATTATTTCCAATGCGCTTACCAGTGTTGACGATAGAAAACTTGCAGACTATTTCTTAATTGATAAAATATCCGGAAGTTTCGTTTGATGACATCGTTCCATAAAATGCTGATTTTGATAAGCGGCTTATGTTTCTTTTTCTGGTATAAATGTAGCATACGTTACATTACATTTTATGTATGCAACCGGAAGTCGGAGTGATGTAACAATACCAATACATGAACATTGTGGAGCCTCTACTTAAGCTCGAATGGTTGATTTATTATTTACGGACTGAACATTTTCTGTATACTCTCTTGAAGTGGCTTTAAAAGTATCGAGCATTTCTGTAAAGATATTTTTTTTATTTAAATAAGTCGCCTGATTGACGAACGAATTGGGCCATTTTATTCTCAAATTTCTGTTTCATGCAAACGTTGGTCGTTTTACATATTTTAGATAAATTTCTTTAAAAATCCACTAAAACGACTTATTGTCAAATATCTATTTCATGCTTCGGGGCCGAAAATGAAGGCAATTTTTGAGGTTTTTTTCTGGTTTTCGGCCCATTGTATGAACACTTACATGCGCACCTGGTTAGGACGGTTGACTAAGAGCAATTTCGCGAAATTGCATAAAATCAATCGTCTAAAACAGGTACACAAATAACTGTTTCATAAAAACTTAACGAAATGTGAGCAAACGAAATGAAGTGCGGATTAAGTTTTATGGTGATACGGGCCGTCCATAAAGGACGTCCGCGATTTTTCTGGAATTTTAAACCCCCCTCCGCCCTTGTCCGCACTTTTACACTACACAAATGTATGGCGGTCACACTTTGGTGAACCCCCCTCACCCCTATAGTGCGGACGTCCTTTATGGACGGCCCCATAGAGGGAGGAACTAGGAATGTTGAAAAAGAAATGAGCGCCACCTGTGTTTTTTAGAATCAATAGTATTTTACATAACAACGGCAAAAAGATAACAAGTAGAGTTATCGAGGCGAAGCCGAGGTCAATAAACACATGAAAACGAGAATTTTAATTTTTATCATTTTCGTGTGTTTATTAACCTCGTATTTTCCTCGGACAACAAAATGCAGACGCAAACTCTACTTTTCATTTTTATCCCGAGTAATGTATTTTGCACTCGAGTTCATCCGAAGATTACAGCGTGGATTTGATCAATATTTTTCAGCACTGTCACTGATTGATGCTGTCGGCAAGTCAGTTTTCTTTCCCTCCAAATAATAACATTTTCATAGAAAACTGTAACGAAAACTTGAGTAAAATAATTCGACGTTTTTCTTCACAGCACTTTTATCGAAAAGTTCGATATTTTGGTACTGCCCATCAGGGCCTAATTTAAAGGAATTAATTCCCTAACATTCCTAATTTTTTTAATTAATTTTTTGACTTGTTTCCTTTCAAGGCCACATATTGAACAATTTCTGAAATTTTTTGCTGTTTTCGACCAGCCAGTCAAACAATTTTGAATGATTCACTATCAAATAAATTTGTGAATTTTCGGGAATTTTAAGTAATTATAGAACCTGCTGCTTATATGCTGCCGTGAAAGTAACTTTCTCTACCACGATAAACACGAAATTTCATTAATATTTTTTAGACTCCGTCTCGTTAGGGCAAGCTGACGACTAGCCCTAAAAAATTCCATCACTCGTAACAAAAAATACTATTTTTTGAATTTTGAGCGCTAACTGTTTCATCTTTTGATTTTTGTGGGAGTGACGAGAACAATTCCTACAATCTATTTTGTCGATGCTTTCATCCATGATCGCTTACGTGTCCGATGATTGCGTACAACAGGCCTATAATGTCTTACTGGATAATGCGTTGTACGTTATATCTCTAATCTCTATAATGGAATATTTTGCATTCGCCTTGATTTGCTATTAAACACACAAATGTCTTCATTTATCCATGATATGAAATTGTTATATCAAAAGTTTTAATCGGAAGTAATTTGTGTACCGTCTGTCAAAGACGTATTTTACGGTACCACAGCAAATAAATTTCATGGATTTTTTTTCATGTGCCGAATATAGACGCTTAAACCGTTTTAGTTGGAATATGAAAAATGTATAATATTGTCCCATTTGGAAAGTCAAATAAATTAAAACCAATGACACCAATGAATATTATTTATTAAATTTACGAATTTACACATTTCGAAAACAATTTCATTTGGAGAATTTTTGTAAAATTGTTTTTTACAGCTTTTTAAAATTGGGAAAAGTTATACATTTATTACGTTTTTGTGTGTCTTTTTTGGTATAACTGAACGTTAATGGCATAGACGCGTTTCGATTGCCGTCTGGGATATCCAATCAATTTTTATTGATTTTACACTTTACGCAACTTAAATGAAGAGTTTTTTATTGTAACGATATGAATTCTGATGCTACCTCACATTGTATGAAGATGGAGAGTACAAACGTATCTATTTACGTAAATATTTACCTTCGTTAAATTATTTGCTTCTCCAAGTCTCCACAAACTATTTCGGTCAAAAACTTTCAACCGCAACCTTCAGTGTGAACTGGTACGACCAATTGTAAGCATTTGAACAGGAAGGATTGGAAGCTTGGTACATGATACAACGAGATGAACCTTTCGAGTTTGAGAGGAGATTTCTTCTGTCAATATTTAAAAGAGTAAAAGTGGATGAAAATTGACGAAGAAGATTGCACCATGAGATATATCAGCTTTAAGCCCAATTCAGAGTCGTCCGTTTAGTTCATCCGTGTACTTGACAGATGTGTTTTAACAATAGAGCACGTGGTAGAAATGGCGTGGCCTCAAAATTTCGCTATTGTTAAAACACATCTGTCAAGTATACGAAAATGTACAAAGAATGTATGAGAAACACGTGCCCGTGAAACTACTAAATCCA
Source organism: Bradysia coprophila (assembly GCF_014529535.1). Classification (NCBI taxonomy): domain Eukaryota; kingdom Metazoa; phylum Arthropoda; class Insecta; order Diptera; family Sciaridae; genus Bradysia; species Bradysia coprophila. The sequence continues at coordinate 3,178,276 of NW_023503302.1, read as the reverse complement.
GACCACAAACCAGGAAACCAAAAGCGAATTCGAACGATGCAGTTGCGCCGGAACTGAAAACACTAATAGTGAGCGATTTGACAATGTTGGCACGGAATAGGTCCGATTGGAGGAGTTCAAAACCAATGGTTGGTAGGAACCGGTTGAGAAGTAATTTGTTTTCAGAATGGAGAATGGCTCGTCTTAACCTGAAACGCTTACAATCACTAAATTCTCGAGTTTGTCATCCCTGATGAGTCCGTGCAATGCCTATGGGCTGTTTCCTCATAGATATCACTTGTCTCGCTCCTTGTGCATCGTAAATGGCACTGGTTTTGTCGGGCATTTCAGCGCACAGTAAAATATTTCTGAAGAAATACAGCTATCAAAAATTAGGTATTATCACATTTTTGTTTTATGTAGGATCTGATATTTCTTGTCCCAAACATTCTGACAGCTGTTATATTGAATGAAATATTTGAATTTTTTCCCAGTCGAAATTTTTGTCGCACACATGTAACGACCAGTTTACTGGGATACAAACCAAAAAACCATTCAATATTAAGACTGTCAAGTCTGTGAATCTAGAAATTATGTAGAATCTGTTGAAAACGAAAATGTGATAATAAGTAAATTTTTTTAAGTGTAGAACCATAGTGAAACTAGTAAAATAATTTTCAGAAATCAAACGAAAAATGAAGATTTTTTGCAATATTTTTCCAATTTCCTGCAAAAAAAAAACTCAACAAACTCTGCACAGAGGAGATAGGAAGCTGATTCAATTTTGTCTATTAAAGCTAACAAGCGATACATCAGGCTTCATGTTATTTTAAAAGATTTGTTTTTCATAAATACGGTGATCGAAATCAGTTCGTTTTTCTTTTGTTATATTTTCGCAGCATTTTGATTCATAAGGTACAGTTTATAGTTTCTGCTGAACATATTAGCTGGTCCAGAAACACTCACACAGTCGTAGCACGAGCTGCACGGCTTATTTGATGCATTGATTACGTATTATTCCCTTGACTGAAAGTCAGGGTCTTACACCAGAAAATACCGAAATATGTGGGTAACAAAAAAGTTCACTGTGATTGTTGAAATGTATGAAATGGTATGAAAAACGTTAAATGTGGGTAACAAAAAATCGTTGAGGGCACGATAACTTGACTAATTTTTAACCAATTTGGATGAATCTTTTTTTTAATGTGTGGAATTAAAATACCTGTGATATCCCAGATATCTTAGATATCACATTTCCTCAATTTCTACTCTGATTTCGGTGCAAAAAGTCTGTTATTTTAACGTAAACCTAACGTATTTCGATAGGTATATGGCGAAATGCAATTAAAGAATGCTTAATTGTTGCGCACGTGTGCAACGTTCGCGGAAAGACATGTATGAACTAGGTCGATCGCGCAGTTCATTTCGGTTCAAAAATAATGCCAATTATGCAAATTTATGTTTCGGTCAGCCAAAAGGTATGTTCAAGTTTCAATCGATCCAAAGTAGTCAGTCCAAGTTGGGGACTGGTAAGAGTTAGTCAAAATTATGTTTGGTGAAACTAAAATTATTGTTTGGTTTTGTGAAAGTGCTGGTGGTTTTACTATATTGGTGCAGAGAGAGCGAGCAGTCAGTGTCGGTAGAACATTTTTGAGCCCGTAGAACCCCGGGTCTCACATACCGAGGCTAAGTTCGAAAATGGGTTATTTGGGACGAAGGATCTGGAAGCTATCCCAGAAAAACAGAATGTTACACTGTTGATTATAGCCTCAATCGAAAAAGATTACTTTGATGAAATTTGATTTTGTTGCGTAGTATGAGAAAATCATCCTAAGTTTGTTTTCGATAATGTGCATGAAACATGTAGGAAGAAAAATTTCACCAGCCTCTAACCGGTAAATATCTCTTGTTAGTGAACTGCCAACAAGTTGATAGTTGACTGACAAATTTGATGGAAATTTTATGAAAACGTTAGATGTAACCTCCATTCTTTGTAGGCAATATAAGATAAGTCATTCTCAATTAATTTCTGAATATTTTCTTTTAATTCATTATTCAAACAATCAAACAAAATATTTTACAACTCCGATACGAGTGTGAAGTTTGCGGCCAGAGCGAGGCGAGGGCCGTAATTCTCACGAGTCGTGATATTTTAGGGGATGTTATATTCGAGAGATAGAGAAATTATTTTTATTTTTTTTTTTAGTTTTTAATTTAACCGATACAAATAGTACCGATAAAAAATAATAAAATACCGATAGAAATGTGGTACATGTCGCTGGCACCTCTTCGGTAAAACGATTTTTTTTTTGTCTTTTCTTCACACTTTGTCGATTTTGGAAATATAAAGCAATGGCGTGGCGGTTCGTTCCTAGGGAATTCATCCTTCTATGAAATGTTATTGGAAGGCGTCTTGTCCGTTCCTAGGGAATTCATCCTTTTACAAAATGTGACGAGAAGGCATTTTGTACATTCTTAGGGAATTCATCCTTCTACGAAATGTAATAAGAAAGCGTTCTGGTCGTTCCTAGGGAATTCATCCTTTTACAAAATGTAACTTAAAGATGTTTTGTTCGTTGCTATTCTTCACTTTTTTCATCGTTCCACATTCGCAAAACTTCGTATCAACTCTGATTAAATTTTACAAAGTCGCAATCAAACAGAATAATAGATAGCTCATACGAGTGGGAAGTTTGCACACGAGTTGCATTTTTTTACGATTTACGGTTGATTGAAAATCTTGGTGCAAATTTATAAGAAAAATGAGAACTTAAAGATCATTCGATCTTACGTTCGAAGATTTATTTGAAGGACTTTTTGTCAAATTTGGAGTAATCGATATATTAATGTTATAAATTTTACAATTTTTTAGGAATATGTCAAAATAAATTGGGATCAAATGTAGGCATTTGTATCAGTGATGCTGCGGAAGTTCAACAATGAAATTGATCAAAAATATATTGAAAAAATTGTCAGTCAAGGGACCTGATCCGCCCAAAAGGTGGGACCTATTAATGTGCACACAACACAAAGATAACTTTATTTATCGTAGCAAAGACTTTAGGCTCTCGTCTGATTGTTTTTAATATAAATGCGGTGTGTGTTTGTCATGAATATTCAGCTGCAGCAAAAAGAAAAACTGAAAAGCGATGGACGACACTAGGGTCACGTATAGTACATCTACTTTATACAATTACGTATGTTCTCTGCATTGTTTTGAAAGGGAAATTAGGAAGAGCATTTATTGTAGTTGACTGTTGAAAGACTTCAGACTAATGGCTTCAGTAATAATTGCTTCCTTTCAGCAGACAATTTAAATTGCAACAATAGATCCGAACTGTAGTACAAACTGTTTTAAATGTTGTTTTTTTCATCCTTTTTTTTTCATATAACACTGTGTATGCCACTGGTACTTTATTTAAAAAAAAAAATGAAAGACAATAATTGTACATTGAAGTTCCGTAAATTAGTTACTCAAGCATAACTTATTATCTTCCAGCAAAGGAGCGTCTCTTATTAAAAGAGAATTTTTTCTGAATCATAATCTCATAAACATCTTCAAGAAAGAAAAACCAACAACAATAAAACGACCTTTCCACCTTAATAAATCCATCATTTACATTTAATGTTCATTCACATGACGACAGATTTTGTCACACTTTTTTTTTCATTCTCTATCTGTATACAATTTTGCATTACTGTATCCATACATCCACGGTATACATATATCGTTATCATACACATATATAGGCATGGGGGATGATATGGAAATATGTGACATGGAAAAGTGGAGAAAAACAACGAAATAAAGCTTTGCTATGTTTTTCATGATAAATATAAGTTGTTCAGTACAGGATATTCACCATATCTGTACTCATATGCATATTATGTGAAAATGTTCGTATTTCGGTTGTTCACTTAATAAATGTATAAAAAAGGGGGTGTGAAGTAGTAAGTATTTCTCATGTTCAAGTCTCGTTTTTTGTGTCTGTTTTGTTTTGTTGTATTACAATACAATTCACAGACTTTTGAAATGCCTTGCCAGTTGGATACGTTTGTAAAAAAAATGCAATAAAAGTCCTTATCATAATATTTTGCTCATATATACATAAAAAAGGCACTGGAACGGAAGATGTTCACCCAGTTTGTTTTTCTCGAAAATACGATAACTAAATTCTCATAATATGCCTGAATATAATGCTTTGTCACTTCGTTTTTTTTTTCTTTATTATTTGCAATAAACATGAAGAAAAAAGAATCTGAAGAAGGTGCGTTCCACTATTCATGCGAGTTTAATCATTTTCAAAAAATAGTTTGATTTCAGTGGAGCCCTGAACGCCTGATATTCCAATTTATTTCAGTGTCTGTGTTAGTGACACAGTGTCACATCTCATTTCTCAATAAACGATTTTTTTTTAATTCTGAGAATTCTATTCTTGTAAAATAAGCAAATGAAAATCCAGAGCCGAAACAAAAAAAATTTTAATTGAAAAAACTTGGCTCGAACAGAAGAATTTTGAAGCATTAGCTGAGAAACGCAATCCAAAGTAATTAAACCATAACGGGTAATTTGAGTACGTTATTTGATTTCAATGTGACAAGGCTGACTTATTTAGTTGGATTTCGTGACATTGTACCGTATATTTGATGACTTACCTTTCTATCCGAGCGGGTTTTGGCTGACTACTAACACTAACGATCTTCACTCTTTATAAGATCATCGGTCAGGCTTCTCTGATCCCTCAATCAAAGTATTAAATAGTTATGGCTGACTAGCCGATCTAGCTTCAAAGCACTCGCAATTCATTTGACCGTAAATAAAAATGAATTACAAAATCTTTGGGTCCTACTGGCCGACATTAGACCATGCCTGTTTTATACTTGCATTACAGTACCAGACCTCCAATAATTTAGCATCCTACCACACAACCTTGTCATTTCTTCCATGGTCGCACTCTCGATCTAATTCCGCCAAATTTCCTGTCGCTGGCCTTCTTTGCTATTCGGTCGTTGTCCAATAATAGCCACATGTTCTGACCATCTCTTCCTTGCTGGTTTTATTGCGGAAGAATAAATTCGGATAATTTTCCACGTATCGAACTTGATTATCCTTTATTCGATGGGTGGAACTGTCGTTTTATAGAGTCGTAGTTTATCTCTTTTTATCATTACTTACGTTTAACATCCTCTGCTGATGAAGAAACCTGACTATTTAGCATCCACATTCAATATATAAAATTGCCTAGATGGCTACTTCGGTATTTTTAAATAATTCCATCACAATTAAATAGGACAGGTTCCTCTTGTAAATCACTAGGCATTCCTCTTGTAAATCACAAGGCGACACACGTTTTCTATTTTTTCTTCACTGAGATGAAGGTTAGATACGACTGAGTTTCCTTAGTATAAGTATAAGTACTCCGTTGGTCCCAATCTACCCTGGATTCTTCAGGAATACTCGACAAAAATAGTTCACAGATATGTGGACCTTCAGCACCGATCCCATCTTTTTTTACGAAATGTCGTCGGAATCCAAGACACCGAGGAGTCCTATATAACCTAATAACATCAGTGAAATGAAAACTTGTGATGTGAAGTGAAAATTGCAATAGGTTAAATTGTTGCCTTGTGAATTTAAGCAAAAACTTTCGTTTCAATAAATTGATATACAGTGGTAAATGCTGATGGTCCGGGAGCGTATGAATTTTACAGACGTACCGGTGTTCAAGTTACAACATACACTATCTGTACTTTCATCATTCAAATATAATATTTATTTACCATATATGAGGTTGAAAGACTCTCAGACTTTATTGCACATGATGTCGCAATATACTCCCGTCATTTAAAACGAAATGCGAATATTTTAAATAAATTAAAAAATGTCTTTAACATCGGCGAAGGTAAATATACCAGGGAGCGTTCATGCATTACGTAAGGATGTAAGAGAGTTAACGAGACAACTAAAATTGATGACATTTTTTATTGTATTGGAGTTGAAGAGGACCTAAGAACAATGTCAAACAAACTGACGCCATATGTGAACGCTCCCATGCGGGATATGAGGCAGCATTCCATGCATAGCCCTATATTTCCGCAGATTCCGGAAGATCTAAGCTTTTTATTATTTAAGTATTTTTTTCCCACCGTTGTATTTTTCTGCCTTATATATACATTTTATAAAAGCAACAATATCAAGTCGAAATTATATTAACAAAAAATAAGGACTCGACCTACTATACAAACATATTCTTAAAACTATGCTTGATGTTGAACGTTTCTGTTTGCGTTTTATGTTCATCACAATTAGTTTTTACTAAAAATGCAAAAATTTCCATCAAATAAATTCAAAATTTTATGTAATTTACCTTCATAACTTTATCGTAAAAGCCAATTGAATTTTTCGCAGGACATTTAACGTTGAAACGTTGCAGCATGCATATAAGACATAATCTAGGTGAAAAAATCGGATGAAAATGAAAATCTGCGCAACAGCAGCAATGTTCAAAGTACTAAACAAGTTTTGTTAACGAGTATCCAGTACACCTAAAAAGAATAAAATTTTGATGGATACGGTCGAAAATATTTATTTAGGTACTGTATAGTTCATATATTAGTATTTTTCGTTACGAGTGATGATAACTTCTACTCTCATCACGAGTGACAAACGACGTTTCTGGAGCTTGAAAATTACAAAAACAAAGAAATCACTCTTCAACCATTTCAACAACAAAGCGTGCACTTTCTGTAGAGATCGGCCGAGAAGGTTTTTTTTTTCGGCCGCAAATACCTCTCTTTGAGAGATCTGAGAATATTGAACTTTTCGATCCTAGTTGACGTGTCGAAATACGTAGAATTTCAGTCTTCAAACGTAAAATAGTTATCTGGATCGGACAAGTGACGAAAACTTTGTACGAGCTTACGGCATCTTGTATCTTTTAGCACTGTTCATGTTACTAAGAATATGCTTTAAGCTTATGCTCCTTGAGGAACGGTTTTTGATCATGAAATTACCCAGGTGAGTTTTACGATCTATCACGAATGCTGAGCACTGATAGAGGCAGTGCTCTGCTGTTCCGTGAATCCTTGAAAAGAAAAACTTGGAGAACCTCAATGCAATTCCTTGCTTGCCTGGCTATACGAGTTTTATTCCATTCGTTATTGAAAGTTTTTAACTTGCATGGGTTTATGAAAATAGTGGGTATAAACTATAATGGTGGCAACTGTCAAGTGACGAATTCTAACATCATACCATCTCTAGTAGCAAACAAACTTCGTTTTGACGCTGTCAAAATATCACATTCATTTGTTTGTAAAATCATGCACTGATGACGAACTTCTAATTTTACATGTAAAATGCAAAGCCTACGTTGCATTTTTACCACCTTAATAAATGCAATTAGGTTGCCAGAGAGGATTTTGTTAAAATACATTACAGAGACTCGACTCCCAAACTTCGACGTTTTTTTCTGGGTAAAGTGAAGTAAGCGAAAGTTCTAAACTGATCGACAAATTGTTTTAATATTCATTGCATTCGAATAATTCTTGGCTGCATAATTTTGTACAAGAACACGACAGAGTAAAGTTAACCAAGGCTGTAAACTTTGTGGAGGTTACGCAGATACAGATACGCGGGTGACACACCGCAGTTGATGATAAAATGGCCGATTTCATACAAAAATTCACCTCCTGTGATGATTATCGTCTCCTTGATGATGTGGTGAATTATTTTTACATGTAAAATCATCAGAAATGGCGATCTGCGTGACCTCCCCAAGTTTACAGCCTTGAAGTTAACCAGGCAGGAGTGCTGATTTGACAAAGGAACTGAATAAACTACTAGCCCTATACTTACAGTTGAGCTTTAGTTTCCCAACAGCATTTCCATACAGGCATACAGCCATACTAGATCAGTCGAAATTCGTATGATTTTTTTTTCGTTCGCCAGGTTCTATAGTATTTAAAGTTATTTTACATGCTACATGCATCGAAAACCGTACTTTTCATGTTTTAAGCACTTCTTTCGACGCCCTCAGCATGTAAAATCCATTACATGCATAACTCGGGATAAAAATGAAAAATCTCGTTTTCGTATGTTTATTGACCTCGGCTTCGCCTCGGATCAACAAAATTCACACGAAAACTCTACTTTTCATATTTTTATCCCTAGTCATGTAAAATACTATTAAATTGAAGACATTTTCAAACAAGGATGTGTAAATATTATGCATACAGGTTGAACAACAACGTAGTTCAAGAGTAAACGAGCAAAATAAAAAATGGAAAGGAAAATTGAAGTGTTCCTACGACTAAGGAAGACCCCAAAATTAGGATTTTTAGGAGATTTTAGTAATTTTTGCAGCTTTAAGATCTCTCTTTTTCTCATACACTTCGTAAAATACTAAAAACTTTCTGAAAATTGAGATTTTCTTCCGCCTCTTTATTCTTAAGAAGTATAGTTCCTTCAATGTGAACGATTCTCGAAATTTATTCGACTTGTCACTTGTTACAATTATTTAAAACAGAGGATGATTAAATAGCATAAAATTTAATAGTCCTATAGTCACGCAACGTGCAGTACTGTCAGCAATGCACTGCACTCTCTAGTCAAAATTTTGAATTAGACCAATGGGACAAGTGGGTTGGCCTGTAGAGGCGCCACATTTTTTTCATAGTACTTCATTCCCTGCAGCTTATTTTCATGTGAACCAACTTCACATTTGTCATTACAGAAGAAATGTCACAATATGAAGTTGGTTCACATGATGAAAATAAGCCCAGTAACAGCATAATTTTATGACAGAATGAACTAAAATATGGGAAAACTCTATTAATTTTTCTTTAGTTTCTAAATAGATATTACAGGGTAGTAAAATGAAAGCAAAATAAAATGATCGATTCTGGTTTTTGAGAATTGAAATTCAACTGTCAAAAACCAGACTCGATCATTTTATTTTGCTTTCATTTTAGCTCAAATTCATTGCCGCATAATTACAAAAAAACACTTCTGTATTTTCCATTTATTTTCATACTTCGTTTTAGGAATTTTGGGAGTTTTAGTAGATTTTAGGAGGGTTTGGTCAATTTTAGGAATGTTAGGAGGAGTGGGAATCCTGAAATTTGATTGCGTAAGAATATTTAAGTTCTTGATGCCTTCCAGTTTCAATCTTGCTTACCTATCGTAAAAAAATAGAGTGTATCAGTCATAAAATAAAGAAGTTTCTATGATTCTTGATCTAGGTATCACCATCTAAGTTTGTACCTTTCTCAATATTTTCTTTTTTGATTCTTATTAAGTATACGCAATCTAGCCTCAACCTGTTACAGACGGTAAACATATGACCAGGATTATTATTGGGTCTATTACCTTCGTCTACCAAACTTTTTTTTTAAATATGTTGATTTCAAATCTTATACTTCAATTTTTTTAACATGCATTTAACTTCATAAAGGACTATATTACCCTGAGCTTGTCATTCTTTTTGTCGTCGTTATCGATAACAGATGAATAGCCGTATGTGACAGGTTCACAGACAAACTGTTTTTGCGATCTTCTAGAGTAATCTCTATAACCAAATTTTATGAATAATTTGGACAACTTCCGTCATGATGTATGTTTGCTCAGAACAGTGTTTTGTATCAGTTTTTATTTAAATATCGAACATTGACACACTGAAGGAGTTTATATTAACTCTAGTATTTGACTAAATAGGACATATTATGTTTCTTTACAGCCGGCAGACATTTTACAACAAAGACGTGTAAAATGTCGAATGCATATTATGCACATAGTTTGTATAACAACGCAGTTCAAGAGTATACGAGCAAAGTAGAAAATAAGCAAATAGTATACTCATTTGAAACGTTATGTACACATTTTCCATCCACACACACACCATGTTTGTTACTATGATAATTTAGTAGCACTTTAATTAAAACTACTGCACTCTTTACGTTTTTCTCAATTTACTGACTCCCGACTCCCGACGAAAAAAGAAAAGAAAATCAAAATGTGTGCGTAGTACGCCAAGTTATGCAAGGACGTTCAAGTCAAGTGTAAAAAGAAAATTGTTGACATAGTTTCTATGTCTATCGATTCGAATTGCGATACATTTCTTTTATTAACTTTCGGATTGGTACTTGATTCTAAAGCAAAACGGGCACTTGTGCACTGGATGGATGCTTTTCTATTTGATTTCTTGTTTCGTTAAGTTGAAAATTATTCATTATTATTTTGGATGTTGTAAATATTGCTTCGGACACACCGATCGTTAGACGGCGGTAATTCATTATTATGTTGTGTTGTACACAAAATTCAGTGGCGGATTAATAGTTATTTTCATGTGTCGGGGCCGAAAATGAGGGAGTTTCGAGATTTTTCTCGGGTTTTCGACCCCTTACATGAAAATTTTTTTGAGTATCTGTTTTGGACGATTGATTTTAGGCACTTTCGCATGTAGCCCTCACTTCGTTCGGGCCACAACTCGCGAAATTGCCTAAAAACAATCGTCCAAAACAGATACACAAATAACTATTGTGTATCTGTTTTGGACGATTGTTTTTAGGCAATTTCAGAGAAAAATCTCAAAACTCCCTCCTTTTCGGACCCGACACATGAAATAGTTATTTGTATGCTTGCTAAGAGGACCGAAAGTAAAGCTGTCAATTCGCGGGGCGAAAGCTTTCGCTTTCGCCCCTTGAATTGACATTTCTTTACTTTCGGTCCTCTTAGCAAGCATACAAAACTTAATACGTAACTCTTTCGGCCTACTCAATCGATACGTAAATAACTATTACGTCACAACGACCGTTCACTTTCGCATGACGTATTAAGTTTTTCATGCTTGTTATGGGAACCGAAAGTGAAAAAATGTCACTTTTGAGGGGCTAAAGTTTACGGATTATACTCTTCTATAGGCACCGAAGCTAAATTTGACATCACTCAATTGATAACCATTGAATGAAAAAGAATAGCCAAGATTTTCCATTTTCCGGAAATTTGTTCCATAACTTTTCGTTTCATGGAATAAAGAAAAATCTTAAAGAACTTAAGGCGCACAGAATTACACATGTACCTGGACTAATATCAACATTGATTGTTTATCAGAGAGCATAAACAAGTATTGATACTTACTAAGTACTTTATTGTACGAAGCTTCAACTATGATCGCTCTGAAGCGTTGATGAATATTCCGGACATTTGAAGCTTGAGTTAAATGTAGCAATGAAGCCTCTTCAGAAAATTTCTTTATTGATAGAAATAGTACTAGGTCAAGGGTCTAAGGTAGAAAAGTGTGCGTACAATGTTTTCATTAGATTTTCTATTATTGGAAGTGAATGGAAATGTGATTATATATGCAGCATGCAGGATGTAACACAATGGGCTATTTTTGTTTACTCGATAAGACATCTTCAGTACAGTGTGTTCAGAAAACACAATTTTAGATTTTTCAGAATTTTAAAAGTGATTGATGTAGCCAGTCAATTAAAAGCTTTTCAGTCTATGATATTTTAGCGAAAAGTTTAATCCGCCTTAGCTAACTTTTAAAACTCTGAAAAAACTGTCAAATGTGTTTTTTTTAGAATTAACCAACTGTACTTCAGTCCTACGATTTTTTTTTAAATTTCATTCGGCGAGATTAATTTCAAAGACGAACTAAATGCACGTAGAATTTTTGCTTGGTTTCTTGGATGGAGTGTGAACTTTGTAGTTCGAAAACATTATTTCTATGCGGCCATCAGGGGCTATCCCAAATTAAAAAATTCAAATTTTGAAAATTTTCTTCCAAATTTATGTTTTTTGGAATATTTTGCTAGTTTTGTGATATAGCATAACAAAAATATGCAAGAATCTACCAAATTCACAAATATATGTAAAATTAACAAAATTAGGACATTTTTCATCGTTTGGCCAAAAAAAAACCTTCATGGCTTCCCGGTTAAAAATAGATTTTTAGAATGTCTTGGCCAAAAATATGTAACTAAGTTCTACGATTCTTTGAAATTTCTTAAAATCATGTATAAATTCACAAAAATTCGCAAAAATTCGTCAAAGTTCGCCAAAATTCGTCAAAATTCGCCAAAATTCGTCAAATTCGCCAAATTTGCCAAAATTCGCTAATAATTCAACTAAATAGCCCCTGGCGGCCATACAACTGTGAAATTAGTTTAAGTTTCATTTTCATATGCAGGTTTTTCTTATCATTTCCCCTCCCAACATAAAGAGCGTCTGAGTAAGCAAACTTTTCATTGAGAAATTCTTTTACATCTATCGTCAAGTCTATGACAGACTGAATCTCAGAAAACTGTTATTTAAGTTGTACACGCGATAGGATAAATCAAGAGTTGAATGTGATCTACAGTCAGATCAAGCATCGATATGAATTGTTTGGAGCTTATTAGATGTTTCGGAAGTTGATTTCATCTGAAATTAAGACTTCAAGTTGATATCAAATGATGAAGAAATCTTTTGAAACCCTTTTAGTGAAACTCTTTGGCGTAAACTTAGTTCCTACATAGTACTAATTGCGACGTTTTTTCGTCCCAAAAATGTTGTACTGCGACTCGACCCAAACACAACCGTAATTATAACTACAAAATAATCGAATAATCGATTCCATTCATTGAAGTGTGTACTAGAATTTTCTAGTGCCGGCTACAAAACGTTTGCCATTATTGCCAGGCTTTTTTAGATCGGATTTTCAGCTAAAATGGAATATTAAAATAGAGCGTGCAATGCATCAATGCGTAAAGCTCTCGCTCAATTAAACATGCTGGGAGATAATAGCGTTCACAATATTTACAACTCTCTGAATATGCAAAACTGAATGGAAGAAAAAAAGTACAACTTCGAATGCAACCGGAAATCTAAACATATTCAATTATTCCACACATTTTTCACATATGAGAAAATTCATCTGGGGATATGAAAAGCAATTCGAAATGAATATGTGTTTTGGATGTACAATATTTTAAAATTTATTTGCACACAATATGTGCATACGGATACACACTCACACCCAGACACACCTATACCTTGTATCCTACAATTTTTTTATTTTTTTATTTTTTTCCCCAATTTTCTATAGATCATATGAATATACTTATCTTTTTATGTTAGAGGAGAAGACGAAAAAAAACTGTCGATAAAATAAAGGTTTCTGCAGTTATTCTACCCTAACGTATATTTTAAAGCCCCAAATCGAATGATTAAGTACAGATAAAAGTTTTCAAATTGGGTTAATCGTCTATAATTTCGCCCCAATGTCAAAAACAATAATTTTGTTGTTGTTACGTGTGCGCTTCGACATGTAGATTGCATAGAAAATTGAATGGATAATAAAGAGTATGCAAAAATATTTTTCTTCCTATTTTTTTAAAAGCCCGATGGTATATGTTAATTTAGAGCGAGGATGCAAAGAATGTTTTCTTCCCGATATCCAAATTCGATTTACCGGTGACCGAAAATGTTTTCCTAAAAAAATTCCTGGTATCCTATACAGTTAGACATAGTGAAATTTTAGTATAAATTGACTTTAGCTGTTTATCAAAACTGATTACGGCTTTAACATTACCAGGCGCGTGCGTGCTGCTTCAAGCAGCTTCAACCCTATAAACAGTTTTGATTGTGTGTGTGGATCAGCTGAAAAACAGCTGGAGAGGGATTACGACATCAGTTCTCGTTTCTCTATTCAATCAAAACTCTACCGATGGAGAACGATTCACTATCTCATTGAAAGATGTCGCTGCAACAAAACCAATGTCATCAGAAACATAATTCATTTTTTGCTCGACGGATTTTAGTCATATAAAATGCACATCACATGATCTCAAGACTCCGGAACAGTAATCAGTTATTCAATCGTTTCATCACATCATGTTTTAAGACTCTCAACGCCAAGCTGTCCTGAGGTCATGTGCTTTACGATGGCATTTTATTTGATTAAAATCCGTCGAGTAAAAAATTAATTATTTTTCTGATGACATTGGTTTTGTTGCAGCGACATCTTTCAATGAGATAGTGAATCGGTAGAGTTTTGATTAAATAGAGAAAAGAGAACTGATGTCGTAATCCCTCTCCTGAAGTTAATTCATAGTGAAAGACCGTACAGTTTTTAACATTCAAAAGTATCGACATATTATACATTTTTTATTTTGCTTACTTCTCTCAATTCTCCATTTACTCGTTATAGAGAAATGAGAGAAGTTGGAGAAATAAGAAATGTATAATATGTCGATACTTTTGAACGTTAAAAACTGTAGTAAAAATTTTCGGAATTTGAGGTTAAAATTAAATATTTTCCTAACCTTTTATTCTTCAGTTATATCGTTCCGCATCCAGTTTCCAAAATATTGACCAAGTAAATGTTTTTTTGGTTTACCGCAACTGAAGCAACTAGTTTCAGTCTTAATCGAAAATTGGAACCCCTGGACTATGGCGAGTTTTTTCCGGATTTTTTTTTTAAATCTCTTTAGCGCCTTTTATAGCAGACAATAGGTTCTGACGATTGTTTGAACATAGTTCGCTTTGATTATTCTGACAATTTCTTTTGAATAGGTTTCTTCCATCGTACGGTAAAAACGAATTTTGACAGGCCGAAAACAACCGACCGTCATCCATAGAAGCAAACATAACCGCAACTTAAACAAATTTGTTCGTTAAAACTTCAAAGTGAGGTTGTGTTGGCTTCTCTGTGGATACATTTTGAACGGCCTTGGAAGAGACCTATGAAATAAAAAGAATGCACGATAGACAACTTGCATGGTCTTCTGGAAATATTTTATTATTGTTATTCGGGTTTCAAAACCATTAAATACACAATCTTACACATCTCTTGAGTGAATTAGTATTTTAAATCAACAATTTAAATTTTGTTAATTCGTCTACGTCATCATTCTCATTTGCGAGTAGTTGTTTACATTCGAATAAGTATTTGTTAATATTTTTTTTAATGTTGGTACGTAAATAGACGAACAACTAATGACGTAAGCGCAGCTTTATGAGTGTGTTAGTGTATGTATTACATATGAACGACCGCACTAGTCTGACGTCATACTTTCCTCTGAAATTAATGTTCTTCATTAATTTAAAAAAAATATAAAGAATATTTTGATAAGGTGTAGTGGTAAATTATGTGATTTCACGATTAAGCAACATGTAAGAAAACAAGTCAGGGTGCAGATTGTCGTATTTTTGTAACTTTACGAATTCGTAACTTGACAGTTCTTATTTGGAGTTACGCATGGGAATCGAAGCCCAGTTCTATGATATGTTTGTAACAATAATTGATTGCGAAAATCAGTCAGTCAAGAAACCTGACCCACCCAAAACGTAGGGCCTAGTTATTTATATGGCGATGGGCGAGCGAGAAGGCGAAAGGAAAATTTAACAAGAAACCTTTACTAATACTTGCTTTGACTTAACTTAAAACTTAAGACTATAACTGACAGACTTAATAGTTATATAAGTGTATTTTAGGAAATAACTTGTTGACAAAATACCAGGCTATTTGCAGGACAACTTTCATATGTCTAGACACTCCAGTTTGTTGATCATTCCTCCGTCACACCTCGAGCCAATACAACAAGTCGTTCTTCGTAAATATGGTGCTGGCGTTCAACAAGTTACTTAGTACTATCAAGCAGAGCAGTTCAATAGCATCCTTCAAGCGACGTTGCTTTGAACGACTAGTGGTACATTCATAGAGACATAAAGGCGGATCGTCTAGTGGCATTGACCATACCGTTAGTGCATTATGTTTCTAGCACTGACTGTTTGAGCATGCAGGCATTCGTTTTGTTGAGGAATTCATATGTTGTCTTTTAGTCGTTCTTGCGTAATCTTTTTCGTCTGATTAATTTATCTCTCTTACTTTTACTTTATTCTTTTATTTTTATTTTTCGATGATTGAGGCTCTTATCTTGTCTTGTTTAATTTATTTTTTTCTTTGTATTTTTTGTATAAGTTTCTGATTTTGAATTATCTGTGAGCATTTGCATAAGGAGTGATCCTTTTTGTTCTGAGTTAATTAACCAAATTGAATTGAATTGAATAGAAATAAATCTTTAAAAATTCTTCTTCATAATTTTTAAGAGCTTTATTGAATTTTTCGTCGTAGAATGTATTTCCTGAGAAATTCTATCCGAGATCATAGTATTGACCAGACAGAACTGTCGATGACTGATTGAAACATCTTGAAGATTTTATGCTAGTTGGTCGGGTCTTTAATTTAAAACGAACTCAATTTAATATACACAACTTTTACAGCGCTAACAAAATCGATAAAATATTGGTTTTACAAATGATTCGTCTTAACAGCAAAATATTGACAAAAATAACATCAAAATTAAAAACCAACAATGCGAATAAAATTGATTTTCATGCAAAGATTTATTACTAACCAGAGATCTCGTTGTGTAATAGCATTTCATCCAAATGAGATCCAAATGTCGCATGAAGGTATATTTTTTCGCCATAACAAGGCATCGTGTGCGATAAAATATGATCATATACGACATGTGGTTGTTATAACATTTTTTTAAATTTCGAAACTATATTTAGGTAAAAAGGGTAAAAAGTAAAAGCAAAGCAAAAATTACGATTGCATCTCGTTTGTGGACACACATCTTTTTATCAACTTTTCTACACAATTAAGTAAATACTAACAAACGATTGAATTAAGCATTGAGAGTTTGAAACCCAAATAACTTTCGACATAATCTTAACGATCTTAACTTTGCATTTTCATATTTTCATTTATGCTTGTAAGGGTAGATATAGTGTGGGGGAAATATCATTCAGAAGGCCAAGAAGATTAGTTTCCAAGGCACACGACCCAACATTTTTATGCATTTTTTGTTTTTTTTTTTTTTTATGAAAGGAAGATATGTTTTAAGTCTCGACCTTTCGTGCTGCCACGAATCTGTTTCGGACCTGGCCACTATATCTACCTTGGTAATATCTAGCTAGCATTGAATAGCAATGTTTTCACAATGCATTGTGTTGTTCAGATCGACAATTATGCAGCGTTTTCCATTGTTTAACGTATTCTACAAATCGGATTTACAGTGGAAAGCGCAGCACAATTGTCGTCCCCAGCAACTCAAGATTGATCGTCTGTTTTCGCCATTTGTATTGCTTCTCAGCAAATACAAAATAAAAAATAATAATAAGCAAACTCGTACGACTGTTGTTGCAGTGTGAATAGACATTGAAAAATGTGGTAAATTTATATTATGTAACACGGGCGGTAATTTTATCAATACTGACGAAGTCGGCAGCAAATAAATATAAATTTGATGAACATGATGAAACTCGAGATATAACATGCGTTTTTAGTTGCCGATTTGGTCACCTTCGGGTCTCGTATTTCTTGTGACCCGCTGAGGGATTTGCTTACTTTTTAGTGTTTGTGTACTTTGGGTAACATATCGTGTCTATAATTGATTTTTTTAACGAAATAATTCGCGGCGAAAGGTGATAGTTTTGTTTGAAACCAGGGTATCATCCGTATTGACTCTACCTCCTGAAGTCTTCAGTTTTGTTCGTATTGTAATGTTGATTTAAATGTTGTGCAGCAATATTTTTGACTAATAGATAATTCACATATATACTTAGGGAGGTAACATGCTATTCCCTAGAGGAAACCCTTTTCCTCGCTCGTAAAGTAAAATAGCATCCCGCACACGGGAAATTATTTGATATCTCGTATCACGTGAGTAAAAGTATCCGAAACTGCAGCCCGAGTACTATTATCCCTGGTACTATTATCTGGCTCTCGAATAGAGTCGAGAATGTTAAAAAAGAGAAAATTGAAGAAAACCAATTTGTTGTTCATCTAAGTGTCAGCTGTTGAAATGTACATCGTTTTATTTTGACAAGTTGTCCCGAATTCTTTACAGGACTGTAAACGTTGGGGACGTCACGCGTGTCGCCATTTTATTAGATATTCGAAAACTCACTTTTTCCTGGCAAAGGAATTCGCCAAAATTGAATTTTTATGGCGTGGTGAATATTTAGTATGGAAAAGGTCCCGTTTATCGTATAACATGTGACCTATCCAAGTGTACAGCTTTAGTTTTTCGTTTGTCTTTTTTCACAGCTCTGCTTCTAGCATGAACGTAAGGAATATTCGGAGGCTTATGCAATCAAAAAAGACCTTGCATTTTCTCGTAAAGGTAGGAGTCATGATTTGTTTGTGTGCATAAAAACACACAACACGCAATCGTACACGCATGAAAATTTAGAGGCTTTTTGACGTTGTAGATAAGAGTGTTCATGCTAAGTAGTGCCATGCTTTTTCGCAACAAGAATTCTCTCCAAACATCTGAAATTCGGGCAATCAAAATCTTTTTGTTTATTAAATTTAAACAAACCAAAAAAAAAATCCATCACACTCCTCTCACATCCCACCCACAACCTCAGTACGTACGAGTCGGAACAAAACAAATAACTAAACTTATAGAAAATTGTTTTTGTAAATTTTATTGAAATTTTTCTTTCTCTTTTTATCCTCTTCAAATTCACAAAGCACCACAACAATAAATGGATGCAACAACAGCAACCACAATACAAATGACATTTTCCATTTCCAGATAAATCCTTGAACCAACCGAGCTGTCATCTGCAACACAAAAAAATACGAAGAAAATAAAATAAAAAAAACGAAAAAAAACGGAAAATAAAAAAAATCGACTCGGTTAGAAAAATTACCTTACATGCTACCCCGAGAACCATGTATAAAGATGTCGTATGGGATTTTCCCAAGTAAAATTTAAATAATTCATATATCATGTCATCAAAAATGATTTCAATGTGTATCACATTGTTACGGGGGAAAGAGTAAAATGAGTAAGGTTTTCTTATGGAGATAAATATGTTGCCACATACACTCAATGATAAAGGATGTCTTCGGATGAAGAATTCAGATAGTGGTTATGCATATTAAAGGGTTTATATATGAGGTGTGTTTCGTTTTGTTACAGTTTTGGAACATCTCCACTTACTATCATTTTGTGTGTACCTTACGTACGGTATGGTATGGTATGGTATGGTATGTGTCTCCAAGGCTGATTGAGCTTCTGCTCGGCAAACAAGATTCATTTGTTTACGTTTAACCACGTCGTAAATGGATATTATTTGGGGTAGGTTGTTGTTGTTGTGAAGGGTTGTTTTGCTTACACTTAACTATGAAATGATTATTAATGAAAATAATCGTTGTGATGAATTACCTTCGCATGCCCACTTATCATCTGATACAATTGGATACTCTGTTTTGCACGTACAAATCGTTTGTCCTTTGCAATATGCCTTCGTGATGCAGTGACTATCGTACATACATCTTTTCCCAATGGCTGTAAAATAAAATATATTTTCAAAATGTTGGAAACGTTTCCACCCAGGAACTTAATACTAAACGAGACATTTGCATGGGGGTAAATGTTGGAACAATTTTCGGGAATTTAGTGTTGAGGGTCAATACCTAATCTTTTCGCTCCTACACCAGTCGTGCCACATCATAAAGTTTCGTTCTTTCTTCTTCAAATTTTCGGTGAATGATTCTACCACACTAAGCGCAGATTGTAGGAATATTGAGGCTCTTTTGATCGAATGTTATGACATGGTGTTGGGGTGGGTAACTGCCATTCGGAACGTCTTGCCATAATAGTGAAAGTTTATGGATACGTCCTACGGACAACATCTTGGCTATTCATTATTAGATACCCTAATGTGGAGATCACAGTATTGCACCGGTTAAAGTTTGTTTAAAAGTAAGAGTCGAAAGAAATTCCTATTATGGTGAGAGCAGAACTGCATTTATATGTCGCTCTGATTTCATTTCGAAATAAGCAAGATGTTTATCATATGGCAGGTCTTTTTGCGTACGTGCACCTTTTTAGTTTATTGCAAAGTTACCTGATATTACATTTAGACATGTACACATGCTGTTTGGTTATACATACGTATAAAAACGATCTACATCCATGTAATATGCCTTCACATAACATAAGGTTCCTCTAGTCTGCAGTCGCATAATTCAGTGAATGGCTTTTGTACGTTTTTCCTCCGTCCTATTCAACTTTATACAGACGCTGTGTTTTCGAACATACACTCAACGAAAAAAAAGGGAAAAAATATTTCAAGACGATTTTGAATTTGCAAACGCTCTGCTGGTATATAAGCGTAAAAGTATTACTTTGTTCATCTTTTCCAACCGTTTCAACCTGAAGTTCACAAGTTCATCTTGAATTTATACTTTGTATTCTTGTCAAAGAAAAATTGAATTTTTATTTATGTCGATGTTTACGTCTTCTGTGTGTGGTGGTAAATACACAGATTGACAATTTATGGCGTGTTTTCGGTTTCCAGTATTTTTTTTGTGGTGTGGTGTGGCTCCCGCAATTGATCGACCGTTGAATAAATCAGTTTCCATTCGATATTTCTTAACATGTCTTTTTAACGGTTATTGGTTTTTCATTCAATTTATTTGCCAACACCTAACCTGACCTTAATTTCACAAGTTGAAAATTTACACACAGACTTAAAGTTTTAAACTTTAAACCACAAACAAAGACTTTTACATTTTGATATAAATTCAATAATTTTATGAGGACTATTGCAGGAATTCATGTATGTAAACAATGTGGGCAAATGTCGGTGCAAGTAGTATTCGCCAATGAATTGAATGAATTGTGGAAATAGAAAGAAATTGACGACGAGTCAAGTAAAACATCTCCATATTTTGGTGCATCCTTCCATTGGTAGTGTTGGCGTTCTTTTTTATTGCGTGTAATCGCTTCTATTTCATTTGTGTGTCATTTCCGATGAGGTGACATAACTACACGGTCAATATCGTCAGGTATCGTTTTTTGGACGATAGTATCGTTTTTTAGACGATAGTATCGTCCAAAAAACGATAGTATCGTCCAAAAAACGATAGTATCGTTTTTTAGACGATACTATCGTCTAAAAAACGATATTATCGTCCAAAAAAATTTCATCCAGGACGATAATATCGTCTAAAATTATAAATTTTAAAATATTTTCAGGACGATATTATCGTTTTCTTGACGATAATATCCTACTGGATTAAAATATCCGCTGAACGATATTATCGTTATTTTCTTTTTCTGAACAAATTTATCGTTATTTTGGACGATATTATCGTCCTGGGCGATAATTTTTGGGACGATAATATCGTTCTGGACGATAGTATCATCCAGAACGATAATATCGTTTTTAATTAATTAATTTTTTTAAATTTGAGACGATAATATCGTCCAGGACGATAATATCGTTTTTAATTTATTTAAAATAAAAATTCTAGACGATAATATCGTCCTGGGCGATATTATCGTTCTGGATGGTTGTTGAAGACGATACACAAAATCTTGTAGATAAACACCCTTTTATAGACGGCAAATATATATTAAAAATTGGTTCATTTGGTTCCGTAAATTTAAATTTTATATAAAAAAATTACACAGACTAATTATGAGACGATGCGAGAAAAAAAAAATTAACTCCTAAGTTCCGACACCGTTCCGGCGCCCGGCTCGCATTGCGGCCCTCCGCTTCGCTCCGGGGCAATGGGCCTGATCGCTCGGCGTGTTAAAACGCTTTTTATGTACAATCAAAGTTGGTATTCATTTCGTAAAAAGATGAATTATTTAGGGACGAACTAAACGCCTTTTTTAAACACTGATGTGTAGGTGATTTCCTCTGACAATTGTTTTTCGATATTTTGGAAGAGAATTCGGTTCTTGCTGCACCTCTGAGTAAAATTGAGTCCTGGACAATATTACCACCCAAAACTAAACGATAATATCGCCCATGACGATATTATCGTACAGAAAACGAAAATATCCATTAGATTTTCTAGAACGGTAATATCGTCCAGAGAACGATAATATCGTTTTTTGAACGAAAATATCGACAAGAAAACGATAGTATCGTCCAGACAATATTTTAGAATTTTTCAATTTAGACGATATTATCGTCCTGGATGAAACTTTTTTAGACGATAGTATCGTTTTTTAGACGATAGTATCGTCCAAAAAAACGATAATATCGTTCCTGACGATATTGACGGTGTGGAAATGTCCCGCTACCGTTATTTCCCATAGTACCTACAAAAAGAGATGACACACCTCCAACGATATCATTCATTTTAGAAGATGCACAAGGCTAGCGACACACTTTTCTCTTTGGAGGTTTTTGTTGGGATATCACTCGTTTTGGAAGTTTTAGGTCGAAAATTTGACGAAAATCGAAAATTTGACGAAAATCGAAAATCTGACAGAAATCAAAAATTTGACTAAATTCGAAAATTTGACTAAATTCGAAAATTTGACTATATCGAAAATTTAACGAAAATGGAAAATTTGACGAAATTCGAAAATTTGTCAAAATCAAATGTCCAAAATGTCGGATAAAAACCTCACAAACATACCACAAACATTCACATAAGTCATTCTCCGTGCGAGAAACCCGAGTTTCACCCATTCCAAGGTCTCTATCTACCCTCCTAGTCACATCGTTGCACAATGCACAATTCCAAAATCCTTTCTATGTCTTCTATTGTAATATTCGATTAGTAACGAAATATCATCCGAAAAGATAGAAAAGCTTTCGTTTAAAGCTTTTTAGATTTCCGAAATTATATGTAAGGCAACAATGTCTTGTAATACATATTACGTTACAACACAAAAGTTTTCTTAAATTATTTATCGGCAAATTCATCAAACTTTTTGCGATATTTCAAATCGGAAAATTTTAATATTTACGTCATGTAACATTACAATTCTGCTCTATTTGGAAAGGAGGGTCGCGTAGAATTGAGGAAAAAACGAATTCCTGCGAAAATCATTGAAAATCCTGAGAAATGACGATTAAAATCTTTATTTATAGAATAATATATTTTGCAGGCACAACCAACGGTAACAACACGTAAACGGTTTATTAAATTGTTGGATTGTTGCTGTTATAAACTCGGTTTATTATGTATATATATTGGTATTGCTGTTGAACCGTATCGAAATAAAGACGGGTATGAGAATAAGACGAAGGTAAATTATTAGTCCGCTCTACAATAACACATCCAATGAATTTTATCGCAGACAATCGAAGCTTTTCTTAATTGGTCTCAACGTGATGTTTAGAAATGTTTATTTATCATTTTACGTGACATTTCGAAATCGAGGTCACGGAAATATTTTAAATCTTTTGATTAGCGATGGGCTTTACAGGTTTCTGTACTCGGCACATACTTTTAACTGACTTAACTCACGAAATTAGAAAATCTAATAATTCCATTAGTACAGAGGAGAATATTGGAGTAGATGGAAACGTTTGGTTAAATCGTACAACATCGCTAAAATCGAAAAATTTCGTAGTCCAACCAAACGATAACAGACTCTGGGTTTCCTTCGTACAGACAGGAGGTATCTCACATTTGAGCGTTAATGCTTGGAGATATGGGGCTTTATTGACAACCAGTCTTCCTCCTGGCTATTTGCAGAAGGAAGCGCAACTTTTCCTCCACACAACTCTTACTCCTCACATTTGTAGAGGGAAGCATAAGTCTTTTCCTTGACAGCTTGTAGAAAAGTAGCAAAACTCTTTCTTCGGACATCTTCTAGAATGAAGCATAACATGAAGGTGACATTTTACAGAACGTTTTCCTTAACGTTCTTAGCGATCAATGTCTAATTTTTTAGTGATCAAATTATAATTTTGTAGCGGTCAATTTATTATTTTACTAGCGGTAGCATGCACAGTGTACATGCTATCACTTCTAATTTTCTGTCATGTAGATAGATTCTTATTTCTCTGTGGTTTTTTTCCTATCGCATTTCCTAAATTTGTGCCCATCTAAAAAATTGACGGGTGCGAAATGGCTGAAAGGAATCGAGCTTCCATGGCACAGCCAGACGGTTCACATGGTTTATAATTTCTCATAATTTTTAAATTTAAAAAATCTTTGAATATGAAAACCACTGCAAAGGACCAGCCTTTCTTTAAGCTGAGATTTTTTTCAGTAGTCGAAACGATACTAATATTTGAATTTTATTCGTTCAATGCAATCTAACATTTTATTTGCATATAATTATCCATCTCGAATTCAATTCCTAATTCGATTTAACCAAACACAAAAGATACCAAATTTATACGTGCCTCTAATGCCTAAATGAAATACATATCGATGGTATATACGATGTACGATACGTGTTACGTACGTATAGCATTATATGCACGTCACAGTGGTACAGTATATATTTTTTCATCCGTGTGGCGTGAATAACCTCATTTTCTCCACTCAAATGCGGTGAGAAGACGGCGTTGAATGGTACAGTGATACAAACGAGCGAATGAAAAACGGGTGTTGTTAGGACCAGACGTTTGAAACTAAACTTCTAATAGCACTGCTGACCAGAGAGTAAAACGTTCCATTTGTAGATTTACTCGTTTATTGTTCTCAAATCAACTGATAGCTTTAAAATTTTAAAACATTGAAAAAACAGAAAGAAATTACAATAATTTCCCTAGATGTAAACGTGGATCCCAATAACAAACTTACGAATAGTATTTCGCGTACACCTGTCGTAAACTATATTATCGTCGTGCAATCTCTTCGTGTAAATTATCCTATGACCACAACGGGCTTATACAAATAAATTGACCACGCATAAACTAGGCTATTTACACAACACGAACGAATTGAGAATTAATTGTAATTTGTTAGGATGAGACAGAATCTAACAAATTTTAGTCCATATGATTCTGTTTTTCGGTAAGGTGAACGTAATTTGTAAATGACTTTTGCTAAAAATTCACATATGGCAACGATAAAAGGGATCGTTCAAAGAATCTTTCGTAAAAACAATGTTGCTCGATTGATTCGCATTCGTAACAGGTGTAATGGTAATGTTGACGCTGATAAGATGAGAGTTCAGGTGAGAAAAATTTTAAATTTTTCCCATGGGGTGAACCAGAGTTCTTTTTTCTTTACAATTGTCACCAATTGTCTCGGGTGACTTGTTGCACTCGCTACGCTCTGACCACAAACAAAACCACCGAAAAGAAATTTCCAACTTTTTTCCCGAGGTCAACAACGTTTTTCACAACAAAGGCTCGCGAAATTTCAGCTGAGGTGAGAAAATGATTCTATTCTCGCCTGCGCTGTAAAAATTTATGTTTCTATTGAAACGGCTGGACTTCCTTGATACTTTGCGAGAAGATTGTACAAGAAATTCTAGCTCTAATTAGTTTGCAAAGAATTTTATTTTGCACAAACAACCTGTTTGCATCAGCACCAAAACAAAAAGAATAAAATTGCTCGAGACATTAGAATAAAGGACGTTGAACTGGTATTGGTAAATTATGCGGTGTTGACAACAACATGAATAATTACATTCCAACAACAACAAAAAAACGGTTATTCACACCACGTTCGGATGAAAAATTATGTGTTCACCTCGAGGAGAAAATTCCAACTCGCGCGAATTGCCGCCCCTTCTACTTCCTGTTTTCTCTCCTTGGTAAACAAATAACCATTATATATCCTTTTGAATGTAAGCAATTCTCTCCTATTCAATCATCTTGAAAATGTGCCCCAGTGTGTAAATCACCATCAACATTCAACAACGAAAATCAAGAATCGTAAATAATGCTCGTTACATGAGTAATACACTAGAATGATTGTGATGTGTGTATCAAACACTGGTGTTGAGTGTTTCCAATTTTACCATACATTTCCGGCTTTTTTGATTTGTTTTTCCTCCTTTTTTCACATTATAGTTATGTTCATTCCTCAAGGCTCCCTTGTAGGAAGGCATCGGCATACCCACATGCTCTTTACACTTTTGTGTCATAAGATTTTTGTTTTCTTTGAATTTTCTCCCTGTAAATATTTTTTTTTTATTTTCTCTTTTGTATTTTGGTCGTCAGATTTCATGTTGTTTCTGTAAAGTCGGTATTTTTATATAATAGAAAACTTGTTTGATGATGTGAACGCCGGGGGTTATTTACATATTTTCACAGATCTAAAGCGAGAATCTATCAAAGATATTTGTGCTTTACATTCGCAACGAACACATAAACTGTTTTGCCTCGAAACCTCGAAAAATAAATGTGTTGTGCAATGTGTTATCGGTTAAAGCTTGGCGTATTTATATACAAAATGTATTTACCTGCAATGCAAGTTGTATTGCTGGCATCCGGTCGATAATACGAAGCACACTGGCATCTTCCGTCTCGGCACACGTAAGCATCTATACGGCAGTCTTCTGTTGTTTGACAAGAACCTCGTAATTCTGAAATTGAAATTACTTTTTTTATTGCAAATAAATTTTTGATTGGGATAAGGTAGTTGGTTGACAGGTAAGCAGGAATTATTTTCGAACATATGACTGGAGGATGCACTTTTCTCAGCGGAATACTTGTGAGTTATGCAACGTTTTAAATTTAATTGATTCAATGGCAATATATGACGGTTTTTTCGGTGGTGTTTCTCACATTTAAGGCGAGAAAACGAGACGACGAAAATAACGAGAAAAGTGAATGGAAACCACAGACGTTGCTGCACTAACAATGAAATTTCATTATTGTACTAGTGCGTTATTCAACACACTCAAACCAATCTTATAGACCTCAAAAGACACAACCGAGATTCGAACTCTCTCGATCTAATAAATCCATCATTGTACATTGCGTCAGAAAACCTATTTGAAAATCCATTGTTGAAGGAAGAAGTTATTTTTTTGGCCGTAAATACATCGCTGTGAAAAGTACCGAAAATTGAACTTTTCGACAGTGTTTGCCGTGACGAAAAACGTTGAATTATGATCCTAAGGCACAGAAATAGAATGTAAATGTAAATTGTCTCCTGATTGTTGTACTTTGGCTTCACAGTCAGTAGTTCGAATTCGACTTTGTTCCAGATTTCTAATTTAAGTATTGTGTGGTGTTAGAGTGTCGAAATGAATTCGAAATGACGTAATATTATCGTGAAGTAATCTAAAACGTACTAGTGCCGAAAAACATGGTACACACACGGAATTTTGAAAACCGACACATATTCTCGTTTGTGGTCTACTGATTTTTTGTGAATTTTGGATGTATTTTTATATGACCAGCGTTACAATAGTACCACTCTTTTAGTTCCACTTCCATATAGTTCCATATATGCAGCGTGACAATAGTTCCACTTTTTCCCTTTTACGGAAAAAAGTGGAACTGAAAGAGTGTTACTATTGTAACGCTGGTTTTTATATGTAGAAATCAAGAATTCAAGTAAAACCTTGAGTAAAACACAGAAACAGAAAATGTGTCGGTTTGCAAAATTCCGTAGGAATGACCCGTGAAATGAATATGGTTCAATTTAATAACAAAAAACCTTCTTTTTGTGTAAACAGATATTATTTCGGAAGTGGAATTTTTGCGTCTAAACTCAAGCAATCATTGTTGATGCAACTTGAATTGAAACGACTGAAACTTAAAACATTTTTATGATATTTGACGACTAGACGTTAAATATAAATTTTCCCCATTCAACGATTCCGTTACTAACTTGTTTGAACCGAATATTAAATATATACGAAAGTACACAAAAGCATACGTACCGTTTCAATAATTATATAAGACTTACATACAATTTGAGTGAATTTAATTAATTTCCTTCGTCAGATTTTTTAACAAAGTTTTCCGAAACATTTGCACAAACATATCAAACATATGCTGAACCGTACACACAACACTGACATAACTATGACACGAAAAAAATAAGCATTTGGGAAATGTCAGCAACTTTCTACCCAATCAACGGATATCACTTA
Source organism: Bradysia coprophila (assembly GCF_014529535.1). Lineage (NCBI taxonomy): Eukaryota > Metazoa > Arthropoda > Insecta > Diptera > Sciaridae > Bradysia > Bradysia coprophila. Next base: position 3,150,463 of record NW_023503302.1, on the reverse strand, counting down.
CATTAAGAAATCCAATCAATAGTTTCATAGCAATAATGTTGCTATTACGTCCCTCTCAACCCCCCACCATATGCACTCACGTTTCATATAAACAAAACGATAATTAATTCGAACAAAGCATTCGGTGTGTATAATAAAATCGAAATCCTTGAACTGAACCCCGACATTCGACAAAATGTTAATAGACATTTATATCGACGAAAGTTGACTAAACTTTATTGAAGACATTTTCGCTGGGCTTAAATTTTCTCTGATAAAATATTCATTTGCGATCCCCAGAAAATACCATAAAAACTACTATGCTGTGTAGATGAGAGTTTCAAAATATGTATTACACTGGCACTGATGTAAATGTTTCTTCTTCTTTTTTCTTCCTCCAACTGATAGGTGGTATACTATAAATACATAAATGATAGAAGAGAAAATGCTGGGTGGTTATTTCTTTCTATATTTGGATATGGGTGATACGGAAACTATTTTCGAAATACTGAAAATTCGGCAATTAATTGAATTCACGGTACAACATAATCGATTTTCAGCTTTCCAAATTTACATGATCTAAATAACCAAATTCTCTTAATAGTTAATGAGAAAATTAATTATGTAGATGTACTTTGGAAATGTTGTAGGACTGAACGGAATGGGCGAATGTATATTCTACACTTTAGAGGGAAAATTATTGACTGCAATTCGTAGCCAGCAACACTTTTTATCCTTGAAGCTCTTTCGTTTCGGATTCAGTTCTTTTTTCGAACAACAACTGATGTACTAAGTACAATAAGTGGTTAGAAACGGCTAGTCATCATGTGTTGTCGACAGCGACTACAGAAGTAAGCATGTTGCGAACGACCGTTTGAAATGACCCGCAAAAAGAATCCAGCCAGGTCGCGCAGTGAAATCGAAAAGGTCAACTTAAACGCATCAATTAATTGCCATATGAGATTGTGACAAGTCACCAGTGTTTGTTGACATTTTTGGACGGAAGATGAAGTTTTTTTTTTATAAGAAGGACGAAATACAGTGAGCAAGCTGTAGATTAAAATTAAATTCGAAAATTCCAAGTTCATCTTAAATACTAAAGCTTAATATGTCAAGTAGTTTTAGTGATTAATTAATCATTGCCGTTTGAATCGTGCGCAAATTTAGTCTAAATTCGTGAGGGAAATTTGAAAGTTTGTAAGTTTTTTCTTCATAACGCGAGAGCACATTTTACCTGAAAATTAATTGGTTTGATTTCTAGCGAGGGGTGACTCACTTTCATTTAATCCATTAAATCCATTAAATCCATTTAATCCATTTAATCCAAAAAAAAATTTAGTTTTACCGAAATAATTAGGCTACCCACCTAAAAAATTTGTAAACTAATTACGAAAATTAGATCTGCACGATCTCCAGTGCGTTTAAGTACTCGTGAGGTATAGAAAAAAATTTTTTGGTAAAAATGGTATTAAATTTATTTAATCCATTTAATCCATTTGGAAACTTTACACCAAAAACTTCTAGTAGTATGAGTTGTAGTACGTCGTTCAATCAAAATCAACCATTTCTAAGACTTAAAGTATTTGGTAAAATTAAGTTTTTTTCCTATTTAATCCATTTAATCCAATTTTTATTCCATTTAATCCATTTAATTCATTTAATCCATTTAATCTAGAAGTGAGTCACCCCTCGATTTCTAGTTATTTTCATGGTTTTACCGTGGCGAGTCGTTTGTTGCAAATTTGGATTGAAAACGAAGTGAATTGATACAAGTAAGGATAAAATTTAAATTTGCTCAAATGTTAGGTTAGCCGTTGATGTGCAACGGATCATTTGTATCTGAATTTGTTTTAACGATTGTTTCTGTTTGTATTAAGGTAAATGAATTGAACGAAAGGAATTAAGCAAGAAATATTACGACGGATCATAAAGAAATACTAGCCATAAGTTGCAATAGAATGTTAGAACGAAGTTCTAAAATCTGTTTGTTTTAGAATTTAAAAGCGCCATCATCACACACATTGTGTTACCACATTCACAATCATAGCTTCTATTGGAATAACCAAAATTTGATTAAAAATCGCTGTTTCAAGTTTTCATTTTGGTTCGAGGCTCTGCTATTTAAAGCTAAGTTTTTCTGCGGGTCAACGGTCCGGTCGTAACAAAGCAAGACGTATTGGCTATTGTATGTATGAAGTAAAAGATTTTGTATCAAACGCTATACGAACCTTACAAACAAAGACTCGGAATAGATCGGATTTTACCAGACCTGATCGTGATCATCGAAAACCTGTTTTAACCTGAACTTGACCCGAATTGATGTTATTTTGACCTGACCTGTGTCACATTTAACCTTAAAATGACACGACCTGACCTGTTAAATAGTTAAACAGTTTTTGTTGGTTTTTCGTTGCAGTAGGCTCCTAAAACTGTTTTCATCTAGTACTATCAGGTGGTATTTACATAGTGAAATTAACACATTTGTCAATAATTTTTTGTAAAAAATTATCATACATGTGCATGTCAAACCAGATCAATTCAGGTGCACGTGAAATCGGGTCAGGTCAAAATCGATTAAATCAGGTTTAGGTCACATCAGGTTTCAGATCCTTCAGAGAGATCAGATTGACCTGACCTGTTCCGACCCTTGAAACAACAATACTATCAGATTCCATAAATGTTCGCCGTGTCAAAAACGTACGAAAAACTTTCAACATATTTTCTAAAACCAGTGAACAAACGAAATCCATAATAAAGTGCATTCAATTATCAATAATTTTGTAGAATTATAGGCGTCACAACCAAACTTTAGTATATGTTTCAGCAAACCGATAATGGTTCTTGTTCATTATGCAATTTGAAGCGATTGCAATTAAAATTTTAAACTACCACTCTTATAGCTTGGCTTTACCTGAATTTAATTGTGATATTGCTGGTATTATATATCCACACAACGAACGACGATTGTTGTGTTGCTCGTTTTTTATAAAATAAAATCCGATTTTATATAGCATCCGCTTGTCCGTTTAAATCAGCTTCCGACCGGTACGATACGAAAACTTCAGGATGAAATTATAAACACCTCACGGCTCACAATTGTAATCGGCTCTCATTTTCTATTATTATCGATAAGTGATAATGACGATTCACACTAGTCGAGAACTGAGTGAAATGAACGAGCGAGTATTAAATATAAAATTCGACTATTCTCATGATCGACACAAACGAACGACACAAAACAAAAATCAATACCGCCGCTACCAGGATAATTACAGTACCTAAGGGCTTCCAAATTTTAGGTTTCTATTTTATGAAAATAGAACTTTGGAAGCAAGCACGTCATCTACCAATAGGATCAAAAAACAGTCATTTTATCGCTAGTTATGCAAATAACTATTTTTCCCACTGGTTTTCATTTCGTGTAATGGCAATATGGTGTCAATGTCTAACTGTAACCATTTATACCGTTTCGCGGAATATCGGTATAAATCCGGCTTTACAAAACCATATGCATTTCCTCACTGAAGAAAAATTGAATTTTACAGAACGTAAATTCCATATAAAAGTGACAAAATATAACTTAAAATGGTTATACACGCGATACACGTGTCTTTAGGTGCACTATAGAAGAAAGAAGTACGTTCCTACAATGCAAATTCAATTTATCCGGTTGTAGGTGCAACTTTCTCGAATTTCCCAGCAAACATCCCAAGTAATATTTCAGAATTTATTTATCATTTTCGTTCTTTCTTGACTTTATTTTTCGGTATAAAACAACAGGTACGTATACACCATAAATTGCAATCATTTTGAAGTTGACTTGACAAAGTAGAGTGGGTGCTACATAACTGATTTTTAGACTAACAATATGTAGGTTAGGAAGTAGGTAGACGGAAAATGCAAACGTTGAGGTAATATAAAAAAAAAATTGTAAAAAGCATAGCACAGAAAACTATCTTTCTCTTACAATGAACTTTTCAAGCACACGAAAATAAACTCTTGGTACACGACAAATTTTTGCATCTCTTTATTTTGCAATTTCTTTATCACTGAAATTTGATTATAAAAAGCTCTTGTTGCTTCCTACCATCGTTGTTTTATGCATATACTTATCGATGTTGTCAAACAATTACAGATATTGCATTCAAGTCTGTCTTTGCTGAAAATTTGATCCGTTACTCGTACAATACATAGTTATTACGTTTTGCAAAAAAAAAAAAACGAAAACATTTACAGAACGTCGATTTTACAACCCTTCAGCGTCCTACCTGATCACCCAATTCCATTTAAAACTGTCAACAGCTTCACAACAGTTATATTTTTCTTACTGAATTCTGGCGAGATGATGCATCGCAAAAAATTGTAGGGCATTAACCTGACTATGTGCTCCGGCTGGAGGCGATATAAATATTTTTTTTTAAATTTTACTCCGTCAATCAGGCTCGCCGAGTACAGTATTGCGACTGTTGCCATTGCAACATAAGACCAAATTCGCAACATGCGGCGAAACACGAATAAAAAATAAAAATGTTACTGAGATTCTTAGTTACTAGATCTTGACCTTGATTACTACTTTGCTACACATAGAAATGTGAAATCTCAAAAATTTGCGAAAATGCTTTTACTGCTCGAGAGTATATCGCTAAGCTAGTGTTTTCATTGAGAATCGTTTTAATGTTTTGTTTTGTAATTTAGCATTGGAATGAATTTTGACGAAACACTTATGTGTCAATGGTAGTCCTAAGTTTGTAAACATTCGAGGTAGGATATTGTGCTGTAATATTCAATGAAAAATGTGTCCTTATTGTAACGATGTTTTCAGCCACTGATGATGACATCAAATTGATGTCGAAATTAATTTGGCATTAAATGAAATTGAATTGAGCGACTCCGAGTTTTCTACAAATTAAGACAACTTCGGACTTACTGAAGAAACGACGAGTTCCTGAAACAACGACGATTAGTCATCGTTACTCCAGGAAGTCGTCGCTTCTAACCATTTCGTAAAGGAAATCTTCCTTTTACAAAATATAAAAGAAGTGTAGAAACTGAAAGAAATACACCGTTTACGCTCCGTTTACTCTTTAAACAATAAAAAAGAGGCATGGTTTGGCTCAACGGAGGCAAAACGGCGTAAGTGGAAGTAAGCATTACTGAAAAAAAACAGTGGTTTAATGAAGAAACATCGACTAGTCGTCGTTTCATTAGGACACCACCTTTTCTTCAGTAAGTCATTGATACTCATGTTGTCGAAACTTCAGTGTAATCTAGGTAATTTATGGACATCAAATTCCTTTTTGGGGATATCAAAAACCAATTTCAAGAACATCAGTTTTCATTTTTCTTTACATCAAATTCTTTTTTGCAAACAATTTTCTAGGATATCAAGAGTATTGAGGACATCTGGACATCAATTTTAGAATATGTCAACACATCAACAGTCTCTTTTCATTTTTTTCTTTTTTAGGATATCAAAAACATTTTTTGAGGATAAATCAATTTTTGACGCTATCGTATAACTCCATGCTAATTTTTTATGCGCTACGAAACGATGATTCATTGTGGAAGCTACTGAAAGCCTATGCATTTTCGTATTGAAAACTGCAATGTGGAGTGGAGATATTCTGTTGCGCAAAATTTGCACTAATGCAATAGTTAGGGAAATAGCTGTTTTGTAATTTAATTGCTTCCCTGCTCTTAAAACAATGACTTTAGTTTGCAACATACGACCAAAACAAAAGTCGGTGCGCCTGCCGTCAATCACTCAAGTTGACTGAATTTGAATGGAAATCAAGCCTGAAATACCGGCTCATATATCTAATCCTGACGATATTTAACTTTCATAAAGACAAGTGAATCCTATAATGATCCTATAAACAGTATTAATATGCTCTGAGATCGGACGTAGCATATTTCTTCTGGAAAAACTGCTTTTGAACGCACTTCAAACAAAAGTGATCAGAGTTGACACCTGCCAAAGAGTTTACTATTTTGTATGAAATAGTTTTGTTGAATATTTAAACGAAACCATGTCATCAATAACGAACATAGAGTTCAATGAAAAGAAATGGCAAATTTGCAGTCTTCCAATAAGTGGTATCGACGTCCGAAGTGTCACTGACTTTGCACTTTCATTCTTCTGATTCTCAGTATCAATGACTCGTCAACTCGTCCATTATATTCTGTCATTTTATGACCTAGACAAGATTAATGAGTCTTAATACAATACACCAGAACCGACTTTATACAACCGCTCCATCCACTAAAACCAGTAATTCAGAAAAATTGCCTTCAGAAAAAGGAATATTATTACAGGTCTTCAGAATCTCGTTAGCACTACGCTATGGATGCAATATTTGTATCCCGCATGAACGTCGCGATTATACGATTTTACGTTATCACGTGTGTGTGTGTGTGGTAATAAAGACGCAGCTATCTTTTTAATAAAATGTCATACATGAAGACGGCAGGCATATCAGCAGTTACACTATCGAATCTATTACTTCATTTGATCTAACTATTTTCATGAGATTGATTTCAAATCTTTCACTTCATTTGTTTTGCCATCAATACATTTTGCTTTATGAGACCGCATTAGTCGGCGCTCTTTCGTTAAATCGTTGTCGATGGTTGTCGTCTGTTTTGACATTAATGACATACATTCAATAGATCAATAACTGTTGTAAACAGTTCCGATATGATTAATCCCATACACTACAGATCGTAGCATTATCCACCTGCTATGAAGACTATTTTCCGATGTGTAGCATTCAGAAAAAAGTCTGTCTAGAAAACACATCTTCGTAATTATCCATTCATTGAACATTATTAATCAGGTAAGAAATAGAGTTTTGGTGATTTCATCCACTGTAAACTCTACTGGCTAACTTTAAAACACCCAGAAACACGATTGTTCTATTACACAGTAGTAATGAAAATCTATTTTTAAATGGTCCACTTGCGCAGGAACTCGTTAATTCGATAAGTTTGAACGAAGATTGTTTACAATATACTGATGACGACTATGTACGAAAGGAACGTGTCAAATAAAAAACATTTCACACAACACGTCTTATAGTATGTGGCAATATTTTGTAAAAATTATAGTGAAATCTTATCATCGCAACATAGTTTGCGGTTGTTTTCAATTTCCATTCACAAGAACTTAATCGACATCTTTTCAATTCTAAAGTGCTTCTAAAGTTACTAAACTCTCCTGAATTCACGATTTATTTGCCTGCGTATTCAACCTGCTTTATTAACCTGCCAACGAGAAAAAACAAACTCCTACATCTATGCAAACAATATGCTACTCTGTGGATTTTTACATAATTTCGTTATCGATAGTCACTTTACACTCCTTATCAAAAATTAATACAAAACAAAAACAAAAAACTAATTACTGATTAACAGAATTAACATCTGTTGTCGAAGATGTGTGTTGTTTACGACCGTATTATATTTAGACGCGCACAAACGTTTTCTTTCTTCTTTATGTAAATATCGCACATAAAATATCGTTTTGATGCCGACCTATTCATTTCAACTTTTAACATTTTGTGATTATGAATGTTAAAATTCGAGGAAGTGTGCGGTTCTATGGTGTAATGGTTAGCACTCTGGACTTTGAATCCAGCGATCCGAGTTCAAATCTCGGTAGAACCTTCTTTTTTTTTCACGTAGCTTGGAATTGTCTATAAAACATTCAACATCTCGAGAATAACACAGTGCAGAAAAAGCAATTAAAATTTTGGTTATGTTGAATGGAATATGCTGGGCTAGAGATGTCTGAGGCAAGTTCAAATCTCGGTAGAATGTGGACACATTTAAAAAAAAGAGAAATGCAATTTCCACAGGTTATCTAGGGCTCATTTATTTTGTCCTCTTTGTCGAATCGACAAAGTTGAGTTTAAAAGTTCCTTCACGATAGAGCTGTGCGAGTCGCCCGACGACTGAAATGTATCTAATTTGGTAAGGTTGGGACTTTTCTTCTTAAGTCCAGGCCGAAGTCGGTTACTGTCAGACTTTAAAATAAAATTGTGTGTACAAACGATAATTATATCACGAGTTTACTATTGGTTAGAGCTGGTTTGGAACTTTAAGAAGGTTCCATAGAAAATAAGAGGCCAAATGACAATTAATAAAATCTGTTCCTATGCCTGTTCTTCAAGTGCGTTGGTTAGAGTCAATTGAAATTGTTTTAATATAAAAATTAATGATTTTCTAAACACTCAGACAGTGTTTCATGACTTTTTATTCCAAACACAGCGAAACTTGAGCATTCGCCAAACTCTATACGTTACAAAAAAATCTTTTTCTGTTTGTATTTACGAAAGGGAAATCGAATTTCAGCCTAATACTGTTTCAGTATTAAAAGATTTCGAAAATTAGATTCGGACCGGGCCTGTAGGATTTCGAAAAAACCTTGGCCCGGATAGCTTTATCAATTGATTAATTTTGCTGCCCATAAATGTATAGACAAACCCAATTTTTCTGTTGGAATTTATATTTTGATCAACAAGTGTACTGTTGCAATTACACATAACCCAAACTAATTTGTAGTTTTTCTAATGCAATGCAAGGATTGCCATTGATGACTCTGTTGCACATTGAGAGAAAGCTAGTTAAAAAAAAGTTTTCTAAAAAATTGTCACCACAAACGTAACACATATTATATACCAGTCACCATGCGAGTATGTCCCTTTGAAGTCAGTGATCCAGCGGCAAGAAGACTCAAACAATTTTCATTTTTATTAGTTCGAAACTTTGTTTAATTTCATTTGAAACGGAATATTGGTGACATTTACAACTATAAACCTACATCAACTTAGAAATTTTAGATGAATAAACTTTCTACAAGCACAGATCAATTATACAGCAGAATCGACGCTAATTTAAATCAAGTACGGTTCAATTGTTAGCACAATGAGTGCTGTCGGCAATTAGTAGCCGAATTGCAGTTAACGCTTATGCTATCTCAGTAAACCATAAGCAAGAACAAGAAAAGTATACATAGAGAGAAAAGTGAAATTCGACATATTTTCTAATTTAAGAGTTGTTGTGATTTGTAATTGAGTACTCAAAAAAATCTAGGTTTTCATTTTCTGAATTTTGCTCAGGCACGCGCTCGCAGCAGGAATGAAATAATACAATAAAAATTCTAGATTTTCATTTGTTAAATAAATTTTGTATTGCCCAACTGTGTTGTCTGAGAAAAGTATATTAAAATTTATCTAGTTTCAACATTGCAATTCAACAAATCATTACATCTGATATTTCTTTGGTTTCAAGTATCGTTAACAAAGGATTTTCGCCCTCGGTTGTTGTTGTTTTTGTCGACAAAAGATAAGCCGAAAATAAGAGTGTCTAATGATCATAGAAAGAACAAAAGCACTAGTATATTAGTAGTCGTTGATTTTTCATACAAGAATTTCGAGTCGCGGTGGTAGAATATAAGACTATCACTTCATAAGATAGCAAATTCTTATGTTCAGCAAAGTTGTAGAGAATTAAAGGCAAAAGAATTCTTCCAAAATTCGTTAACGTTAACGAAAGCTTCCGAAAATAAATTAGGAGTGGCACAAAGAGCAATGGAACGAAGTATGCTTGGAATTACGCTCAGAGATAGAATGACAAATTAATGGATCCGACAGTAAACAAAAGTCGTTGAAGTTATGGAAAGAATAGCATCTTAGAATAGCTGGGCGGGACATATTGCAAGAAGGACGAACGAACTTTTAGTGGCTGTTGAAAGGTGATAAAAACCAAAAATTGTATTTTTCTTACAAAAATTTCTCCAGTTACACGAGCCGTACAGGGTCGTGTGGGGTGTCATTTGAAAGGTAATCACATGTACTATTGAGCCGAATACGGAAATATGTGCACTGTGCAGTTAAAGTTTTCAACCGAAGATTTACTCTGTTCTTACAGAAATTTCTCGAGGTACACAAATCGTGCATGGTCGTGTGGGGCATCATTTGAAAGGTAATTTTATGTACTTTTGGGCCAATTATGGTCTTGTGTGGTTTGGATACATCTACGATGAAATAGAATTTGAAATGTTTAAGTGCCCATGTTTCATCGAATTTACATCTAAACCTCATAAGACCCGAAACTACATAAAATTACCTTTCAAATGGTACCCCACACGACCATGCACGTTTTGTGTATCTTGAGAAATTTCTGTAGGAACAGTGTAAGTCTTCGGTTGAAAACTTTAACTGCACATATTTCAGTGTGGATGAATTTTAAAACCAATAAGTCTCTATTTGGCTCAATAGTACATGTGATTACCTTTCAAATGACACCCCACACGACCCTATACGGCTCGTGTAACTGGAGAAATTTTTGTAAGAAAAATGCAAGTTTTCGGTTTTTGATCACCGCTTTGAGGGATCGAAGGCGAAGGAGGTTTTTTTTAAGTTTTTAAATCTCTTCGCCAACATAAATTCATACCCTAAAATTCAGACTTTTTATTAAGTAATGTACTACTGAGCCCTACTATAATTTAAAAAAAAAAACCTTCGGTATTATGCCTAATCACTTCAAACGTATCATGCCCATCTTTTCTGAATCTATCAGATCAACATTTACTATATAGCAGTTGTTTGTGCGACATACTTTGGCAGAACATTTGTTCGAAAATTCAAAACTTTGAATGAATATTTAAAAAAAAATGGAATCTTAAATCATTTAGGTATATATATATGTACGTTTAGTCATTATATCAAATCTAAATTTAAACTTGAATCGAACATACAATATCTGAGAAAGAGTTTAATTCATTGAACTTTTTCGTTTTCTTTTTTTTTCGAACATTTTATCGGCATTCGGCAACGGAAAATTTCGCTTTTGTTTTTTCAATGAATGCATTGGAGTTGATACACATTTAATAAAAATTTGGAAAAAGTTTAACCTACTTATCGTCTTTACATTTTACAAAAAAAAATTGTTCCCGAAACAATTCCCGTAATTTTTTTTTTAATTAATTCCATTATCTAAGTTTCCATTGCGAATGGCGAAAAAAGAACGGTGTGCTATTGGATCTTCCAATGTGTGTAATTTGTATAATCAATGGAAGTTTGCAAATGTGCATAATCAAGGATTAAAAAAACGATTTTTTTACCCCGTTGAATCAAAAGTTAAAATTGGTAAATTCAATCTGTTCAATATGTACGGTTAACCAGGTGGCAAAGCATGTGTGCTGCACTGACGATGATTCACACTAAATTATCCATTCTGCATTTGGAAAAACTCTGATTTAAAAAAAAAAACTCTAAAATGCTTCCAGCTCGGACTTTTTTTTTTTAATTTTAATGAAATTCCATTAAATAGATAAAGAGGATTCCAGTTACTTTACATCATTGATAGATAAATTATCGAAACTATGTGTGTGTGCTGGAAGTACAAAAGCACACATAGCGATGGGCCGACATCCGACAATATACTCGTACATCTTTTCTATAGCTTTAAAGTTATATCGAAAACTTCACAGTAAAAAAAACACCTTTTTCACTTCCAAATTACAAATAAAAAAAACACATTTAATTTATATGTACCGTTTGTATCATGGATATGGGATAGACGTAGACACACAGATCTATATGTATATATGTGCCTTCGGTACGAACCTTTTAAATGCTGATAATCCTCGAATTTTTTTTCTCCTTGCTGCTGCTGATTATTCTTTTGCATCGGTTGTTGTTGTTCGTTCTGTTGTTCCTCGTCTGGCTGTTGTTTTATCTGGTCCATCGGATGATGTGTAGCGATACGATTTATCGCTTTCTTTTCATTGTTTAGTTTAATTGAAATTGTTTCCATAGGTATCGTTGCTAACAAAACCACCAAACTGCTTACAATTAATTGCATTTTGATGAACCAACAATTTTAATTAATTTTTTCTTTTGTTATGCTCTCGCAAAATGTGAAGAGTTAGATAAATCCTTCTATTAATACCGTTAACGTTTTTTGGAGCGTTTTCAGCGCTTGAAATTATAGTGTGTTCTCTCAATGTGTGTACCGGTGGATAATAGCATAGATATGCGGAGTCTCGTATCGCTTATATTCGTATATATATGTATCGCGTATTATGTTTTGTTGTAAATGAATGGCTGGTACTGTGTTCAATTAATTTCCATATGAATTTAGATTTGGATGCTGATAATTTACGGTTTTTGTATGTTTGAATTTACACTATTCACTATTCACTTCCAAATGTGTGTAAACGAAAACGACACTCCACTTCAACGGAAAAGCAAAATTTTATAAGCTCCGGGAAATATATATAAATATTGTGTTGCCGTATGATGATCGGTGCTTGCTACAATACGTACACACACAGCACCCTTCGCGATAATACGAAATGTATAATGAATTAAAATCGACGAATACATACAATATTATACCGTACTAGGCTAATCTAGCTCTTATTGAAAATCTATTTTCTATGCGATGTTTCGGTGAGGGTGGCACATCGAACCCAAGGAAGGTTGAATGGGTATGTAATGTATACACAAATATATATATATATTTTTCGGTGTGTTTAAAAAGGATAGAAGGAGAAATCGTTTATGGCGTCTTTTTTTTCTTCCTTTCGAAATAAATAGCAATTGACTAGTTAGTCGACTATATAAAGTTTTGTTTGAATTTTCAGTTTTGATTTAATTATTTTTTCCGCCGTTCTCTCCCCATATTATAGGTTTTCTCTGCATTAAAAAAAGAAGAAGAAAGAATCGGAACTCAATAGAATATTTTGTATTCATCATACATTATATATACATAGTACCGGACGCCCTCATATCGTAATAAATTAAACGGTATAACGTACGTTGAACCAAATTTAATATGCTTCTCCGGCAAATGAACCGAATCAAAGTCGCAGGGTTGGATTAGAGAGACAGTACACCGTATATTATCAGAGTACATGTACATGTACATCTATATTTATATATTGAACGGTTTGATTACATTTTATTATAAAATTTGTGACATTAATTGAATTAAGTGATATATGATCGTCCTTATCTCACACCATATGGGCATTAAATTCAATTAGAAAATTTAATTTCAGCGAACCATTTGATGTATATAATAAGTATGGAACACATCTATGGAATGCTTGAAATTCTAGATATCGGGTTGCATTTGAAAGTTCCGAAAACAATATACTATGCAGTTTGAAACTAATCGCACCTGTGATATCTTTATACCCCGTATACTTCAAGCGTATTGGTTTTGCACATAGCAATTACACCTTTATACGTATTCGATATCTGAATCGGACAGTTATGTGTAAGTTGTACGCTACGGCTATATATAAAATTTCTGTTTGAAGCGGGTAACACACTAACTAACAAGGGCGCATCAATGTTTTATGTATAAATTCAACAAATTATTATAGTGACGAGTCTCTATTACATTGTTTATAATAGCTAAAATAGAAAGTATAATCCCCACAAAATTGACGAGGATTTTTTTTTTATTATTAAATATCGAAAATGTGTTCGACTGAAAGAAGTAAACGAACTGATCCGTTGTAAAAGTGGTTTTGTACGCTTCACTCGGCGCATCGAACTTTGAAAAACTGTTAGCGATTGTAACAACAAGAAAACAGAAAAGAGAAGAGAAAAGGAAAACTTGTGGCTTTTAGACAGTGGGTATTTGGTCAAAGAAAGCCTTTTGTGTGCACGGTAATATTTCGTCCAAAGTGTTGACTGGGTGTTTTTAGGACATGTGTGTTTTGTTTGTGTTTGCCGTGAAATAGTTTTTTTTTCTAACTAAATCCAATACTTTTTTTGGATGAGTGATTGGTAGCATCCGAGTTCCGCATTTTCAAAATAACATATACAATTCCAGCTGTATTTTTTATCGATAGAGTTTTGGAAATAAGGTATACCGTACGAAGAAAGTAATTGATTCCGAATCGGTCTCTGATTTTAAATAGATGTTTGAAATTTTCAAAGTCAATTTTGACCAATTTCCTGGGGGCTGACGAGTATCCAATTACTATTTTTTTCACCTTATTTCATGACTAAAAACATCCAATCAACACTTTGACCGAAATATTATCGCGCACGCAAAATACCAACGGCCCCCGGTCTATATATATATGTGAAAAACTGATAAATAAAATATTCAAAATTACGAGCGAATGTGGGGAAAGGTTCAGTGTGTAGGCCGTTGTGGTAGAGTGTTTTTTGTTGTTGTAATATTAACGAATTTTCAATTTCGATAAGGCTTCGTGAATCAATTAATTCAATTCAATTATTTCTTAACAAACTATGAATTAATTTATTTACAAATTTTTGTTTAGGAAAAAACCAAGACTCCATTAAAATTGACGAATGAAACTTATTTGCATTGTTGTGCAACATTCTTCAATGAAATAACATTCAAATATTTTGTTTTGCCTTGTCTCAGTTTTTTGCCTTCTACTTCACTTGCAAGAGACAATATACGACAGGACATGTTTCGCAGAGCTTTAGACACTCGGTTGCGAATATGCTAATTCTTATGAAATTTAATTTGTCTGTTCAGTTTAATACGTCGTGTTGTGCCAGAGTAAATTTGCCCGACGAAATATTCGTACTGCGTCTTCTCATTGCAATTAATTTCTTTGAAAGCATTACTACAATCCTAATGAAGCTAGGGGTGTAATTTAAAAATCGACGTCTAATGGAAGAAGTTTGAAATCAAATTTTACCAAAGTTTTGATTTGGATAATTTTCAACGTAGAACGTTTTTTGAAATTGATTCCAAAATTGTATTGTTCTGTTATCTGCAAGCGAGGTCATTTGAGAAGGCGTACTACTTATTGAGAGAGGGATTCTTTTGAAAAACAGAATCTTGAAATCGGAAGCATTTTCCATTGGACTTTTTTATATGTGCCTGAATTGGTATTGGTCCCTAGAACCTAAAACCACTTTCAAAAAAATTCTTCGAATCTTGTGTGGCTAGTGGGAGGTGATCGAAAACTGAAAACATGCACTTTTCTTACAAAAATTTCTCCAGTTACACGAGCCGTACAGGGTCGTGTGGGGTGTCATTAGAAAGGTAATTGCATGTACTAATGGGAAAAATAGGGTCTTGTTGGGTTTAAAATTCATCCACACTGAGATATGTGCAGTTGAAGTTTTCAGCCGAAAAAAGACTGACAACTTGCACTTTTCTTACAGAAATTTCTCGAGGTACATGAAACGTACATAGTCGTGTGGGGTGTCATTTGAAAGGTAATTGCATGTACTTTTAGGAAAAATAGAGCTTACAGAAGTTTGGTAGCATCTTCGATGCAATATAAGCACTTAAACATTTCAACTTCACATAACTCATCGAAGATGCTACCAAAGTTCTGTAAGCTCTATTTTTCCTAAAAGTACATGCAATTACCTTTCAAATGACACCCCACACGACCATGTACGTTTCGTGTACCTCGAGAAATTTCTGTAAGAAAAGTGTAAGTTGTCAGTCTTTTTTCGGTTGAAAATTTCAACTGCACATATCTCAGTGTGGATGAATTTTAAACCCAACAAGACCCTATTTTTCCCATTAGCACATGCAATTACCTTTCTAATGACACCCCACACGACCCTGTACGGCTCGTGTAACTGGAGAAATTTTTGTAAGAAAAGTCCATGTTTTCAGTTTTCGATCACCTCCCACTAGCCACACAAGATTCGAAGAATTTTTTTGAAAGTGGTTTTAGGTTCTAGGGACCAATACCAATTCAGGCACATATAAAAAAGTCCAATGGAAAATGCGTCCGATTTCAAGATTCTGTTTTTCAAAAGAATCCCTCAGAGCCATCTGTTGAAAAGCTTCATGTAAACAGCGTCCTTTGTATAAACTAAACCTCAATTTATGTAATCATTATTGAATGGAATTCACATTGAGACATATGTTGGACTGCACGTTGTCGCGCTTTTTGCAGTTCTTCAATCATTACGGGTTTTCTTTACTATTTTTAATTAATTAGAAGTGTTTTTAAATAAATTCCACTTGGGAATGTTTTGAATATCAATTTCAATAATAAAATAATGGTCCCAAAGCATCTATATGTGTAAATAATGTGAAATTCTACATCTTTTGTGCTCAGTGTAGAGCTGTTTTAAAACGTTGTTATCATTCGTTTCATAAATTATTTTAAACATTTTTTTTCTGCAATTTGGTGATGAAAGGTCCAAACTTTAATATTCCAACTCATGTCTCAATGTGAATTCCGTTCAATAATGATTACACAAATTGAGGTTTATTTTATACAAAGGATGCTGTTTACATGAAGCTTCCAACAGATGGCTTGTTCAGTAAGTAGTATACCCTCTTAAAAGAATTGAAGTCCTAAAAGTAAATGAAAAACGTCGCACTCCTTTGTGATGATGCATGAAGGTATTGTGGACTGCCAATGAACTTTTGGAAGCTTTGATTCTACGAATATACGAAAAAGCTTATATATTTTCTGTGGTTTTCCACGAGAGGCGGATAAAATAGAAGAAAAAAATTCAACCAAAAACCCTTAGAAAATTCTTTGAAATTTTTTGAAAACTAGAAAATCCTTTCATCAGAAATTCAACAAAATCGAAGAAAATCCTCAAAAATTGATGGAAATTCTAGCAAAACCTGTAGAGAAAATCCTCTTACACTCATAAAAACTCTTTTTCTTTTCTTTTTTGAATAGTTTTTCATAGAAATTCACAAATAGCTGCCCCTCGCTTTTTCGTTTCGTTTCGGAACCTACTGGTCTTTTCCGCAGTTTTCATACACCATTGATGTTTATTCTCATCCAAAAGCATCGATGTGTAGCCTTAATGTTGCGGTCACTGCACGATCAGCTCTTTTGGTATGGAAAGACCATGCACAGCAACCAACAATGGACTATTGGATCTTAAGATATTTTCTTCTCTAATCTATTCTAATCTAGTCTAAGAAATCTCTTGGCATACGCAATCGTTTCATCGCTGGTCCCTATCCCTGTTGGATGCAAACAATAAACACAAAACACCCTGTGTCGGGCACTAAATAGATTCGCCCTGCCAACCCTTGTCAAATTAAGTCAGACAAAGCGAGCGAAGGATGAAGAAAAGTTGAAAAAAACAAACCGAACTTCTCGCTTCATATAAATTAGTTGTTATTTCTCGTTTGTCACAATTCTTGATTTTTTTTTACATTTTCTTTAGCATTGCTTCCTTAATACTTAAATAATAATAAAAATAAAAAAAGAAATTAAAATTACAAAGTCACAAGCATCGTTTTATACAAACTATTTAGTGGGCAGTGTTGATATCCATTTCCTTCTTGTGGAAAATGTTCACGTCATAGTAGTACATGTTTGGTGTCATCCAGTATTTCTCATCAATAGGTCTGTCGAATGGATAGCCGAATGGCAGATTGTCGATGTAACGACCACCACTGCCAACACCACACGAGACTGTCTTGTCGAATCCGAAGAATTGCTCAGTTTTTGGTGCAACGTATGGAGCGACAAAGAAGAAGAATTGGAACATCATACCTGAAATGACAAACATGGGAAGAGTGGTAAGAGATCAAATTATTCTTCAACGGATTGATCAGCAATGACATACCTCCACGTTTACCCTTAGGCAACATCAAGCGCATTGGGAATCCGCAATGAGCTTCAGTCATATCCAATGGGAATTTAACTTCACCTTTAACGGCCAACATGACTTGTTTGTATAATTCAAAGTATGTGGTGCGATCACGGACGAACCATGAGAAGTCTTCAGATTTACGTACGATGTCGTTCTTTCCAGCCACCAAGTCAACGAGGAAGTGATCCAATTCGTAGAAGTTTTCACGGTTTTCTTCGTAGGTGAAAACGTGTCCGTATTCGTCGTACTTGGGTCCAATGAACACTTTAACGATTGCCTTTTGGGCAATCTCGGATCCAACGTGCAATTTGAATGTGAATGGTAAATGGTTAAGACGGGGTTGACGAGTTTTGATGACGAAGTCATATCCATCGTAGTGAGCAATACGTCCGAATTGCTGGAGAGTAGTCAATGGCTTGTTATCGAACATTTCAACATCGACAACATTGGTGATATCTGAGTCGAACTTGTCGAAGAATGTGACAAGCTTCTCGATTTCAACCGATTCAATCTTGACACCCTTGAAGTTGAGCTCATCGAATGTGTAATGTGGCAAATGTTTCTGCCAGTGGAAGTAGTATTTGACCAAATTCTTGTACAATTGGTAGAATACCGGATCACGCATGGCTGTTTCAAAGTGTTCCAAGGTGCTTGGAATAACTTTGTGTTGGTCGACGCGGTCGATTGAACCACCGAGCAATCTCTTAGCGAGTTCCAAGTAACCATGTAGACGGACGAATTTACTGTCTGGATTGCCTTGAACGAAGTTTCCTAACCATTCAACGGATTCGGGTTTGGTCAGATCCAAGTATTTGCCTCCTGGCAATGTAATGAATCCATATTCGATGGCATCACGGATGTGACGTTCATAATCTTCAACTTGATCTACGTCATAGTAGTTGTGCTCCTCATAAACAGTGTAGTGGTTGTCTCTTGATGGGAAGAAGTCTCCGTTGTAATAACGAAGGGCTGGATAGTATCCGGTCTTGATTGGTTCGTACCAGCTGAATTCTGGAATTTCGCCGACTGAAATTTGATTGAAAAGAAAGTATTAATAAAGGAAGGAACCTGCGACGGAAAGCTGAATAACTTACTATCGTTGGACAAACGTTCCAAGTAGTAACGAGCCAAGAATTGTTGGTATTGGAAGAAGTAGTATTCACCACGACGATCCTTGTGCAAATTGTATTCATCACCTCCCATCCAGAATGGATAGTCAGCATGGAAGTAGTAGTAGTAGGAGTTTAGACCAATATCTTCGGTGAAGTAAGACAATTTTTGTTCGGGATTTGTGTGAACATAGTATCCGGTGTAGTTCGATGGAATGATGACAGTGTATACGTCTTCAACCTTCTTAATGCCATAGAAGCCTTGCATCTTGTAGTTTTGAGCGCGTTGAATCACTTCACTGTTGAAGAAGTAGTATGGGTAGATTTCATATGGAGCTGGCAAAACAATGCCAACCATGTCGGTGCGATGTAAAACAGCAACAGTCAAAGCATAGATGAACATGCCTTCGTTGACGTGGAAGCGAGCCCAGACCATTGTCTTGTAGAATGTTTCCCAGTCGTTGGCATAGTAGAACACATGGAACAATGCAATGACTTCCTCTTGGTGTTCGTAGTCCATGACGGAGAACACTTCGTTTAGTCCCAACATACCATGTTCGTAGAAGCGCCAGAACTCGTCGACAACTTCTGGTTTGGTATAGTGAGCCCTATAGTCAACCAATTTGAATTGCTTAGCTTCGTCGTACAGTTTGACAAAGACATCATTCTGGTGAACGTGTTGAAGAACCTCAAGGATGGCCTTTTGTTTTACCAAAAACGTCGAATCGGCGTATTTCACATCTTTTGTCATATAAAAACCACTTGCGAGTGCACAAGCACAGGCGAAAACTAAAACTGTGATCGATCTCATGTTGATGACTGATACCTTTCTCAGCATTGCTGGTGCCTTTTATACCACACTCGTTAGATTAGTAAACGCAAAACAAAAACCAATCATCATTCTTGCACTGCGTTTGATAACCCGAACATATACTAAACATGCACCGGTCGATATCTCATTGTTGTTGTTATTTCGTTTATGCAAATGATTTGAAGTTAGAATAGAAATAAAAAAAAACACGACGGGACTGATAAAACGAATTCACCTTATAAAAATTCCATTTTATTATTTGCCCCTTAACCTCGTATCGTACTTAGATTGTCTAACAAATGCATTAAAAGTACCTACCATACATTTTACGAGATTACACGTTAGGTTGAACAAAGGTGACCTGGTAATATTCTAAAATTTATTATCTCCGCAAGACGAAAATAATGCAAGAAAAACAAAAATTGGGATTGTTTGAATTTGGTCTGGCTGTTCCGTGCAGACAACCGACTTTAGCATGACATTTTCTTTCGCTCATAACCATGAGCCAGACTTTGCACAAGCAACATTCTTTGATCGAAAGAAAATCCAATCAATCATCATTGAGATAAGGAATTTTATCCGCCATTATTAGTGGTTGGAAGTACAATTAAATGAGTTTTTCCTTTGCAAGAATCTGCAATTCATAGACGTAAAATAAACATACTTTCAATTTGGTAACGCTCGTTCTAGTGCTGTATGTTTGTAATGTTGTCGTATCCATTAAGGTCGGTCAATAAAAGTTTTTTCTGTTGTGAGAAACTCTATCTTATTCACATATCTCATTGCAAACTTTTCTGAAACCAGCGGTGACACGTTTACAATGAATTATTTTGTGCTCGCACTTTGCTATTTTGGCTATGAGGTACAGTTTAATTCTCAATGTGAAATGGATGTTATCCTTACCCAGACGACCACGATAGTCAGTCATTACATATATTACTCAATTTGACTAAGTACAAAATGAAATAAAAAAATCTATTACCTCATGTGACTTAACATACGCTGTACACGGAAAAAACTGGCGTTATAGATTGGCGTTATAGATTGCGTAATAGTCGAAAATTAAAAATCTATAACGAGTTAATGGTAATTTAATCTATTAATCGAATCGTAATCATCGTAATGGTCGTAATAGATTTTTAATAGGCAAAATTACGTAATAATTACGAAAAATACGAAATCTATAACGAGTAATACTTGACTAATTATGTAATGATTACGAATTACGATTTGCTTGAGTAATAAAATATATTATTCGTTACAGATTTCGTAATTATTAATAATTACGATTTGTTTGAATCTACTTTATTTGCTACTTTCAAAGACGATCAATTTCAGACTAAAATACTGAGTTACTGCATGCGGTTATAATTATCATTAGAACTTGTGGTGACTGGTTTATTGTTAAATAAACTGAAAAATAAACCATTGAATTTGATTTTTATTTTTCACATTTTTTTTTCAAACAACAAGTGACTACAATTACAAAAAATTTTGTGGTTCACCAACTAAAAGCTAGGTACATATATTTTATTCTTAGATATACGTGACCCTAACAGGCTGACCCTAAATACACTTCGGCCTACAATATTTCTTAGTCCCTAAATAATGTAAGTTCATTGGAAAGTATGTGATGGAGTCAATGTTCAGTAACACTTCACTGGTTTCAGTATTCAAGGCAACATAAAGATCAATTTTCCAGAAACCCCATAACAACGTAATTATTATTTTCATTACGATGTAATGGATTCCCGACGAAACCTGCTCACTGACATTTTTTTTAAATCAAAATTCCTTCCAAATAACAAATAAAACTAAGCAACGTCGATACCGTCATTGAAACGATCGATTTTCCACATAAAGATCAATTTTCCAGAAACCCCATAACAACGTAATTATTATTTTCATTACGATGTAATCGATTCCCGACGAAACCTGCTCACTCACATTTTTTTTGTTATCAAAATTTTTTTTTTTTTAGTCAAGATACCTTCGAAATAATAAATAAAACTAAAGTACGTCGATAGCGCAATTGAAACGAGTACATTTGCCAATAAAAAAATATATTTTTACCATTATTACGAAATCTATAACGAATTCAAATACGAATTGATTGTAACAACGGTTCGAAATAAGAACAATAAATATATATCCTCAATAGCAACATGCGTAGAGTCGTTGGCGGTCCGATTGTGAAGTTAAGCATCAAGTGTCAAAGTCAGTACTTAGATGGGTGACCAATTACGTTAAGTATTAAATTGTAATTATATAATAAAATGTAACAATATTAATATTAAATTTCTCTCATTACTAATCACTTACATGGCAGCACAATTCAAATCTACTATAATTAACAAAAAATCTATAACGAAATAATGAAATATTTTTAAAATATCAATTATAATAAAATTATATTATTCACAACTATTACATTGTAATATATTACGTAATCGATTACGCATGTAATAAAAATGATTGCGTTTTAATAAATTATAAATAAAATCAATTACACTTTAATATTACGTAATCGATTACGACGTAACATTATGAAATCTATAAATGTAGTCATTACGCGTTATAGATCGTTTTTTCATTACGATCGTTATAGATATCTATAAAAAATCTATAACGCGTTATAGAAATCTATAACGAAACTATTACGCGTTATTGATTTTCCCCAAAAATCAATAACACATCCATTAATAAATTACGAAATTAAATACATCGTTATAGATCGATTTTTCATTAAATCGTAATTGATTTTCTCCACACAAATCTATAACGCCAGTTCTTTCCGTGTACCAGCATACTTTACCCACAGCTCATTTGTTGTTTTTACTTATCGCTATTGCCGATAACAGGTGATATTGAAACATCAAAATCTTTAATTTTTAAATCGAATCGAACAATATGTGTAACACTCTCACACCTCCGCGTTTTTATGTCTCTTCTTTCTGCTCCCAAAAATCTCGCATGCTTTTAGTGTAGAAGATACCTGATTGTTCTGTTGCTTGCTCTTCCACATGAGAGAGTATTTAGAAATCAATTCCCAAAGTGCTTATAGCACAAAGATTTTCATTGTCCGATTTTCGGAAACAAATTTTTGAATTTTCTAACAGCTTTATCAAATTCAGCCCATGTTAAAACCAACAAGGAACAATTTTCAGGTTAAAAATTTAAGAACTGCTAAAGCTTTGCTGGAACGATTTTCTTTTTTGTTCTTATCACCTTAAGCAGAAATTCTTGGAAATGGGGAAAAGGTTTTCTTAAATTTTTCCGCTCCTTTAACCAACTTTTTGTTTGATTTTTCTATCATATCTTGATCTTTGAACCGTTAATTCTAAGAAAGGTTAGTCTATGACAGCCTCAAATTCAAATTGTAAACTCGACAATAATATCGATTGACGTTTTCAGGTGTATTTTACTTTTAATTCAATGGAGGAACTGGTAAAGTGGTTATGTAGCGATTTTAACAGTTTAGAGTAGAATTTTGTTTCAAAAATTTAAGATCGATGGGATTTTTTCTTCAATCTTAAATCGTCTAACATATAACGTCAGTGTAATCCTGATTGAAATACAAAATTAAGAACTGAAATCGTTTATGGTTTAATTAAAAGAATCGCTTTGGGGTTTTAATATGAGCTGCTCCATCCATTTTTGTATACCTACGTTAAACAGACACCTACAATTTTATGACATGACACACTGACCATTAAAACACGTGCTATCAACGGCATGAAATTTATTTTGAAGTGTAAAGTAGGTCTTTTGCATCGATTTGTTGAAATTACTTTGAAGATTCGATATCGGTTCGGTTTAAAAGTAGATTACGTATTCCCACTCTCGCGTCATTTATATTTGTGCAAGACGTATAATAGTAGATTACGTCCGTGGGTCCAAATTTTTATTTTGACGTTATAGCCTGACCCGAAGTAGATGTCGGTATTCTTGCTCGTCAAAATAAAAATTTGGACCAACGTAGGTACTGTGCCTTACATGCATATTTCATATGAGCAAATATAAAGTAGGGCCAAGTTTAAGGGAATTGAATTCCCGAAAATTCCTATGTTTTATTTGCTCGTAAATCTTTAAAAATATCGTTTAAAATTAATTGGCTAGCTGAATCATCAAAAGCAAGCAAATTTAATTCGCTTAAAATAGGCGGAACAGCTGTAATTAATAATTCACGTATCTGCTCTGGTATGTACGAATCAAATCAACCGCTCCAGATACTTCCACGACTTTGCATTTTCGTCACCGAACCATGTAAATTTGAATCTAACTAAAATTTATTGCTTATGTTACGTCTTCGTTAAGCTGAATTATATCACAATCTTGATGAAAGATAGCAAAGGTTGAATTTACCATCTGACTCGGAACTGTAATATTTCGCTCCACCCTACCATTTCACAAGAATTCTCAAACACTTAAGAATCAATCGTTTCAATTAAACGGAAAATTCGCATCGATCACCCTATAGAATAAATTTATGATGGCTACACCACTTCAATTCTAATCTTATCGATTAGAGACACTTGAATTTCACAAAATTATTCGATATGTATGGATTCAACAATGAATGGTAAAACTTTTAATTGAATTAAAATGTAATCGATGCCGACAATTTCGAACTAGATATACCATTGAAATACGATGCCATCCCTTAACTTTTCGATGCATATTAATCCTAAAAATTATGCGATTGTGATAACAGTGCTCTCGGTTTTGCGGCTTGTTACTGACCACATCATTTGTGTTTTACCGAAACACCTAGCATAGTAATTTGGTGTGTCAAGTACTACTTTAATTAATACCGTTAGTACCATTTGATTGTGCTGTGATTCGCTCTATTAATGATGCTATTTGTACTACGGCCCGTTTATACAAGGAAGCATCAAGTTGCGAAGAGTGCGAAGAGTCACTTCGTACTGGAATAGAGTAGAATTTTGACACACAAACTATTCTATTGCTATGCTAGGTGCTTTGCCGTTACATTTTATTCCATAAAATGTGTGTGCACTTTTTTCAGAAATTTGAAGTATAAGCTTAAGCATATGAAGTCAATTGATTTCGATAGATTTTAATGGAAACGAACTGTGTTAAATTCCGTTTTATACAGAAAGGAAACCCGTTAACCGTTTACAAATCTCCTTCATATCCTATCCTCAAATACGATACGATGTAAGGATAGAAGTATTATTACATTGGGTCATTCAACATCGTTTTTATTTTCTGTACAATTCGAAAGTTCAAAAAGTTGTCGTTCTGTAAGTACATACACATAGTACAATTCTGTCTACTGTCTGTCTACAATTCTGTCTACTGACCATCTCGCTAACTTCGTAGACCTTAAATTACAATAAAAGGGGTTAGGATTACACCCTGCACCTAAGCCTTTGTTGTGTCTGCAGTGAATCCTAGAAGAAAATCCACAAATCGACAATGACAATAAATTGTTTAGTGGTTGAAGAGAGTACACTATCATTTCACAACGATGATGTTATATCGTCAGGCTGTTTGCATAATTTAATGACATGAAAAAAATATTTTTAGAAATAAATTAATTCCTTTTTACGTAATAAAAATGTAAAAATTCCAATTAAAATAAATTATTGTGCAATCACGCTGATACACCGCACATATAGATACAGAATCCTGGTCAATGGGGTCATCATTAAAGAGCGAAAATGCAAACGGCGAAATTATCACAAATTTCTTATTCTCTCAATTGTGGTTCGGTTTTCACTTATCGAACACATGCAATTACATTTTGTTGATCTAATTATTGTGCACATTATTAATACATGTCTTATACCGTCTCCATGTTGAACCAATGTCTGGGGCTCTGATTACACAGCAACAAAAAAAAACTTTATCTTAATTCAATTCGCACCAGAGTTCAATGGAACTCATCGCAGATCTCGACAAAATGCATGTTACAAGTGTATTTTGAAATTGTTTAACCTACACATCGAGTGATATTTTCGTTCAAACTTTTCGTTCGTTGCTATCAACATGAATGTGCAACGCTTGAATTTACTAGCAAATGAATTTTTCAGGTGTCCTAATTTTCGTGTGAATTAGGAAAAGCTGCAATATAGTAATAGAAGTACAGCGAGAGCATTAAAATAACTTCTCCTCCATTACACTGTCAAAAGATTAGGAAACTCATTGAACTTTAAGTCATGATTTAATAGGAACATTTATATACGTAATAAAATTGAATATTCCATATTTTTCCACTATTAATACACCAAATAAATTGTTCAGATAATACGTTGCTCAGCTCTTGTTATAATATGCAACTTACATTTGGAAAAGTTTATTTCTTATGGATTTCGCTCGTTAGTCTATTATAACTTTCATAGAAGTTTTTGCTTTAATTGAACAACTTAGAGGTTTTTTAACGGTTACATAGACGTTGAAATTGAAGGATGTTTGTTTAGTTTTGATTCTTAATTGCACCGTAAAAAAAAAATCATTTTATTCTGTTGATCTGAATGATCTGCAATTCGGATGGTGTCAAGTTATTTTTTAGAATGGAAGTTATACAGTGAGTAAATCTCTAAAATGTTTGATTTCAGTATATTTAGCTAATCCTTCTGTCAAATCTTTTGACAGCTTTTTACGTTTTAGTACGTTTTCTCTCCCAGCAGCAAAAACCCTATCCCAGCAAAAAAAGAAACTACATCGAATGCCGCAAATGCATTTAAAAACGAACATTCGGTGAAATACTTTTTTATCACACCAAATGTTTATCATTTTATACAAATATGTTTATCTTTATAATAACATCGGTGAAAAAAAAACCTAATTTTGTCATGCAAAAATATAGATAAAAATTGACAAAATTGCCGACCACAAAAATATGTCGTCGATTCTGATGCATTTTTTATGCATAGCAAAAGAAGACAGGATTTAACGTAATATTTTGTCTCACATAAAAGTTCAACTTTCTTGTAAGACAAATATTACGTTGCTTGTTCCTGTCTTCTTTTGCTATGCATAAAAAATGCATATAAATCGACAACATATTTTTGAGGTTGATAAATTTGACAATTTTACTTTTGTTTTCGAGATCTCAAAATGGTTTCTTCCCCCGAAGTAATCCATGAATCGTCTGTATTCAATTCTGTTTGCATTCAATGCAACTTTTTCTAAATGCAAAAAGAATTGAATACAGACGATTCATGGATTACTTCGGGGGAAGAAACAATTTTGAGATCTCGAATACAAAAGTAAAATTGACAAATTTATCAACCTCAAAAATATGTTGTCGATTTATATGCATTTTTTTTGCATAGCAAAAAGAAGACAGGAACAAGCAACGTAATATTTGTCTTACAAGAAAGTTGAACTTTTATGTGAGACAAAATATTACGTTGCTTGATCCTGTCTTCTTTTGCTATGCATAAAAAATGCATCAGAATCGACGACATATTTTTGTGGTCGGCAATTTTGTCAATTTTTATCTATATTTTTGCATGACAAAATTAGGTTTTTTTTCACCGATGTATGAACATATTTGTATAAAATGATAAACATTTGGTGTGATAAAAAAGTTATTTCACCGAATGTTCGTTTTTAAATGCATTTACGGCATTCGATATATTTTCTTTTTTTGCTGGGATTGGGTTTTTGCTACTGGGAGAGAAAACGTACTAAAACGTTATAAGCTGTCAAAAGATGTGACAGAAGGATTAGCTAAATATACTGAAATCAAACATTTTACAGATTTACTCACTGTAACACATGGGTTTCGGTATGCCTTTATCTTTAAGAGTTTCGTTTTAATGCCCAAAACCATTCGAACTCATAAAAAAACCGATGGAGACAAGGTGCTGGAGACATCAACTAAAATCTAGGCACGACAATGGAAGCAAGAGACTTTTGTCGAAATCATAAAAACTGATAGATGTTGAGAAGTGCTAGGGAAACGACCTAGAATCCGAAAATCTAGGAACCATGCATGGGAGCAGGTTGCTTACGTCGAAATCAATCCAAATTAGTAAAAAAAAGGCTTGAGACATCAATTCTAGAACCAAAATTCACAAACAACAATGGGAGCTGGAGGCTTGTGCCGAAAACAAAACGAATTCATCAAAAAACCTGATGGAAGTTGAGATGTGCTAGAAAAATTATCTAGAATCCCAATATCTAGGAACCGCCATAGTTCATGCCAGTTTTTTTTTTCTGTATTACAGCCTGTAAATATTTTTCATATGCAGAATGAGCACCAGCTGAATATCACCAGCTGGTGTAAAAACAAAAACACTTTGTATTGTATACAATTCAAAGACAACCTACACACAGTGCATTTCTACGTTAACGTCATCTACGCGCACATAACACGTATGAATGAAGTAAACACATTGTTAAGAATGTGTTTTGATTGTTTATCATACAATAAGTGTCTGTTAGTAGATCCAGCTGGTGATATTCAGCTGGTGCTCATTCTGCATATGAAAAATATTTACAGGCTGTATGGAAAATAGTAATTTAGAAAATGCAGTATCGGGTCTTGTAGACCGATTTTAATGAGTGATAGTGTTTTGGGTTTCTCATATCTTGAAATGCATTTGATCGTTATATTGAATGTTTTTTTTCGTAGAAACCACAAATCTTAAATCTCAGCTCGTCTGAGTTTTGCACGAGTCTCACATAAAAACGTAGATTTGTTAGTTTAACCCTGTGTCTACAGAATTCGAAAATTGCTGAAACTATTTATCACCTGCAACGCAACGTAGGCTTTATTAACATTCTCAAGCGAATATATTCTAAACCATCAGTTAAATATTCAATAATTTGGAAATTATTTTTCGGAAACTGACTAGACGAATAGACAGGAGTTATTCCTACGAGCTATACAAACCTTTCGCTTTCGATACATTACCTCCTTCAACGTATATTCATGTTGTTTAAAATGTTTACAGACAAAAAGCTAGTCTCAGAAATATTGGCTGCGGCGAACATAGAATATAACATAGGGAAAACAGCATTTTGAGCATGAGCGTCTAACACAACCGATAAAACCGATAATTATTTTGTGTTGTTTATGCATCGAGACTGATTTGTTGCAGTTTTGCTTGCGATAGACATAATAAATCAAATACTAACTATTGAATGTTTTCTGAGAGTGAATCACTCGATTGAACAAAAATGTTTTGGCTTACGTGAGCTGAATAAATAAGCTCAATCCGATAGCATATATGTTGTGACAGAAAAGTAACAAAAACAAGTGATTTCTTATATGTTATGTTCTAACGCGCCCGTTATTTAAGATCTTTTTCTCTTCAATCTTGTTAGGCTGTGTATTTTTTACACTCACGAAATGTGTGTTCATTGAAGTCATTTTCATAGTAAGAAAATTCGATAACAAATTATTGACGCTGTTCAATGGGTAAAGTTAGGAGTCATAGGCCATTCTCCAATAGTAGAAGATAAGCAAACAAATAACTGTTCAATTATAAGAGTGGAAGAGCCACTGGAATAGTGGTTTCAAAACGAAAAGCCAATCTAGATCGTACAACCATTAAGAAAATACTTTTCACCCACGAAAATTTCCAACATCAGCCCGCCGTGCTGGCAGTATTTCGTCGGCCAGTCTTTTTCCGCCGTTTATTCTTTTAGCTCCCACTCTACCATATAATTCCATAGAATTCTGAAACAATCATCGGTTGGGTTATCGGGTTCAAGATAAACCTTTCTGTGATGGAATCCGAATCAAACTTTGTATTTTTTAAACGAATATATTTCTCAAAGTTGTGGAGTTCATCGAAAATGTTACATAATATAGATACAATGAACATCAAGCATCGCAGGTAAGTTTTTTTTTTCGTTGCTTTTGTAACAACGTATCAACGCTGATTAGTTTGCTCGACAAGTAAAATAGGTATAAGTTTCAGTAGTAGTTATTTGAGTTTCATGATGTTACTGGATTGGTTTATTCCCTTTACTGGAAGTCAGGGTTTTACGGCAACAACAACATGTAGTAATAGTAGGCATTGGAGTGCACTATGGCGAACTACGGGAATATTGTTACATTGGTATTAGTGTATTTTGTGATATCTTGAGTAATTTTCCACGGATTTTCATACACTCTTTCGACGTAGAATTAAAGGGTCTCTGAATAATTTTTTAAAGAAGTTGAGGGTGTTTTTAATAAAAATAAATTCGAAAGCATAGATTGGGAGATAATACCGTAGGTAGTGGCAAACATCTCAAAATAATTTATATTTTTCACTGCTCTGTGAAATGATAATTTGTGCCTATTGATGTGGATGGATTGACTTAAAATGCAAAAGCTTAAACCGCGCGGGTACAGTGAACGACATCTCAAATGTCTTACTGTCATCTTTTTCAGATAATGTCATTGTGAATTTGCAAGAATAATTTTGAAAACTCGAGCTGCTTGCCATTTTCTCCGTTTTTCGCGAACAATTGCCAAAAATAAAAACGCACCAGCTTTTGCTTTATTTTCAGAAGTTTTATAAATCTCGTAGTATTAGCCCGTGTAAGCTGCAAAGTTTGAATTTTACGAATTATACCTTTAAATTCTGACATGTAATTATGTCAGGGACTATTTTCAGGAAAGTCGTTTTCCCATATTTTCTCAAATTTTCCTACATTTTTCCAAATTTATTTTAATTTTCAAAAAAAATATTTTTGCAAAATTTTGGAAAAATGCAGAAAAAATTCGGAAAAATTTAGGAAAATATGCGGCAATTTTTCTCAAAAATAGTCCCTGAATAAACTATCCCGTTCGTCTAACACAATGTGAGCGAATAACTTACCGTCAACCTAGATCTCCGACCCTGCCTTTATTATTTTTAATTAGAAGCGGTTTTTCGTCAATCTTGGTAGTCAATAAACACAGCAAAATCAATGCAATGTAATTAATAATTTACCTCACAATGTATTCCATGTGTGCTCGTTTAGCAGAGCACCGCTTCAGTCTGGCTGCGACACTTTTGTTGAAACATTTCCGTCACAATTTATGAAAGGTACATAATCAAATTGAAATAGCGCTTGCATTGGAGAACAAGTGTGTTCGTATTTTTACAAATTATTTTTTATTTTTCTCTATAATTTGTGTCACTTACATTCTTAAAATGGTAATAATTTTTTTTTTCTGGTTTTGCTGTAACATCACGTTTATAATTCTATTTACATACAATGTATTTCATATTTTTGTTATTTACTGCATTTAAATTGTTTATTGTATAAACAAAATTTCAGAATTTTCTTTTTTCTTGGCTTTTGTTTTAATGTTTCCTTTGTTTTTGTTTCTGTTTTTTTTATTATTATTTTTAAATTTAATTTTTATTTTAGTTTTAATTCATTTTTTTTTTTCATTTATTATTTTTCATTCGCAATAACTATTCATAATTGTATTTGGTTTTGTTTATCAAATTATTTCTTCTTTTTTATCCATTTTTCTTCTCTCTTTCTTCTTCTTTTTCTTTCTTTTTCCATCTCTCCCGTTACAACATTCATTCACCAATAATATTATGTCGTCACAAAAACATTTCACCAAAACAATAACAAATTATAAATAAAAACATTAATTTACTGAACGTGTTTCGAACACTATGTCCAGTCAAAGGTGAATTATCTGGATCGCCCGACGCACCATGTTTCGATCCATCTAAGCCCAATAAATTCGGTGACACAGTTGTATATGATTGATTGCCCAACAATACACGTTGTTGGACATTTTTGTGATACACATGCAGTATGGATACTTCGCACAATATATTCAGGCTAGCTAGATATTTTGGTGTTTGTGCTTGGAATGCATCCTGCAATATTTGACTGTGCGGATATAGTTCTAATGATGAATAGGTGGCTGTACCCTCGTACGATCGATAAACAATTCGTTGAAATGGTGTTTTGTATACCTGTACGTTTCGTATGGAATGGATATATGGGAAAATGTTTGAAAATTGGTTATAGGCTCAATCATATAAAATGTACCCCAGTTACACACATAAAAGGTACATTACATACATACACATACAAATATAGTGCAAATATGTGCAAATATAAATATTAAATTGAAAATTGAGGAATAAATAAAAAAAGAAAAAAAATTTTTGTTCTCAAATAAATTTGTGTACGCGAAGGATAAATGTGAAAATTTGAATAAAAATAGATGAGAAAAACTCGATATATGAAAATGTATTTTCTGCTGTCGAAATTTTATTTTTGTATAATGGTTATGGGGATATTCAACGGTTGCAAAGTGTATACAAGAGTAAAAAAAAGAATAATCAAAATATTCCAAAACAAGAACACACACACAATAACACACAAAAAAAAGAGTCGTCAATATATCGCAGTGAGAGATATATTTGCGAATATCATTTATATACGCGCCAATGTTATATGATATGACTGATAATCGGATTATTGATTAGAAGCTTTTCTTTAGAAGTAGAACGAAATAAAATAAACCAATTTCGTGAGCTTAAAATTTGATTTATTAAAGTAAAGAAAAGTGTTACATGTAGCTACCTACACTATAATACAGAGTGCAGGTGGAATTAAGGCGTGTAAAACGGAAAAAAGAAATTGAAATTCGAATTGATTTTTTTTAATTTGGATAAGAATTAATTTGACGACGTGACAGCCAATAATTGGTTGCTGTGAACACAGTGAACGTTTCTTGTGCGATGTACGACCATCAGATTTTTGCGTCAACTCAAAAGTGATCCAAAATCAACGGTATTTCTGTCTTGATGAGAGATAACATTATGGTATAGGGTAGACGACCGAAGGTTAATTTTTACCACTGTATCCAAGCCCTCACCAAAATTGATACACATTAGCTTTCCTGAACCATGCAGGCTGTGAACGGGATGAAACAGTTGTCACGCACTAGCATTCCCTTAAAACGATCCGAGCTCGAATTCCCGTGTCAGACAATTCCACATGGATTTTTTCCTATCTAGTATATCGGACGTTCCCAACGTATACATCAACTAAAATACAATGAATACCTAACTTTCCTCAGAGAGTATTGGCATACTTCGAGGCGCTGTGGTTTGTAATAGAGGTGAGAAAACTTTGGGTTGTGGGCACGAAAGTTTGGTATGCCAACTCATCTCTAGTTTGTAAGTCAAGTTAGTCTGGTGGTCTAGACTGAACATGTTATTGGCCGAAAAAGGTGCTCTAAAACAAACAAATTTTTCGTGGGAACCTTGCGTCAAATGATCGGTTGACATTAAATTGCCCTTACTAAATTGCCATCTGTCTGCCCTGATTGGACCGAAATCTAAAGATGTCTCTATAGCTATCTCTTTTCTCCAAGGAAAATCTCTAACAAATATTTCTTTACAAAAATACTTAAACCCGAAATTAATTTCCAAAAAATATTGGAATAATCACAACAAAATTTACAATCCTCTCAGGATTGGATTAACCCAGATTTCGCACAGAAATTGCAAATTGCAAGCCACTTACAAGAAATGAATACCGACAAATGTACATGATTTTGTACAATCGAGGTATTGTTCTCGATGCTATTGTTTCAGTTTTACAATTTTGGAACGGTATTTTAATGTAGAGTATAACGAATGAAAAATTGTTCAAATTCGCGAGGCTGTGAGCGCATTGAGCTAACAGGTATGTATGTGATAGAAATGTTGAACTTTTTGCCTGCTATTTGAATCAGTCAAACAATACGTTGAATTTGATGCTGCTAAAACGACAAGGTGCAAACGAATTCTAAATCAATTTCGATAAATGGATGGTTGAAATTGATTTTAAGTTGTAAAAATTGTTTTAATTGAAGTTACGGCTAGTAGCGCTGAATTGAACGAAACTAAGAATTTAAAATTCGTTCTACCATATTTGTCTTGATGGTGAATAAGTCTACGTCTTGAAGCATTCAGCGCCACCAAAAATGGTCATTAATGACCCTAGTGAGTGCAATTTGGCCTGTCTCCGCTGTCTACACAAACTTGTATCTGTTTATGTTGTTTTCAACTCAATAGATTACAATGTCCCCCAGAGAAATATGTTCAAAAAGCCAAAACAACCAAAGTAAAACAACAACAACAAAAAAACCCAACAAAACTAAAATTCAAAAATCTACAAACGACCACAGTGATGCAAAGCAAATTTTTATGATAATTTCTGTACTGTACTTACTTTCCTATCGTTTATATACCAAGTTATATTCGCCGATGGATAGGATTTACCCACAGTGCATGATGCCTTAAAACTATCGTTGGAACCGAGAACTTTTTTATCGATTTGCATAAATGGATCCTCGTTCGGTAGTTCAACAACTTGCATATGTGAAATACGAATTTCAGTATGAAATAGCGGAGCGTCCTCAGATACCTTTAAAGGAAAATATTTGTTTGTTATTGTTGGATAGCTCTGCATATTTCTTTCGGTATATCTCGAATTAAAAAATTGTTTTTTGTTTGCTTTGTTCTAGAACATTATGTGAAGCATCGGTAATGCTGGTATATTATACTGGTATATGAGAGGAAAATGTAGAAATGATTAAACTTGGATCAGGATCAAGCATCTCGGATTCACACGAGAAAAGTAAAGATCGGTTGATGGCACAAACCGTTCGCCAATAAAAGCAATAATTGAAAATGTTCACTCACCTCACATAAAAACTGGCCAGACAAGTCTCTTGTTACGCTACGCAGTGTTACTTGTGTCGAATCGGATGATGATAGCTGTAAAGAGATGCAAAAACAATAAAATTGAACGAAACATTTTTCGACACACAAAAGCAAAATTCCGTGTTATATGGGCCAACGTTTCAAAAAAGCTGCATATAAAATGACATTGTGCATACAAGTTCCCCCCTCCCTCGAAAAGCGATAGAATGATTTTGAAAGGTGTGCGAGAAAAACGAAAGATTTGTAGCACCCATTAAATAATGTCGTTAACTCTGCCTGCCTGCGTTGTGTGAAACGAAAATGCACACAATTTTGTCGAATTATTTCGGAGCCATCTCCACTCGTGTAATTACCTTTTTCAATCTAATACGCCCGGTTGTGAAAATTCAGCGAAAATGTTATGTGTTTTTCAGTTACCCGCCACTCATCTAATGACACATAAAATTTCCGTTTTTATGACAATCTCATCAGGGGAGATGGGAATGAAATGTTTTTGCAGTTGCAGAACAGAATGCTCTCGTATGTATTTAATATAGCTCCGGGAATCGTAAAATTATTGATGTTACACATTGGTATATATACGACGACGATGACAATGATAACGGTTAGATGTTGTAGATTATAGAAGAGATAGATATAAATTGCAATTTTTATTTTATTTTCTTTCGGATTTTTTTTCTTCATTCGGTGTGTGTGACTACACTCAGACGACAATGACATAAAACCAGGACCAAGAGAATAATTTCATGCATATTCAATTTATAACACAATAATCTCTGTGAAAGTGATTTTTTTTACTACATTAATGTATGGATGGTGTAGGAAAGCGTGAATAGCGTTCAACGAAAAAAGAAAAGAAAAGAATTTGCTTTACAGTCGAGTGTAGAAGATATTAGCTAAGTAAATAAATTACGTAAAATCTGCATAAATAACAATGAAATCTCGACTGAAATTCAATTTTTATATCCTTGTCGTAAGCTCGAAAGGATGAAACAATATTTGCATTTTTCGAAGAATTTTTCATACTTTTTTGTGTGTGTGTTAAATCCACAATCAAGCACTTCATCACTTAAATATATATATAAGCACTCACTCGTCGCCTTTGAAATGTGCATTTTACTTTTTTGTCATCAGAAAATCTGAAGCGCGGGTGTGGGTGGTGTTTAGCGTACGTCTTACGTAATCTACAATTTATGTATCAATACATTAAACCATTGGCATTTGCGGCGCCGATTCTTATGGCAGTCGATCAATTCTGAATAATTTTTTTTTTTTTTGGACAGGCCGGATGGAGTGTTCTCATTAAAATGATGGAGTGTTGGTATAAATAATTAAAGTTCGTAAATGCTTTAAGAATCACAGTTTCGCAGGATTTTATCGCAAAATTTCTAAGTTGTCCACTTAGCTTTACGATACAAAACAATGGGCTTTTCCACCATCACCATCATCATCATCATCACCACAATCATAATTTACATTCACAAAAACCAATTCGTATAATCGAAAAAGCCAACTTTATGTTTTGTACCCAAATTAATGTTAATAATTGTTTCAAATCATAACGACTCTTTACGTGTGTTATATGTATACAAAACATGGGTTGCGATGGCACCGTTCTTGTCCATGCAAATTCTCGTTTTTTTTTTGTGTATATGCAAAAAATTCGAAATGCATTGAAGCAAAAATCTACTGTGACATGCTGGCGTTTCGGTTGTTATGGTTGTTATACTCCTCGTCTACAGAAACTAAATCATAAAGCTAATACACCTGGTTGTAGAAGATTTATATTCAGCGAATCGTTGCTTGAATAAATTTGGATAAAATTTTCGACTATACAACGAGGACTCGTTACATTGCCATAGGTTTGTGTGTTGGAGTTTTTTTTTCCAGTTTCGTTGAAACTGCAGAATGATAAAGATTTTTTTTTTTCAAATCTCTTTTTGATGTGCTTGTTATTAGAACGATATTTTAAGTCTGGTCACAATGAAGAGGTTACTTTCTATGGAAAATGCATTTTGGGAATTTTTTTTACGGATAAATCAGACTTGGATGGGTAATGTTGCAATTTAGAAGAATTTTAAGCATGAAAATTTGAATAGTTTGATGTTGGCATTTTAATTACAGTTGGAATTTGAATTTTCATTTTTCCTCGACAATGTAAAATCATTTTTGTTTGTCCTGTAAAATTTAGGGGAGTGACAACTGGGGCTTGGGTCTGTAGGATCGCAAATAATTGCATCTGGAATTGTAAAAGAATTTAAAAAAAAATCGAAGCTCTTATCTGAGACACAAGGAAAAGTCACGTACTTCTGGTTTGGTTTGTATTTGTAATTAATTCGTTATCCAGCTTGTTTGAGCTTGTTTAATTTCCAAATAGGAAAACTCAGAATTTACATAAAGAAGTAGATAATTGCACAGCATTAATGCATTGCTCTTTTCAGAGCATAAATCGACCTGACGGCAATATTAAATCTATAGTTAGCGTTTTATATAAAATCTTGCAGGGTTATCGACTACTTTATAGAAAATAGTGTCACACGCCCAGAAGCAAATGCAGATGAAATATATCTACATAAAATGTACAGTGAAAATGTCAAAGAAATGGGCAAATGCTGTCACCCGGCTTTAAGTAGTCTATAACCCTTTGCAAAATCTATTACTTCATTCGTTTACACACACCGCGTAGCTCCAATATGTGTTACAATTCTAAGGAGCTACAACCGTTAAACGTAAAAACAGTTAAATTGATAAACAAGGACAGCTAGTAAGGCTAAATGTATCAGGAGGTGATGGAAGCAAGCTTAAATCTTCATATTAAATTCAATAAATAGTCAGAAATGAGACTTATGCTCTTTATTCGATCGTGAATGAAACACAGTTAATTTAATTTAAATCAATTCGCGTTAGTAAATACGCTTTTAATGAATGACAAAAATGATTAAGAGTGAGAGAATTTCTGATCGTTGGCGGAAGACCATTAAACAATATCGGACCAGAATAAAGCAGGCAAAGTTTTCCATAGCTCGACGAAACCTTAGGCTTCTTCAGCAAGTAAGAATACTTTGTTTCGTAGCAATTGAGGTTGTCCGAGAATTGCAGTCAGTGATGTTTCAGAT
Organism: Bradysia coprophila; assembly: GCF_014529535.1. Classification (NCBI taxonomy): domain Eukaryota; kingdom Metazoa; phylum Arthropoda; class Insecta; order Diptera; family Sciaridae; genus Bradysia; species Bradysia coprophila. The sequence continues at coordinate 3,113,200 of NW_023503302.1, read as the reverse complement.
CATTGAAACAAAAAAAAAATGCAGACTGCGTATTCGTACATTCGCTGTACCGATATCTCAATGTCAATGGCAATCGGTGGGTGGCTTGCAGTGCCCTCTTTTGCAAGCCGCTCAATCAACGACTTTTTGGCAGAACCCCACACGCCAACACAATACGTCAAATGACAATGCACAGTGGAAAAGTATATCAGGCGGAGGATCTTTTTAGGCAAGAAACGGAGACGCTTAAGGACTCCAATACGCCTGGACACAATCGAGAACAGATTGGAAATGTGATCGTCCCAACTCACAAATTGATCAAGAGTTAAGCCTAGACACTTGACCGAAGAAAAAACATTATTCTCAACACCGTTAAAGGTCAAAACCAGCTGACCGTGTCAACCTTCGCATGAGGCTTGCGAAAGTGAACCAGCTTCGTCTTATTCAGGTTGAGAGTAAGCTTGTTCAAACGGAAATATTTTGCAACAGCCCGCAAGTCTTTGGATATATCAGAAACGTTTTGAGCAACGACTGCAGAAGAGACGAACATATTCTAATCGTCGGCAAACCCGAAGGATGTGGAATGGATCGGCAGCTTAAAGAAATAATTAATGCACACAACAAAAAGCAAGGGTGACAGAACGCCACCTTGTTTATATTTGACGGACCATCCAGAATGTTATGTAATCGTGGAACCAGAGTTGTTATCACTAAAAGTGATTCACCTTCATGAGAAAGTCAATGTTCATTCTGAGTCGCTCATAAGGCCACGGCTTGAAATCTATGTGAAATTGTTCTATGACCCGATACGAAAAACTATTTAATTGTTCTCCGACTTTGGTTATCTAGCGCTCGAAGAGTTAGAACGAAGGTAACCCCAGTGTACATCTTGGCAACTACACATCGTAGAAAATCGATATTGCTGTCAAAACCGAAGGTATCGCAGCTAAATGAAGAAAACAAAAAAAATATTTTTCGTTGGCAGGTATGGCATGCCTGACAAATCAAATTTTCAAATTTTGAACCTGTCCGGCACACCCTCAATTCTTTATTCGACTTTAATGTGTTCGCATTAACCCCGATTTCGATTCTCTTTTATGTGTGGTTGGCGAGATATATGCACTTTTATCCTAGTTCCTCGAAGTTTTTCGTATCGGCCGTAGCCTTATGAGAGACTCAAAGTGCCGTGGTGCACTAGTCCAAGAGATATATCATTGGAAACGACTTTTATTTTTTATTTCATTTCTTTTTTTCGTTGATGAAATCTATTTAGAAGAACTGAATGGCAGATTTTCGTTAAAAAAAATCCAAGTTTCTTCCCTTTTTCCTACGGCGGTAGCATCTTCTTCAGACTCCATTTCTCCATTGAAAACTAGGCACTCAATCAAAGCTAAACAAATCTTTATATTACGGCATTGGACACTTTGGTAACGTTCACTGCCATTTTTTTATAATCTGAGCGATATTCGTTACGGATTCTCTGAATTTTCCGCTCGTAATCTTAAAATCAAAACTTCCTCTTCGCTTAACATTATGTTAATTATCACAGTTGGTTTATTTATTTTCCCTGTGATTCTTACCCCAATAGAAACATTAGGATGCATAGTGGAAAATGTTTACGTCCAAAGTGTAACACAAGCGAAGCGGAAAGTTTTTTTTCTACCTCAAATCTCTGGGCTTTATGTTAAAAAAAAGATTCGTATGTAGGAGAGCAGAGCGAAATTCTAAAAAGTTTTTCCAAACAAAACCGTAAAGCTGAAACAATTATTATAATTTTGTACCGCTGTTTATTGTATGTAAGTAGATAACCTTAACAGCACGACGTTTTTGTTCCCTTAATTCATTATTAAATAATTTCGACCTCCTGCTATTCTCGTTCTCGTTCTTAACATAGAAATGTACATCGTTCATTGCTCATGCCAGTTGGTCAGAAAACGCAAGAACAACTGATTACATTTTCATAACGTTTTTCTTTTGCATAATGTATTCTCGGGAACAGGAAAAAACAAAAATTTTTTTTCGTTCGCTTTTTTTTCGTCCTCATTTTTTTGACTCATTCATATATTTGCTCAAAATAAATCGTTGAGTGGAGGGGGTTAAGAAAAAGAAGACGGAAATAATGATGCAAGCGTAAAAAGAGCTAGGAAAACGTTTTAACAAGAAAGGAAAAAAAGAACACCAAAAACAACAACAACAATTCGCTTAATATTTTGTTATAGAAGGTGAACTTTATGTCTCATGAAAAAAATATGTTTCCAATATACTTACATCTACAGATATTCCGCTTACTGTAAAAACACGTGCAGGTGGAGATTCTTTAGGAACATATCGATAAAACTCTTCACCCTCGAAGTACCAACGAACCGAATATAGAACCGCCTATATTTATTTGCAAAATATTTGATTGTAAAATGAGTACAAGAAAACGGGAAAAACAAAAGGAAAACATTGAATGGTTACCTGTTCCAAGTCATACTGGCAGGATAATGTGGCTGCGTTTCCCATGATAACAGCTTCTGGTACGAAGATTTTTAATTCGCGCAAACAGAATCCTGTAAAAGAAGAAGTAAAGACATTATATGAAGTGGAAATGCCTGTTCATATTGATAATTTTGAGTCAGTTAAAAACGACGAGTAAAAAACATCTTCTTTCCTTAGCCAGGTTACAGCGGTGCTGTGGCACGACCTTTAGTCTACATCCTCAGTTCAGTTCAGTCTGTCGACGATAATAGATCTGATAAACATGAGATTTTACCTGTCGTCGTCAGAAAGACTCACAGGGATTTCGAGGGGTTGTGTGTCATATGTGTGATAGATCTTTATTTTCTAATTCCATTTTCAGTCATTACATAAGCTCATCGTAGTTCTCGTACAAGTCAGATTCAATTTCTTGGTGCACGTTTATTGTGAAAAATTACAAAAATCGTGAAAAATACCAAAAAGGCCATGTTTCAAGTCACAGCAAAATCAAAAACGCGTAGACTAAAATGAAACGAATTGTGTAGTCTTGGTTTATCCCTAAAGTACCTAAAAGCCCTGTGTTTTTTATTCGAGAAATGTTAAACAATATTTACCACGAATAATCCGACAGACCGATTTCTCGAATCTGCTAAAAACATTTCCGTAATATTCAGCAACTCAAATGGTAAGTTGTTTTTTTATTGCAATTGTTTTAAGTAGTTAAACATTAAAGAGTGAACGTTTCGCTTGAGTTTTCGTTTTTAATTCATAGTAACAACCAAGATTTGAAACAAACATTTTTCTTTCGTGAAAATGTTTATTAATTGACTCAGATTGTAGTTTTTTTTTAAGTAAAAGTAGGTGGAAGGTAAAAAGCACCTTTCATATTTTAACACTTTGTAGCTTGTCTGGGTTAGTTAGAGTACAGATGAACAATAGATTGACTCAATTTATTTTTGTGTTTTTACGAGAATTTTCCAAAACATGCTCACGGTACTATACAGGTTGTACCTTAGCTTCGCTTGACATCAATCGAACAGTAAAAACATTGGCCATTGTTCATTTGTTGTTGTTGTCTCGTAGGGCGAACCCCTTCCTTGTGGCGTGGATCTACTGATCCGTTATGAGCCAGGTCAATTTACAAAAAAGTCTAAGATATCGTGCGCGCTAATGTCGATCACGCGTACAAATTTTCACAAAATTTAAGATGGCGTCACCGCCATTTTGTAAAACAATAGTCTAAATTATTTGTCTTTCACGTATTTCCCTTTAAGATGGTAGGATAACCAAAGTCTAATTCACAAAACACGCTCACTTCATGGTCAATTAAGGTGGCGGGCTAACCATGACGACATCACAATTTTAGCTCGCTCAAGTCCCCAAGACAGGCTCAAACATACGACACTCCACTGAGGAAACCTGGGAACTCGAAGTATTTACCAAGGGCCGCAAGTCCTCACCGGCCGACGGCTGAAACGAGACTCCATTGTTCATTTTAAACTCTCATAACCGATTTTTAATTGCTGCCAACGTCTTCGGATTAGCTTTGTTGAACATGAAGCAAAGAAACGAGGTTACTACAACGCTATCAGCATATTGTATCCAACCTACTATTACAGAGGTTGGAGTGCTGTATACAATACAAGGTGATAAAACATCAGCGAAAAATGGTAAACCCAATTTCAGCATTTATATTGGCATGGAAATATAGTTGGTAGAAAAACTTAAAGAATTCTGCATATCTCGAGGATAATTTCCAATTTCTTCTTCAAAATCTGAATGTCATTTTCTATAATCAAATAATTCTTTGAGAATTATGATCAAACTGTTGAAAAGAAACCAAAAGAAATATTCCAAGAAAGTCCAAGTTAATTTGAAGTAATAGAGTAGTGGACTGAGTTATGGGAGGAAGGCGTGGTGTTTTCGGGGTTAATCGTTGCGACATTTATGAAAAAATAAATTTTAAAGTAAAAACGTTTCCGTGATGAATAGGTAAAGAAATCTACACTGTGTATTGCTTGAAAACCGCGAACAGAATACGGACCCAAATAAACAGTGATCTGCATGTGGTTCTCTTATATAACAAAATATAAATGTGTGAAAACAAAGAAGATTTTGTATCCAGCGCCGGAAAACATTTGAGACAAGAGAATAGAGATTCATTCATTTGACCATGATACAATTACCGTTTGTGATAGGTTAAAAATCTCCTATTAGAACTACCAGCTCCAGCGTAAGAAACATTTTTTTAATGAAAAAGAAGAAAGAAAATCAAACAAAAACAATTGCAAGAGAGCTTATTTTTTAATTGACTAAATTGGCTATGACATCGTTCTTTCCACCGCAAATTTTTTAATTATTGATTTAAACAATCGAATTTTAAAATATTCAAAACAATAATTTAAATTGAAATGTTGTTGACAATTTTGTTTAGTAAAATATTTATTTTTCGCAACAAGTGACGAAAAGTAGGACTTTCCTTTGGCTTTTTTGCGAAAAACGTTGTATATAACACGATGTGTATTGTCACACTCGGCCTACGGTCGAGCTTTTATCACTCGGTTGTATAATAGTTATTTATGGAATTGAGGTGCAATATAGTTTATTAGGCCGCAGGCCGTTTGTCATAATACACATCCTGAGCCTAATAAAATACTTTGCGTCGAGTTGCATAAAACGTTTTATGCCACAGAGGCTACTAAATTTTTCAAATTTTGCATATTATGATGCTGAGTGGCATAAATAACTATTTCTCAACTCAGTGACGAAAAGTAAAACTTTTGTTGCCATTATTGAGAAAAACGATGTATCGTTGGGAATGTAAAGCGATTTACATCGAATCGGCTAACCATCCAAAATTTTGGCATTGAAAAACCACGGTCGCTAAAAACAGATTTTTAAATTATTTTACATTTAGGATGGTTTATTTTCAAAGCTTTTATTGAAATATCAATTTAATTTCGCAACGAAAATTTATTTGGTGACACGACTTTGGCAAAACTAAGCTCGGTTATGTTACGTTTGGAAATTCTCTGTGAGATTCTTCGGACAAAGTAACACAGCCTATCATTCTGTTCCATAATTTTCAGAGATCAAGCTGAAATCGGGAAATGACAGCAATAAATTTCAGAACCTATTAATGTGAAAATATTTTTTTGAAATTTCTTGATTTTTTTAATATTTTCAGAGAAGTTCGAGAAAGTTTTAAAGAAATTTCGAGAAAATCAATAATTTCAAGAAAATCAATAATTTCAAGAAAATTCAAGGAAATATTTTCACAAAAATAGGGTCTGAACTTTACTGTTGCCATTTACCGATTTCATCCTAAGAACTCGCGGCTGATGAACACGTTCACCAAAGTAAAAGCCGAGTCCCGGGTTTTCGTGTACGTGTAGTGTTCGTCCGGTGCACCACTCATTAACGAATAGAGGCTATACGTCAATGATATAACTCCAGCAAGTAATCTCAACGATTAAAACAATTAAAACATTAGCAACAAAAAAAGAGAGGTAGAAATGGTATACTGTCTACGACAGTACGACCCATTGTTGTTAAGACAATAGTCTTAAAAATCAATCCAACAGTCCAATAAAATGCGCTGGCTTCTGCTTAAACATTAAATTTTCATTACTATTCATCAATAGCACCCTTTAAACACGACTTGTGTCTAAGTGAAATAAAACAAAATAATGGAAAAGCAATAAAGAACATTCCTTTACAATTGTTATTGTTCATTATTTCACGGTGACAGGGTTCTCAGCTTTGCCTTCGTTGAACGAAAAACTTGCAGAGATAGGGAAAAAATGTAAAGAAAAATTGTAATTTCGAGCTGAAAGAAGAATTTTTGCTTTTCATTGGGTTGTTGATTTTGTTCGCTTGTATAATTAAACAGTAATTTTAAACTGAACGGAAAAGTGAAAATCATGTACAATATCACCCGCTCACATTAAACAAACAGTTTGTTCATTTAATGACCTAATCCTCGGCGTAGTTTTTTTTTTAATTCTTATTTCTCCTTCTCTTCGAGTTCTTTTTGTGCAAATCATCCGAATTTGTGCTATAATGTGTGGAATGTAAAATAACCCAAACAATATTACAAGATAACGCAGAGTCTTAACATATCGTTGTGGTACACAATAAAACTGAATTTACAATCGCAGGTCACATTAATGATTATATTGTTATACGATAAGAGCGGTAACGGCATATAAATTGATCATTAATTCGAAAAACGTCAGTATCGTTGGTTGCACCAGTCACAATGAGGTCGATCTCGCTGGTTCTGTTGTTGGGCGTTGTGGCATTCACATGCGGCTATTCGGTATCACCGAAACCAGCCAAAATAGCCGATAAAGATTTTCTGTTACGGCAAAAATCGATTTTGGACCTACTTCAACACATTAATCAATACGAAGTCCTACCCGAACTGTACGAACAGACCAAAACCTATCGAATCGAGGAATATTATGGCGATTATACTAACGTTGAGGCTGTTCGCGAATTCGTGGATTTGTATCGTGTTGGACTCTTACCATTGAATGAAATATTTTCTATTTACAATGAGAACCATCGGAAGCAAGCGATCGCATTGTTCCACGTATTCTACTATGCCAAGGATTGGGAATCATTCTACAGATCCATTCAGTGGGCACGATTCCACGTCAACCATGGCATATTTGTCTATGCACTTACCGTTTCTGTGTTGCATCGCAAAGATACCGTTGGGCTTCAACTACCAGCTCCGTACGAAATCTATCCGTACTATTTCTTCAACTCTGAGACCATTCAACGAGCTCATAGCTACAAAATGAGGGGATTCAATGACGTCAAGAAAGTGGACGGAGTTTACAGTGTATACATTCCATCAAACTACACCAGTCAATACAGCAAATATAACGAGGACCAGGCAATCTCCTATTTCACCGAAGATATTGGTCTAAATGCTTACTACTACTACTTCCATGCCGACTATCCATTCTGGATGGGTGGACAAGAATATAATTTGTACAAAGATCGACGTGGAGAATTGTTCCTGTTTTACCATCAACAACTGTTGGCACGCTACTATTTGGAACGGATTTCAAACGGTTTGGGTGAGTGGCTTCATTGTTCAATTATTTCAACAACTTTTTATATTGCAAACGACCATTTAAACAACATTGTAGTGACCGTTTTTCATTCCTTTTTGAAATTTCCTTTTTATGTCGTCCATGGAAAAATTATTTGTTGTTGAGAGGGGTTACGCTACTGTAACAATTAGGTAATAGTGGATTAGAGTTTTCTAAATTGCTTTTCAATGAGAGCGTTCACGTATTTTATGTATCTTCATATTGAATGAAACAAACGAACGATTAGAGAAAGAATTTGTTATGAGAGTGGACAATGGAATTTTATGGTCAAATGACCTGCTGAAACAGTCTCGCCCAACTAATTCACATTTTTATTACAAACAATTTCCAGGAGAGATCCCAGAATTCAGCTGGTATGAACCAATCAGGACCGGTTATTATCCATCCCTGCGTTACTACAACGGAATCTTCTTCCCCAATCGAAACAACTTCTACAATGTTTACACCGAACACAACTACTACGATGTTGAGATTGTCGAAGACTACGAACGTCGCATACGCGATGCTATCACGTACGGTTTCATCGTATTGCCAGGCGGAAACTTTGTCGATCTGACTAAGCCGGAAAGTATTGAATATTTGGGCAATTTTATTCAAGGCAATCCAGATTCACCAGTCACCCGATTCACCGGTTACTTCACCGTACTGGCAAAAACTTTGCTCGGCGGATCGTTCGATCATCACCACACATTTAATAGTTTTGCTATTCCCAGTGTTTTGGAGCACTTCGAAACATCGTTAAGAGATCCAGTCTTCTATCAACTGTACAAGAAAATCATCAGCTATTACTGGCTGTTCACATCTAAATTGCCATCGTACAAAAAAACTGAAATCGATTACAGTGGAGTCAGAATTGAATCGGTTGAAATAGACAAATTGGTCACATACTTTGATGTTCATGAAGCCGATATCACCAATGTTGTGGACGTGCAAAGCATTTATGAAAAGAAAACCGATCTCTTGAAATTCGGCTATGTCTCGCATTATCAAGGTGAAGACATATACATCAAGGCACGTCAGTATCGAATCAATCATTTGCCATTCACATTTAAACTGAATGCCGTTTCCGATAAATCTGTACGAAGTGTGGTTCGTGTATTCATTGGACCGAAGTACGACGAAAAAGGATTCGTCATTGACATCAATGAAAATCGTAAAAATTTCGTTATCTTGGACACATTCACATACGACTTAGTCAGCGGTAATAATGTGATTACACGCAATTCCCAAGAATTTGCATGGTACGTAAAGGATCGCACCACTTACTACGAGCTATACAAATACGTTATGTCCGCATATAAAGGTCAAACGACCTTCACTTTGGATATGACCGAAGCACACAATGGTGCTCCGAACCGTTTGATGTTGCCAAAAGGCAGCAAGGGCGGTACTCCATTCCAAATTTTCTTCATCATAACACCATATAACGCACCAAAGGTGGAACAATACTCAACGTTTGAACATACAATTAGTGCAGGCGTCGGCAGTGGAGCTCGGTATGTAGATACCCTGCCATTCGGTTATCCATTCGATCGGCCAATTGACACAACAGTTTGGTACACACCTAATATGTTCTACTATGATGTGAATATATTCCACAAAACAGAGACCGACATAAACGCTGTTCCAACTAAACACTAATATGACAATCATTAATAGTTGTAAAAAGTTAGCAATTTTTGTTGTTTGTTTTAAATAAAGAATTATGAGATGAAGCATAAACCATCGATTCGAATTTGTTCATTTTTCCGAAAATAAAACATCACTTGCTTCCAATGCTGCGAATTTTTTGGGGAAATTGTTGTCAGCTTACACACTCGATAGAACTAATCCTTATCGCCAGTTGCATTTTCTTTTTTAAAGTTTCAAATTGATTAAGGAGAAACATCATCACTCTTTTCGCTATCTTTGTATTCAAATCAGGATGATTGTGAGTTCATATTGTTCAGTCTATTGAGAGTCTATGTTCGAGATCAAGGAGAACTAGGATCTAATGTTTTCAACGTAACGTAGACAAAAAACTAAACTCTAAAATTATAAATTTCCGACAGGGAACACACCTAAAAGAGTTGCACGCGGAAAAAAGAGTTCATCGTGAAAACGGGCAGCTGAAGAGTTGGATATCAGTCCGTTTCCCTTTGTAAGTTTCTATCAGGTAATTTTCTAGAATTTTCTAGAAATATTAATCTGAAGACTTTGACCCGGAACGGACGAAGGATTTGATCAGTATTCAGTTTTCAGTATCCTTCATGCTTCACTTCGTAAGAGAAAAATATTCCTATCTTTCAATGAAGAAAAACACTACGACCTTTCTAACAAAAAAAATCCACTTGAAACAATTGACTGATCTTTAAACTGAGAGAAGAGAGTAATCCTGGGCTGCAATGACCATGTCCATTGGGGTTATTGTTAACAAGTTTATTTTGTCCATATAGGTTTAATACTACTTTGAGGTCAATCCATGCTCTCTCACTCTCTGTGGCTGGAGAGAATATTGAGTCAATGCATTTTACGTGGTTACAGTTTATGGATTAAAGAAAAATCGAATGAAAACATAGAGGTTGCAATACATTACTTGCTGCGCTCGTGTCCTCAATTTTAATTTATATGAAAATGACAGCAATTTCTTATTAATTGCAATTACAAATCAAGTGTCTTAGTCGCATAATTAACCACTAATCTATGTTAAATTCCTTAACGAGTAAAGTGGATTTTGATTGAACCTTTTAAGTACGGCTATTCATCTGCTACCTCACGATGGTCAAAAACAAGCGACAAGCTCTAGTGTTCTCAGGTTTTTTTGTATGCCTTTTTTCAGAATTAAATCCTAAATAAAGTCCTGCTAGACATTGACACACACACAATAAAGTAGACTACCTCTATGAGGTAGACAGAAAGAATTTTGTTGCAAATCAATATGAAACAGTTCAGATATTGCAGGGCTCCTAAATACTTTCAATGTTGATACAATCCACATTCATATTCATACTCTACAGAGCTGCCTGTCCCAATTTAAATCGAATAATTCAGTTCAGAATCCAGAATATTCATTCATTCACTTTCTGAATATTTACTAAGTCATTTCACACAGTGAATTATAAATTTACACTTAAAATCCAATTTATGAGATGACCAGAAATTGCTTTTTGAAATAATAGGAGACGTGATAGAAAACTAGCTAACACGACGCAACCCTTTGCTTATTAAAGCTAAATATAAATGGATTTGCCCATCAAACCCTTTTGTTATTGCAAATCGCATTTCCCCAGAGTATTGCTAGTGATCTGGAAGATTTTCTGTAAATTTTGCTCATGAGTTCCTAATGGCACATAACCCATTGACCCGTACCGTACCGAATATGCATGCTGGTCCCAGACGATTTGATGACAATTAAAGCAATTTAATAAGGAGAAATAACACTTATTTATCTCAATGTATAAGTAAAATGTTATTAACATTTGGACTGGCGATGGGAACGTTATACGTGCCAAATAAATATTTAGTTTACGAATTTTATGCCATTTGTTACAAATTAAATTCAAAATCTAATTATAAGTTTGCAGGTATAATAAATTTACAAAATTTAATTCCGATATTTACATCTGGTATTTTGAAACGTTAGTGCTAATTTACATATTTTCAGCCTGGAAAAATTGAAACTGTAGTCGGATTACAGTAATAATTTGTGTCTATTTTGTTTAGCAGTTATTACCAGAGAAAATTAACACGCAATAAACTGAATATTCAGGACACTTACCTTAGAATAGTAGATTAAATTGGATGCTGCGAAAGTAATTCATTACATGAGGTAACAATTTTCTGATAAAAGCAAACTCACAAGAGTTTCACAAGGTTGTTTAAGAATTCATAAATTACGTAGCAGCATCTAAACTATTCCTAATTATTGAATGCTCCAGCTCCACGAGAAAATTGATTATTACAAAAGGATTTTGAACCGAATATTCTTCATGTAATGGATCATTTTCGCAGGGGGTAAACTGCCATATAATGGTCAATTTTCGCATGGGACAGGCTATAAAATTAAAAAAACAGTATCACGGTGATTCCGGGCATTTAAGGTTCCGCATAAAGCTTTTACACTGAGCACTCAAATAACCCTAACCCGTACTTGTGAGTTGTATAAAGTATCGCTGGAAAACTGTTAGTCAATATACAAATTACCTCGGATCAAAAAACTGAATTTATTGTGTAGAGCAGAATATGGTCGATGGTGAAACGTTCAATGGTTCCAAGTATGGCACAAGTGTTGTGCACAAACAAATAAAGTACGAAGCCTTCATTTGCTCATACAAGTACATGTGGGTTTGTATGGTTCTACACAGATGGCACCTACCTATCTCCCTGCCATTTTATAATCGCTGTTCATGATTAACTGATAAACATTTAATTCACGCCATAAGTGCGATTCAGAATTTGAATGTTACATTCGGCGTAAAAAGTTGACTCATTATCTAAAGTACGGTCGCAGTACTTAATTACTAACTTACTGAGTACTCACAACAGGCCTATTGACGGCCAAAGTACACGAAGTACGCTTTATTATACTACTCTAGTCCTTCATGCTTTAAACAGTCGAATGAAGGCATTTAGAACCCGAAACTGCTGCTTTATTGACCGCTATGAGTTCCGTAGTTCGCCGACAAAAAAATCTTAAGTTCTTTAAACCAATCCAATAAGCCAACCAAGCTACCACTCATTTATTTTACTTTTCGAATCAATCATACAACTTTCTTAAAGTGGCGATGAGGATGAGAACCTAATATCCGTTTACTGTACATAATAATCATCTTTTATGAAAGTTTTTTTTTTTGGTTTTCTACCTCAATACCTGCACTTTCAACTACAACGAACGTCAATAGTTCATATAAAAACTGATATATTCGTTCACAATTTCCCCATAAATTCACCTTCTATTTGTGAAATAAACGACTTACTGTATATGATGTGTCTTAAAGGCAAAATTTATTAGAAAAGCCTTCACGAACAAAATAACAATTCGAGACCACTTTGCTATTCGCTTGAGTAGCATACAACACCAAAATTGCTGAGAGAAATCTGAATGAAAAAGTGAAGCATGACTCGATGTAACATAAAGCTGTGTTATTGTTGCAACAATTTAATATAGGATACACAAAAGAGTGAGCACAAAATTTGCTGTGTAAAATTGGAACTTCATTTTGTCCATTTCACCGAATGGATTTTTGAATTGGCCAGAGCATGTTGCTGGCGGTCACATATTATAGCAAGTAACGGAAATATGGCAAAAGTTCTTTTTCCATATAATTTGAAATAACCAATCTTCTTAAATTGATTACGTGACCGAAAAGTAATGGCTCTTATTCTGACAGTTTTCTTTTTGTTCGTTATGTGAGCCATTCTATTTGTTTCGCATGTTTCTTAATTTCTTGAACCGACATACGAGTCAAATGACATTGTCAATTGGTTAAAGAGTGGTCTAGTGTATTCAAAGTGTGTATATTTGTGGCCGGTAATACACAAATCGACAGATACACACAACTCTACACAATTGAATAGTTTCTCGGATGTTCATAGTGAAATACCGTCACTGCTTGTTCCATGCGAAAGTTGATCATTATATAGCAATTCGTCCCCTGCGAAAATGATCGATTACATGTGATGTGGAATATTTTCGGTTAATTTTTCGTGAATTTTCATGTGAAATTCAACTTTTGCGAAGACATTGGATGCTGCTACGTAACTCATAGTCGGATCGGATATACAAACACCACACTTGTCAAAAATATCAGTTACCGAAGCTTGTTGCTCAAAAACACACTTGTGATGTTGCTTTTATCACAAATTTGTTACTCATGTAATGAATTACTTCCGCAGCGAGCATCCGATGCAACCTACTATTACTGCGGATATTGTCAGTTTTGTCTAATGTAAACAACGCGTACATTTCGAACAAAACGTGCAAGCAACTTAACGCCCATATAAACAACTCGTTGTGTGCCTCGTGTGCTTACCACATTAATATGTAGTGTAACCCATGTCGATCATCATTACATGTGAACAAAATTACAGTTTACAGTTACAGGTCGGACAACATCAGATACGTGCTTCCTGCCGTAAAGATTGTACGATTGGCTTGGCTATTGTAGTTCTTTCTTTCTGAGGTACTCTTTTGATGAGGTTCCATGGTAAAATTAAAAGAATTTTAAAATTTTACCGATGTATAGCAACAGGCTCGACTGTTTTCGTATTTCACGTAAACAATAAAATTAAACTTAATCTCAACCTACCATAAGACGTATTTTGCATAACGATTTATGTAAAGCTCCCAACCGTTCCACTCTAAGAATCTCGGTTCCTTTGACGACACACATCAGAGAATGTGTGTTTTTTTCCTCATCGAATAAAATCTTACAATGAAATAAACACATTGCAGGAGTGCTCTGGGTTTGATGAAACTAAGAAAATATTATGTTGCCTCAGCTGTAAATCCAAACATGAGACATAAAGACATTCTTGGCAAGCCTCTTAAGGAATAGTCTCTGGATTACATACTTTGTATTCACTATGTGTATGTTTGTGTGTTTGTGGTGGGGTTAAGAATGTGAAATATAAGTTAAATAAACTAACAAACAGATTGTTTCGGAATCACCACCACCAAAACGGTCGTCGGTTATGCATAGATATTTATTATCGTGTACACAATATTCAAAGTATAAACTATAATCGTGTATCTGTCGGTCTTTCCTCTCGGTCCATAATGTAATTTAACCAGCTACAAATCAAAAGTTTATTGTTCGTAAATATTCCAAAAATTTATTACAGTTTAAAAGTGGACAAAAATATTGCTTTCTTAATATTTAATACGAAGCATGCGAAAAATGTTCCGTCTACGAATATGACGACAAACAGTCTGAGACTAAGCATCAATTTTAACCCAGAACAAACTGGCTGAGTCACTTATATTGCAAACTTTATTGTAGAATATTATGGAAACTATTCCGACAATTTCAAAAACACACCTAAAATTTCTTTCAGGAAAGAAAACTTGAAGCGATAAGTTTTTGAAGAAGATAAAGGAAGAACGAAAAATACAGAAAATAAAAAAGTGCAAACTGCAGCAGCTTAGCATAAAATGAAATATATTTTTTTTTTTAAATCGCAATGACATTGCCACAACCTACATCATAAATTTTTATATATAGCGTGACATTATCTCTTTTCTTCTGAATTATGAATTCAACTTGAATGCAACTAAACGCATAATTATTATCTTAATCGCAAACGAGAGTAACACACACAAAAAACAAGCTCCAAAAAAAAAACGATGACCCAACGCTTTTCGAATGGTTTTTTTTTTGTGTTGTTTATGTTAACAATGTTTGGCTTATGGATAATTGTCCGGTAATTATCAAAAAATAAATAAATAATTTTTTTTTCTCAAATATTTCAAAAAGGTCACCACATCCATGTCTCACAATAGCTCATCGTATAACAAAATTCAAATCAAGCGATTGCCAGTAAAGTCGTGTCAAATTGAGAACTCAATTTCAGTTCTTGTGCTTTGCTATACAATCAAATGAAGCAGATAAATCTGGAAAGCGAAAATTCATAGTATGCGATAAATTCCAGACGTTGAAATTTAGAATGTCTGTGCATTACATTTGTGCATATACACACACATCCACAGCGCGAAAACAAATGGTTTTCGGTAGATTTGCCGAAAGATTTTAATTTTACGTGGCATGGAATGCAAGCTTTTTATTACGATGCATTTTTCGCCATATTGGGAAATTTATGGAGAAAAAAATATTTTCTCCCCCTCCCTGCGTTAATTTGGGCTGACTTATCAGCGAACATAAAATTCACTTTTAATTACATTCTGTATTGAATGCAAATTTTATTAATTTTTAAATTGGTTATTGCTAGTCAAAAAAACCGTCTGTAAATTCAATATATGATAGTAAACAATATGGGCAAAAGCACTTTATATACACAATACAAAAATGGAAAAACATTAACCGGTTCCGACCAAAAAAAAAAAAAATTATGAAAAGTTTTATGCTTTGTGAATGCATTTATATCGGTCATTACATTACGTGGAAAAAATATTTATTTTCCGAAAATATATAAATACCGGACACACAGAATTTTTGGTTTTATAATATGCGTTTGTGGATGTCGCTCAAACAAATTAATTTGTCGCATACGCCTTTACAGGTTCATCATTTCATATTTTTTGAATAACAAATTATTAATCCAAAGTTTTGTTGAACTTTTTTTTGTGACAATAAATGTGATTGAAGATTTGCACTGATGTAAATGATAAATTTATTGTAGGTAATGTCTGGCTGAGACGACGGTTAAGCTATAATCTGTAACATCATGGGATCCTTCAGTAAATACTAGTTTCACTAATCTTTTATTTAAAACGTTGTTGTCAAAGGCTTTTTTGATGATAAATTGGAAATTTCATATTACTTTTGCTAGCAGCAAGTTGAAAATCCATTATTGTTATTCCTTATATTACCAAGCAAGACGACAGAAAAATTACAGTGAAACGTGTTCGAAATGAGGTAGAACTTATACATTCGTCGTCCATTGAAAAAGTTTACGAAAAGTCATAACAAGTTTCTCTGCAGCTTAATTGTTGGTTTCAGAAGCGTCTAAAAGAAATGGATGCAACAACTAACTTTTTGTAGAAGAAATTTTTGTACGATGAACAGTAAAGTTAATGACAATTTCAGCTTTAAACTTCTGACAAAATTTAAGGTCATCAACATTTGAGAAGCTTGTTGCCAAGCAGTACCAAATCCATTCATATTCTTTCTCTTTCTATCATTCAGAATTGTATCTAAGAGTGTAAGTTATTTACAACTAACCACCTGATTTAAGAAGTGGTTCGTATCAAGAGACAATCAAGAACTTCAAATAATAGCAGTAGCAGGGTAAGGATGGCCATCAAAAATCACATAGGGCACCACAAAGCAATATTTTGTCAAAAGAGGCAAAATCTTAACCGAAAAGGGAAAGGCGCGGTCGAGCTTGCCATATACAGTACAGGCATATAGCCAGCCTGAATTGAGATTTGTTCATTCAAACAAATTTTTTAATAAGAGTCGATCGACTAAGGGATCAAAAGGGTGAAAAGCTTCAGCTGAAAAAACAGGCTGGTACGTCTTCCTATGCATGCACAGACTAGACACACTGCTAATGGTTTTAGCATCACCACCACCACCACCACCACGAAAGTCAGACTAGGACCGCCATTGAACCCCGAAGTCGAAACATCGTCTTTGTTTCAATCACATCACTTCAAGTGAACAATTTGTGGGGTGGGAAGAGCTGTAGTTCGGCTAGATTTTACAATAAAATTTTAATTTCCTACAAATTAGATAACGTCACCCCTGGAATTAGATTATTTTCCAGGTAAAATAAAGTATTGAACCATCAGCAGATTGAAAGAAATTCGTATCAGGTCGTCACTTCGTCACAGACTGTACGTTAAAAAACCTCAGATTTTTTTTAGATTTCGTCTCTATTGTTTTAAATTCTGCAAATAAACCTCAGAGTCAATTTTCGATAAGTTATACAACGGTAAAAAAAAACCTCAGACCGAAATGCAACGTTAAAGCGTCTCAGCTTTTCGAAATTGGTTGAGAGTAATTCAATATGAAGCCTCAGACTTGTATTTTTCATAAGTTTTACAACATGAACAAACCTCGAGGCTTTTTAGTGTTGTACGGTACAAGTGTATATGTTTCGTCCGTATCACGACAAATAGGCGCATCTGATAAAAGCACAATGGAATTTTATTATGTTTTAAAGTCTACTTCTGTTTGTGGAGCGACCGACGATTTGTTTGTAAAATATTGGAGATCGCTGATATTAGTGCTGATCAAAAGGAAAAGTGTATATATGAGTAAAAGATGTTTTGTCATTTTTCTTTGAACGAAAAACCACTGTTACTGACTAATAGACACGCCATCGTCACACCCTTTAAAGCGGCGATTGAACTTATTTTCTCCAAAATAATACCCTCATTGTTACTACCATTAATACTCCACTTTGTGTTTGCAGTTTGTGTTTTCCGATCGGAATTTATGTAATATTTAAAACTCAACAGTGTGTTGAACTGAAGTTTTGACATTTGAGCCTTAAAGCTGGTTGTATACGATGCAGCTCACATTTATGTTTTCATTAAAATGTCTGACCAACAGAATTTTTGATTATCGAATGGTCAGACACAAGTATTTAACATTGTTGCTCATTGGATAAACTGTTGTGCCCAATAATATTAAGCAATTTCTGATATTTTATTTTTGGTTTTCCATAAATGTAGCAGCACATTTCGTTCAGCTTCTTCAATATTATCACATTCCTTTTCGAGTGCCTTCCAAAAAGGTTATCTTCGAATTACACCGAATTCACTTTGGCATATATCTTCACCTTCAAATCGAAAAATAACAAAACATCCACACACATACGGCATACACCATTCAATCATAATATATCAACAATAATCGGTGGAAGGAAAAAAAATTGTTTACCGAAAATGAAACATAAGGCGCGAGATAATAGTACAACAAGGCGATAAACAAATTTGTATAAAAGGCAAAGTAAATTTCTAAATTTCATCAGTCAATATGAGATCGATCTCATTGTTAGTATTAGCTGGGCTTGTCGCCTTGTCTTGCGGATACCTCGTACCCGAAAGAAAGGTTAAAACCTACGACACCGACACCGACTTCTTATACAAACAGAAAGTCATCTTGCAACTCTTGCAACATGTACACCAGAACGATATTATGCTGAAACAGTGGGAAGAGGCGAAATTATGGAAATTCGAAGAATTCTTATACAAGAAGGTTGAAGTTGTACGTGAATTCGAGTACTTCTGGAAGTTTGGCCGTCTATTGCCGATGAACGAAATTTTCAGCATCTACAATGACTATCATCGTGAACAAGCCGTTGCACTGTTCCATCTATTCTACTATGCCAAGGACTTTGAAACTTTCTACAAAACATTGGTGTGGGCTCGTTTCCATGTTAATGAAGGCATGTTCATCTATGCATTGACCGTAGCTGTTTTGCGTCGTTCAGACACTCGTGGAATTGAATTGCCAGCTCCATACGAAATCTATCCGTACTACTTCTTCAACACTGAAACCATTCAGAAAGCACAGAACTACAAGATGCAAGGATTCCTTGACATGAAGAAAGTCGAAGATGTACACACCATCATCATCCCAACCAACTATACTGACTACGATTACTACATGACCAATGTGGAAAACAAGATCTCATATTTCACTGAGGACATTGGTTTGAATACCTACTACTACTACTTCCATGCTGACTATCCATTCTGGATGACTGGTTCCGACTACAATATGGTTAGAGGCCGCCGTGGTGAGCAATACTTGTTCGTTCATCAACAACTGCTCGCTCGTTACTATTTGGAACGTCTTTCCAATGACATCGGAACTATTCCTGAATTCTCTTGGTACGAACCGATCAAGACCGGCTATTATCCAGCTCTCCGCTACTACAATGGAGCATTCTTCTCCACCAGAGACAACTACTACAACATCTACACCGAACGCAATTATTATGCTGTTGATATTCTCACCAACTATGAACGTCGCATTTACGATGCAATCGATCTTGGATACATCATCATGCCAGACGGAACCCATTACGATTTAACTAAACCCGAATCGATTGAACTTTTGGGCAACATGATCCAATACAATACCGACTCACCAAACCGAAGATTCTTCGGCTATTTCATCTGGATGTCTAAATTGCTCCTCGGTGGATCAGTTACCGGCCGTTACACACACAAATATGACTTCAAAGTCTTGCCAAGTGTTCTTGAACATTACGAAACCACACTTCGTGACCCAGTCTTCTGGCAATTGTACAAACGTATCATCAAGTACTACTGGCACTTCAAGGATACCCTCCCGTACTACAAGAAGAGCGAACTTATGTTCGATGGTGTTAAGATCACAAGCGTTGACATGGGCAAATTGGTAACCTACTTCGATAAATTCGATGCAGATATTACCAATGCAGTTGATGTTGAGGTACTCGACAAGAAGATCAGCATTGATAAGACATCTGATTTGTTCAGATTCGGCAAAGTATCACACTATGGTGGCGAAGATTTCGTTGTCAAGGCTCGCCAGTTGCGTTTGAACCATTTGCCATTCACATTCAATCTTCATGTCTACTCCGACCGTGTTGTTAAGAGCGTTGTCCGCGTATACTTGGGACCGAAATACAACGAATTTGGCCGTATGTACGATATCAACGAAAACCGTGAAAACTGGGTGCTATTGGACTTGTTCAAATACGACTTGATTGTTGGAGATAACATCATTACTCGCGATTCCAGCGACTTCACTTGGTATGTTAAGGACACAACCACTTACTTCGACTTGTACAAGACCACCATGATGGTAAACGACAAAAAAACCAAATGGGACGTCACTGATTACACTGAAGGACGATTCGGATTCCCAGATCGTTTGATGTTGCCGAAGGGTAAGAAGGGTGGTATGCCATTCCAATTCTACTTCATCGTTACACCATACACTCCATCAACTGATGGATACTATGTCGACAATTTGCCATTCGGCTATCCATTCGATAGGAAAATCGACGAAACATACTGGTACACACCAAACATGTACTACTATGATGTCAACATTTTCCACAAGAAGGAAGTTGAAGTCAATACCATTCACACAATGAACTATTGATGAAAAACACTGCCACTTACATTATGCCGAAACCCAGAGTGAGATTCAAAGGACTTGCTAGTTTTTATTTCAATTTTGTAAAATAGAGCTAGCCTTGCTCTTAGAGCCTTTTGTCAATAAATTATTTTAGTAGAAGTAGAAATGAGTTGAGCGTTTTTTCTTTCAATACAAAGATGGATTTACCACTTACCATTTAAGAATATATCGGAGAGAATGAACCAGATTGCGGCTATCAAGTTAAACCAATCGCAAAGGCCCCTTTTCCGTCGGGTCATGATGATCTGAAAAGAAAAACAAAAAAAACTTGCTGTGATCTCCATAAAACATTTTCTGTTTACGTTTTTTTACACTTCTGTTGACTGAACGAGTGAATCAATAAAAAAAAAACTTTTTTTTTTCTGGTGAGTGCAATGCCACTTTTCCAAATTTTCGCTAATGATGTTTGTCGTTTAATCTATGGTACACATTCTATGCAAATGAACTTTTCCAAAAAAAAGTAACAAAATTATTGTGGCCGCCGTAAACGCTACAGTTTCGTTGCTAATGTGTAATGACAGAGCCACGGGCATGTGATTGATGTTTGTCGGTGTACACAAACATTTTATCAGTGAAAAACAGACATGAAAACACACACAAATTAAGAAAATGACATGAAAAAAGATTGCGCCGTCAATTAATAATGGACATGCACTGGATGAACCTTCTCCCCGCATGACATTAAATAAACCATGTGACAATCGAAATGAAAAAAAAAAAATCCTCTCCCCTTTCATTGCTACAAAAGATACACACCTCATTCCACTGCTATATATATTATATGTACAATAAACACTTGTTTTTTTTTCTCGTTGCTCTCTCTCATCTGTTTAAATGAAATCAATTGTAACTTTGGAGCATAACACACTCAAATATATAACATTCTTGTTGAGAAATTAATTGGTTCTATGAAATGAATGTATTTAATATGCAAACGTGTCTTCATTAATACATCATTAATATATTTCCTGCGGCTGAAAAACAAAAGGAAAATGAGCAACAGACAAAGAAAAGTTCGGTTCTTAAGAGGAATTTGTACTGAATTGTCTGCATTATAAATTTTGTGTAATTTGCAAAGTGAAAATTATTTTAAAATGTTGCTCGGGGAAATAATGCGGAAAGAGTGGAGTCACATGAATATGAAAGGAACGAAAGGGGGTTTCAAGGGAGAAGGAAGAAAAGAAAAAAGAAAATTGGAATTGGAATATTGTGTATATATATGTATAGAAGTGGAAGATCGGCTAATCGCCTGAGAAACAATTCATTTATAATAATGCAGCGTGAAACGAACAACACGTCCATTTATTTATTATCTGTTTTGAATGAGATTCAATCGTAATTAATATAAACAACCGTTTTTAATGATCCCAATCCAACCGAGACGAGATGAATGTCATAAATATTTTTCATGTTCTATCCTGGGTGGTAGGTATAGAGGTATTCTACTACACTAATCTCGACAACTTTATCTTCTTTATTCAAAAATAATTTCTCATCAAAAACAATCTGAAAATACAAATTTCCATAATAATTATTTGTGGAAAATGCTCGCTCCTTGTGCAATTTTCCTTTATTAAAGACGAAAATGATTAATGACCACAAATGAGCAAAGACTGGTTAAAGAAACCACCGACTGTATGAGTATTGTATAGATGTAATATACAGAATACTTATAGAGTTACCGATAAGGTGGTTTAAAAATGATATTCAAAAGATGTATATAATATACGATGTAGTACCAACAGTGTTTTTGTTTTGTCGAATTCAACACAATCCTCTGGATTGATTTATAATACTAGTCGCACTATATACGGATCTCAGAGCCCCCACACCTTCTAAAATCTGATAAAACTCCTAAAATTTTCAAAATTACCACTAAAATCTCCTAAAACTCCGAAAATGATACTTCGAATATCTCATTAAATTTTAAATGTAAATCAGGATCCAAATCAATAAAATCAGTGGATGAATAATATGCGGTGCTTCTCATTGATTACATTTCGATTAAACATTTTTTTTATTTGGAAATGACAAATAATCCATTTGATATAATATTTTGAAAAATGTAAATGTTGGTTCATTCTGGATTCAGTTACTGCCAATCCACATGATTTTTGTAAAATATTTTTTTTAGAAAAACCACTTCGAACAGCTTACTAAAAATTGTGATAGACGGATCAAATTGTACAATTATGTAAAAAAAATTTGTCCCGGCAAGAATTCCAGTTGATTTCATCTCAAAACCACACAATCAAGCTTTTTCGACTTTTTTTTCTTTTTCATATACTAGAATGGAAAACAACTTTAACAGAATAAAAAAAAGTGAAATGTCAATTTGGTGTAGGAAGAGGCAAATACCACCCATAAAAAGTAAGATTTTGAAAAGGTGGGTGCGAATAGTGTTATAAATATTCAAAAGATGCATCGTTGACATTTAACAAACGAAAGCTCCCAAAAATCGCCTAAAACGTAGGTCTCCTAAAGCTCCTAAAATAGGAGGATTTGTAAAATGTGGGAGGCCTGAGATCTGTAACACGTTTTATACATACATATTACGCCTACAATAATCTAAACAGTTGAACAAATGTACAAACACAGAGCAAATAGAAAAGAACGAAAAGAGAAAGGAAGATGTTGCTCCCCCGTATCACAATGAATAACCCCTAATCTATTTCCGATTAAATTACACAACATTTTGGAGATTTGCTACAGTATTATGGCTGTCGGAATTACGTTTTTCAAATCGAAATGCTTATATTGAAATGTTTGCATGAGTTTTCAATTCAATATGAAAAGGCAACATGTTCATTGTGGTATTTCTGGGTCGAAAATGTTTGCATGTTTTTGGTATAGACTTTGTTTTTAATTTTCTTTTAACATTTATTCGTTGAATTTGGGTGTATAGAGGAAGTTAAACCTGAGAACCGACGATCGAAATTTGAGATGGACAAATTGTACCCGGCAAAATAATTTCGAACGGAACCATAGCACTACTCGTAGCATGAACATAGAAAGTATTCGAAGTTCATCTTGTAGAGATGGATGGCTTGTTTTCGTTTAATAAGTTCTAATCACTTAAGCCTCTAAGTTTGCTTCTTTAATGTTAATGTTAGGAGCAGTGCTATGCCGGAACCATTTCATTAATGCAATATAATCTTTAGTGTGTATGAAAATAATGTGAAAATACCACGTATCATTGATATGTAGACCATTCGTGTAAGGAACATTTATTTCATTAATTAAATTATTCATATCTCAGACACAGAACAAGACCATTTTAATCGAATAATGGCAATGGTGTACCGATAATTCAATAGCATTGGGGAATATTACATTTGTTTAATTGTATCCTTTCAAAGTAGATTGATAATAATTCAATAGAGGTACATGATATACAGGTAACATAGATTACTCTTAAATCCTTGCAGTCATTGAAGCGTATCGTACTCTAAATGAATTCGCTTCGTGTGTATCTAGCCATTATTCGCTTATGCAATCATCAAAATACTTTCTTTCAAGTTATTTTTTTGTAAATGGAACATTATTTGAGCTTCTGTACTACATTACATTTACCTATTTGAATTATTGTCTTTTTGTGTACCACTCCAGCTAAATTAAGTGGCAAGTGTTTACCGACGTGTATTAAAAATGTTTGATCACTTCGTTTATGCGGAAAGTGGAGGAAGTATAACCAAAATGAAAAGAAAACAATTTTGTAAGGCGTTTGGATGATTCAGTAAAATGTTGAGAGTATCATGACATGATAACAAATAATCTTCATATCGACGATTTCTTTTATCGATTATTTGTAAGAACAGGTCGTTGATCAATCAGCCAATCTACACACTAATCTTTTGCCTTGTTCTCCCCAAAATGCTGAGGAGGAGGAGGCAGAGGTGGCAATTTTTGACAATCAAACAGCAATTAGAAGCAGAATTGGTTCTTTATCGTGTCATTACAATTTCTGGTCACTACTCGAGAAGTGAGCGTGTTAATCATTTGAAGCGTCCCGAACACGATATTTGATTCATTTCGGAACATGTTTTTTAATAAATATTTGTTTGCTTTGGTACCAATACCTGAACCATCTTCAAAACGAACTGACACATAAGAACATAAGACAGAAAATCTCAATCTGATATTAAGCTATTTCCATCGAAAGTACTTATGCAAACCATCTATAATTCATGCAATGGCATTTTATTTGAATTTCAACAACAACAAAAAATTTGTGGACAGTGAATTAAATTTGGCTGTTAAATCGGGTATTATGGCGATCAAAACCATAAAATGAGATCAAATTAGTCGTTTCATTTCCAGCAATTATTTCGTTCATTATTATGTGTGCCACATATTACCAAATCGAATACGTAATTTAATTATTAAAAACAATTTAAATTAAAAAACATTTATTTAAAATATGTGCTGTAACAATATAATAGTTGTACCATCATACATTCAATCCTGTCACTATAATATTCCTCTTGTATTTTGCTAATATTTCGTATAATATACATACATATAGATAGATAATGACATAAATGTACATAAATTCGTATGTGAAATAGGCCAGCGATACTGATATAGTCATATATTAGATAATAGTCCAAATTTAATTGCAAATGAAATTTAAAACAGAATTTCGGGTTATCAAAATTTAATTTTAAGCTTGACATTGCAAATCAAATTATTGCATGCATATATTAAGCTATCTCACCAATAATATTCTATATTTTTTCTGTATAACATCATACATATCCACCATCCAGCCACCGCACACATACACACTTACACACGTGTTCTGTGCAACGGACAGAGCATTCGTTTATTAAATAAAAATTGATGGACAGTTAAAAGGTTAATGTCCCTAGAGCGGATATTCAAAAATATGATAATGAATTGGTTTGGATTTTGGCGATAATTTATAAATAACAGTAAAGTTGTTTTGAATAATTGAATTTGAATGTCGCTAAATTGACTCATAGAATAATATTTGCGACGATGAACCATTTTTCGGTTGACTGTAATCGTTTAGAACTTAGTGCGGTCGTATATCTGTATCGATTTATATTTATTTTATGGAAATATTGATGAAAAATCTGAAGATTAGATTTATTTTATTCGAGCAGTCACGAAATTAAGATCAAACGCTAGTTTCATCCTCAAAATATGTGGCGGTTAGACTAGAAAATTTTCTGTTAGTAAAATCGAAGAAAATCCCTGAAATATCCATGGAATTCCAAGAAAATCTTTTGAATTTTAATAGAAAATCCTTAAAAATCAATGGAAATTCCAGCAAAATTTTCCTAAAATCATTGTAAATCCTCAGAGGATTTTCTTTTTGAAAATTCTTTGTCAACAAAACTTACAAAAATGTGGTCAATAGTAGGTTCCTCAGAGCCTATTTTCGAGTAATTGATTTCTTGATTTCTTTTTCCCGAATTCTGGAAAATTTTCTTGAATTACTCGATTCTCCCGAAAATTTTTTAAGGTAAATTGAATTTCAATTCTCAAAAACCAGACTCGATCATTTTATTTTTCTTTTATTTTAAATAAAGAAATCAAGACATTCGTGAAATGTTATGAAATTCGAGAAATTTCAGGAAATCGACCTCGACTTCTCGAAAATAGTCCTTGGTTTGAACTATTTAAGAAAGACAGCAAAAAATTATATCAACCGAAAGCGAACCTACCAAATTCATAAAAAATTATATTCAGGTGGAAAGAAATTAGAGGCCGACGTTCATCCATGACGTCCACTATTTTTCTATATTATTAGACGGCTTTCCCATCGTCCACGACTTTCATATGTACCATACAAAAAGGACTTCCTATTTATGGACAGCTCTCAGCTATAGAATCTCTTCCATTAAATAGAGATGATTCGTTTCTAAATTTAGCGCTCACGATTCGTAAAACAATTTTCGTGTGAGATCAACACAGCTTTCAAAAAAGTGTCATCGTCATCAACAGTTGAATTTAAGATTTGTTAAAAAGTATGCTTCTTCAAAGTATGCAGAAACGTACACTAGGACAGTCTAATAATTTTAAATTAATCTGAATTGTTCGTAATAGCAAATTGTTGTGAAAATAAGAACATTGTCAAATGCAATCGAAAGAATTACCTGTTGACGCTTGTTTTTAATTTGTTTATTTATTCATTCAAATTGGAATTTCACAATGTTTTACAATTTTATGTAAACAGTCATCCAGACTGTTCCAAATTTATATGAGTGTCGAAGATTTCTTTATACTTCCGTACTTTGAAGTTGTTTAGCACTTGAAAAGTTTCTGTAGTGAGGAGATTTTGTATCAATAGGATCGTTTCAATCATTTGATGCACATAATCCACTGATTGTGTTTGCGTTTTCCAGCTGCTTCGACTATACAATATCACGCTATTTCGAAAGACAATTTCAACATGACGTTCCTCGGTTTTAATTTGCGTTGCACTGTTATTCGGAAATGTCTTAATCTAGTGGATGATACGGGTTTTCGTTTGAAAGATAATTATTGTTGTTCCATTTAATCATGTAAGAAAATTCAGATATTAGGTCATATGCAGACGGATGCACAGCACAGTTGCAGTGAAAGTAAATTTTGAGTATTCGGCAGATTTATGTGGAATGGTGGACAGTAAATTTGATTCCTTGTAACAATCCTATCATACCATGGTTTCTGTCGTAAAGACTTCGTACGAAGGCTCGACAATTTTTATTTTAAAAACCAGCGGTGCAAGCCTTCATTGACTTTTCAAAAGAAAACTTTGTTGACAATTAATTGCTTCACAATGGTGATTCGCAGCGGGGGTATCCGGTCTGGCTTTTAAAAAAATCAAATCGACACACCCTAATATTCACAGAACCCCAGTAATTGCGGTGCAGACCTTTTAACTAATTTTCAATTATTTCAGTTTGAATGACTCGTTGTCATTCAGTCAGCTAATTTTTTTGCAGTTGTCGGAGAGTGTTTTTTTTTTCAGCAATTTCACTTTTGAACTTCCCACCCAAGTAATCATTACACTTAATAATTTCTGGAAACAAATAATTTCCGTTCCTCTTATTTCGATGCTTCTATTTATTTTCCAATCAAAACCGAATTTCAAATTTCCCTTTTATCATTCTTTTTTATTCAATAAATCCTCACTGACGAGAGATAGATGTAGAGAGAGAGAGAGAGAGTGTGGAATATTATTTTTTGAAATTAATGCGGATCACATAATAAAATACGATAAGTCACTTCTTCGCCTTTGATTTCTTTATACCTATAATGACAATCAACATGAGACAAAGGTAAAGGTAAATAAGAATTTCAATTACGAAAATCATCATACAGTAGCAGAGATTGGCTGTATGTGTGTGTTTGTGTGTGTGTCACCGAAAATATGGAAAATGATGAATATACGGATATATATGTATAAATCTGGTTGAGCTTTAAACTCACAATAAATTTTCCGAGAAAAGAGAAGAAAAAGTAGAAAAAAACGTAATGCAAGGAAGTTTTTTTTTTCATTTTTTTTTTATTTCTTCAAACAATCCCTTCTTATGCAAATACCATTAGAAAATGTGTCAATATGCTTCAAATATTATGATTATCATACAAACGACTTTTCATCTTACTGGGTGGGCCTTACTCGTCTCTGTTGTATTTAAATTTAAGGGGCTGTAAAAAAAATAGAAGAAAACCGGAAAAATTTATTACGAAAGCAAAGAAAAAAAATGTTCATGTGGACAAGCTTCACTTCAAGTATGAATATACGTATACGTAGTTAAGTCGTAAAGCAAAAACTTGATAGTCTAAACTGGGGTGTGTGTATGTGTGTGCTTATTTTGTCAGAGAATAATAATTTAAAATGCAAAAATAAAGCAAATAATAAAAGACAACGAAATACTTCAGAGAAATGGCATAGGAAAAAAAAAAGATTCTAAATTATTATGATTATGCTAAATATTTGATGCAGCAAAAATAATTTTATGGGCAAGTTTGATATGAAAACAGTGTATGAGTGTGTGGATGCGAAAGTGGTGGCTGTGTGTTATAAAACACTTTATGAAAACATTGGAAACATGCATGGATGTATATATATATAAACATGTGGAGAAGAAGCAAAATTTGCAATGTAAAAATGTAAATAAAAAGGGGCGAACCAAGAAAATTTATATGGAAAATGAGGACTCTTCATACTATATCTCGTCTATATTACGAAAATAGCTCTGGCTCTTTGGGAGCAATTTTGAATTTTTCTTTATCATCTCGTATGGTGGGATATTTACATACCTAGTTTATTTGTACGGTGGTAAATGGTAGCGTAAAATACATCATGTGTAATACTTGTTTTTATTGCATATATATATATAGAGAGAGAAAGATAGAGAGTTGAGGAAAATTATGTGTAGGTGAAACGTTTTGCAAGTTATAAGTTAAGAACGTTGGAAAATAGAAAATGATTTTATGCATGAAGTGATAATGTCTTTAATCCTTGACAATCAATTTAAAATGGAAACGTTTTTAAAATCATATAACTAATAAAGTGGTTCAGAGGAGGCGGGAGTTCAAACGATCTGGAAGTGAAATGTCATTATGTTCTTGCGAAGTTAATTGAAATATTTAATATTCATGGGGTTTATTGCATTTAAATTGAATTGAGTTTCATCCGACGAGTCGATTATTATAACAAAGATTTAACGTTCTACATATACTACAAGCCCCGCTGGTATTGCATGCTAAAAAGCGACTTTACGACATTATAATATCTCAATATAAATCTCAAATCCTGATACGGTTTTCTTTCTTCAAAGCAGTGACGAGAGAGCCAATGACCTTAAAGCAATAATGTAAGCGTAAAGAAGCATGAAAATGTATTCGGTGATATGACTCGCAGACGACAATGCAAGTTTGAATATTATAAACATAAAATTTGTGACAGTTTCACATAGAAACATTTTATATGTTTGAGAAGATAAAATGTTCCTTATTCTCACTGTTGTTCTCTTGAACGTATTTGTGCACATGGAAATATATCTTGTCTTGTCATATCGAACGTCATTTTTGCATTGTACATTGTACCGTTCAGTAATCTCCAAAATGCCGTAGGTTTCGATTTCGAATAGTGATCAATTGAAGTCCACAAAATTCATCTATTTAATACGCAATTTTTAGTGTTACACTCACGGAATTTTGAAAACCGACACATTTTCTGTTTCGTGGTTTGCATCTAAATATGAGTGTATAGGGACTGAAGATCAATCGGATGAAGGGACATTGTATTCCACTCAAAAACTATAAATTACCTACAGGTATATAGTTTTTGCCGTATACAGGTTGAGGGTTCTGATACCAAAAAAAATTAAAACAAAAAATGTAGTCTTAAAGCTCACATAAATTCGTTTTTAATCTTCTATTTCATAAGGTTGCGAGCTTAAAGCTTCTTTTATATTCCACTGAAATATTCCGATTTTCGAATGGACTTCAAAAGAAGCTTAAAGTTTTCGAAAGCTCTATAAAGCACACAAACTTTTGAACAGCAATTTCTCGTGTGGTTGTGGTGCAATTATCAAATATAAATTGAAAACATCCCATTATTATTCATCAAATTTCATTTATCAGCGCGTGACGTAACAAACTGGAAGCTGATATCAAGCTATTGTTACAAAGGGGAGGTGGCCTTTAAAAATTTAATAAAATGTGTCGCAAATATCGTATATCTACTTCCCAAGAATTAGCTGATACCATCGTAGGTAACGCTTTTATCTTTGGTACAATAATTCGCAAAAAATGGGTTCACATAAGGACCTGCATCACATTAAATACCATTTTAACGATAGTATGGATATCATTTTTTAGATTTTATTCTCTAGGATCTCTCCAATTGTATTTAATTGCCGCAACTGTTTTTGTACAGATAATTGCGTATATGAGATACAATCCAGCATTTCAATTTGAAAATAAAAATTTGCGATATGTGCATCACGTAGTTATAGTGTATGAATTATTCGACATAAGTTCAGTAACTTCATAAGTGCTGATTTGGGGGGGAAAAAAATAGAGTTATTTTTATATGAAAAAAATATCAAAAATCTATTTAAACTCCATCAATCGTATGTTCAAATTTATTATTCTGTTGCAGTTACATTTTATTTTATTCAATATTTTACGTTTATTGGCCAAAGTAAATAAGCAAACAAACCAAACCAACACATGCCATTGTATGTATATGTTGCGAGCTCCGCAACGAAAAAAAAAAATATATCAAACAAACAGAGAGAAAGGAAGTATATGTTGGAAAAATAACCACCATCACTTGCCCAATCGTCTCATACCCCTTTTATTCATTCTATTCCTATTCATATACTTCATACAACCGAAAGCGATTTTACTTCATGATGGAAACAAGCATTGATTGGTGAGATGGTGGGTGCTTTCCAGTCACGTTTTTCAAAGTGCGAACATCATTTAAAACGATTGGCTGGGAATAAAATGTAACGTACAATTTGTTGGAAAACCAAATAACAAATATTTTTAGCTGAATTGATGCGGTTCGTTGTGCTACAATTCACAGATATGAGTGGGGGGGTTGAATTGTTTATCATAATATTTTCACATAAATTTTTGTAGCAGTAAATTTCGTGTTGTACAGAAAAGCGTGGACTGTAATATACGAAACTGTTGAATAAGTTTTTGAATTTTGCTGCTCCGTATTAGAAGCTGAAATACAGTTAGAAGTATGTAAATTGCTACGCTTCCACCACTAAACATTGAATCCATTAACTTTTAGCTGTACTTTAAAGTCGTATACCGCAGATACCTTAACGAAACTTGAATTCTGTATAATAACCTACCGGATACACCAAAACTCTATTTCATATACAAGAAAGTTTCTAATAAAATTTTCAAAACTTTCTGCTAACACAAAAATCATGGTATCAAATTACACAGGAATTATCTAGCAAAATTTGTTAATCACTTAAAGCAGAGTGCCAAACTATCGTATAAATCTAAGTGCTAATTATGTAATATATATATATATGTCCGTGTATGTATAATATGGGATAATGTACATAAACAGTCCCATTTTATGTGATTAGCTAATACAAGACACATTTTTATAGCTCCAAATAAAATATACTTTGATGTAGAAGTTGCCTTCAATATTTGCGATTTCCCGAGTACATTACGGAAGTATATGAACGGTTGTATGTATACAAGTGTATAACCGCTCACGTGCTAGAAATCGTGCATCGAATAATTATTTTAACACGTTATGACATAAATTTATATTGAGTGAAGTACATATTTAGTATCGTTTCAATTGAGAAATATTAATGTAAACGTGAGATGAGAAATTGGAAATGTTATTTGCGAAACAGTTACGATTTTGCAAGGAGTGTTTTGTTGGGTGTAGGGCAAAGGTACGAATAAATACGAATTTGATCGCATTGCGTTTCAGATCACATACACCGAAAATTATTATGAAGGGGGAAGCCGTCTATATTTTATTAATAGTATGATAAATAATTATGCAGGTTAAATGTTAATTAATGACATCAGATATCGTGATGTGGGGTGTGTGGGATTGGCTTGGCTTGGCGGCATTGAATTATTTTATTGTGGGAGCAGTAACAAATGTGCCGATGGATGGTAATAAATATATAAATTAATATTTATTCCTTGATTTGTATTTGTCGTTAAACACTGCTTCGGGTGTAGCTAAAATATTATTTTGATGTGAACGTTGACATTCACTTTTTAGGTTTCCATAGCTGACCAAAAATGTTTTCGTTAAGTTATGGCAAATCGAAAAGTTTCAGAAATTAGTGCGGTTGAGTGTCACCTAACTTCTGCAAGTTCACACTCAAGTTGTTGTAACTTGTTGCAACGAAAGTGAATTTTTCGGCCAACAAGCGGAACGGAAATTTCCATTTAAATCCCGATTCCAATTGGATATTATTTGGCACGCAATCGTTTCAGCCAATAGAAATTCTCAACGGAAGGGTAGAACGGAAAGTGACGAGACATTTAAATTCAATACTAAACTCGGATTCCCCGAAGAATTCTCAAAGATTTCATTCTGAGTGGAACTGAGAGGAAAATTGAATGAATTAATTTATGCATTCGAAAAAATATCGACGCAGCATTGAATGTAGGGATGAAAAATTTGGACGGATGGAATTTTCTGTAGACACTAGACAGCACTTACCTTCATTTCAATTCGTTTCGGGCTGAAAGTTTTATCTAACTCAAACTCTACATTAAATTTTACGCTCACAAATGTTTCCTTTTATGTTGAATTGTAAAATTAAGCCAATATTAATCAAGTCTGATGGAATTTCAGATAAATGAAAAAGAATTCGTCAATCGTTAAACTCAGGAATTGCAGTTTTATGTATCTAGAACGCGAACAAATTATTTATACCAACTCGCGTCACAGAACTTAATGTAACATTAGTATAAATGTAAGCGGCCGTTTGCAGCTCGAATAATAACTAATTTTTGCCATTTTAAATTTTATTCGCTTTCACGAACTACGTCGAGATCGAATTGCGTTGAAAAATTCAGAGCTCCAACACTTTCGAATAATTCCCGAAATTGGAAATTTTTGAGATTTTAGTTCTCGAAAATAGACACTGAGTTCTTGTTTTTCGTTTCAAATTACCATTTTTAAGTGTTTTCTCGTATGTAATTTTTCACAACTCAGTGCCGAAAAGTAAAACTTTCGTAGGCTTACAGAATAACGTTACAGTGCCTAAGCATTTATCACTCGATGACATAATAGTACATTACTGCTATAAGGCTGTATATAAGATACGTGTACGTATACGAGCACTTGCGCAAGTATTAGTACGAGTCTATTAGATACAGCCTTATATCAGTGAGGTATTTTATCGCAGTAGGCAAACATCTCTTTTTCTAGTGATATAATTTTGCTTGCAAAAACGTTAGCACTCTAGTGTAAATTTTTTTACTATGCTGGTGCATGTAATAAGGCTATTACATGTATAGGCAATAACCTTTACATCACTCGCATAGTAAAACGTCGTACTACACACGGAAAATAAAGTGATATCTCGTATCACGATGAGTAAAAGTACCTCGGGCTGCCGCCCTCGGATACTTTTTCTCATCTGGATACGAGATATCACTTTACTTCCCTTGCATAGTAATGCACTATTATTGCTTGCCCCATACGAAAATTGATTCTTACATATCAATTTGGCCCCTGCGAAAATTGTCGATTACATGAGGGATATTTGCGTGACACTTTCGTCAGGAAATCTCTATTTTCGCGGGGTGCTCGAGTCATTCATGTAAAATCAGTTTTCGTGGGGTGCAGCCATATGAAGGTGAATGCGTCATCTGAAATATTTTATGCTCTCTAACATGAAAACGGGAATAATTATTGATGTTTTGTGTTTTTGGACAATTATTTTGCAGTGGCGAGAGTTCAGTGTGGCAAAAGAATTTCAATTCTTAAAAAGAAAAATCACAAAACTGAAAGCGTCAGCCATATTTGTTCTAGCAATAATTTCAATGTTTGTTATGAACACACATGGCGAGCACTTTTAGTTGCGTATTTTTCACTTCAATTCGAAAACACTTCACACATTGATTAATTTTAGATACAATTCATTTCACTTCACTGCAAAATTTTTCGTCTAAATAACAAAAACAACAAAATCATTGCTTAGAATGTATTATCATGGAACGGAATAACAATTCAATGACAATATGGCACCTGCTATGGTGTGATCACTTCGATCACTTTCGGTACGGAAAATATTGGTATTGGTACAGCAGTACCAATACTGCTGTACCAATACCAATATTTTCGGGATATTTTTATGAAGAAGTATGAGCCGATTTCGGCTGTGTACTGGTTTTATAGTGCCGAAAAAATTTCTATTTGTTTGGTTGATTTTGTCTACGGAGATAGTTGTATTTAAATCAGCTTTTGTTGCTATTTATAGAAATTGATATGTAAGAATCAATTTTCGCATGGGCAAGCAATAAAATAGAATACAGTGCACCCTGCTGCAATGATTCATTACATGGTGGAACAATTTTGAAACTCGCAACTCACGCGTGTATGTTTAAGCGCCTCGATTTGAAAACTGTTATTTTGACGCGGGTAGTTACATACCTCGCCTTCGGCTCGGATATGCAAACTCTACCCTTGTCAAAATAACAGTTTTCAAACCTTGGCGCTTAAACACACACTTGTGAGTTGCTTGTATCTCAAAATTGTTCCCCCATGTAATGAATAATTTTCGCAGGGTGCACTGTAACCTACTATTACTCGTACATAAGAGTACACAATACACACACACCGTATGCGATAATAGTAGATTACATTGGATGCTGCGGAGGTAGTTCATTACATGAGGGATCAATTTTGTGATACGAGCCGAACTCACAAGTGTGGTTATAAGCAACAAGCTTTGGAAACGGTTATTTTGACAAGTGTAGAGTTTGCATATCCGAGCCGAAGGCGAGGTATGCAACTACACGAATCATATTCATTTTTTTTCGAAAGTTTTTAATGAATTTGCTTAGATTGGTGTGCACTTAATTCAAGTGACAAAGTTTGTGATATCAAAACTAAAATAACATCGCAAGTATTGTTTCCATTTCAGTGTTAAAGAATATTTCATGTGATACATTTTTACTGACAAGTAATGAAAATCTGCTGATATGTAATGAAAATCTCCTGATATGTAATGAATTTTCATATGAATATTCCTTCACTTGTGATGTAATGAAAAAGTTCCCATATGTAACGACCGCTTTCCGCGGGTGGGAAATGTACGTGTAACAACAATATTCCAGGTGGATAGGCAATAAAATACTTTGCTTTTGAAAATGGTCGAAACATTAAGTCATGAGTTAAGAAATATATGTCGTTCTCCCTTATTTTCTTGAGAATAGCTATCGAATGCACGCTATAACAATGGAAAGAGAGAACAGCTTTCATTGTTATTTTGAAAAAAGTTAGTAAACGGAGTATAGTGCGATTCACGCGATAAATCTGAATTCGTTCACTACTGCAACCCTGATATGTGCAACGGAAAGTGGTTGACTACATATTATACCAAATTCGGTCTATTGCCCTTTTAAAGCCAGTTTAGAGCGTTACTATTTTTGATATAACAAACTCTTTTCGACTTAAGACCAAGGCCTGTTTGGCCATATATCGTTTAGAAAATATCTTTGATGGAAGGTTCACTAAAAAAATGATTTCTCTGTATACGTATGCACGGCTATAACTGAAGAATCAACTTCAAAATTTGGTGCTAAGTTCAAATCCAGCTTCTTTTTTTTAAATTTTTTAACTAGTGTCAACATGATTTATGGACTGGACAATCCATTATCTCTTTCCACGGATAACAGCAAGCAGAACAATGCCTTTTTTTCTAGAATTGCATCAATTGCATAAAGTCACATTTCGACTTTCAGTCTACAGCATCCGGCGGAAACTCTTTTCATGATTAAATTTTACGATTCATGGGGGGGAAATCTACCGTAAAATATTTTTATGATTCGTTTGTCAAACTGATGAACTTGAGTGACATTTTCAATTTACTATCTTCCATTTCCTTTTAACAACATTCATTCGTTCGTCCATATTTGCTTATTATTTGCACTAAAGGAAAACATCGACTGCAAGTTTGATGTTTTCGCAAGAAAACAATATTTACCAATTCGTGAAATTTACAATTGATACACAATATTCAGCTGACGGTTGTCGTTCGATTGGCTTGGAAACATGCGATTCGATCATGAATACGTATCAAGGTAAGTAAAAGGTGTAGAAGTTGCCAGACCGAAAACATGTTTTCAAAAAAGTTGTTTCAATTGAGGTTCTTTTGTAAACGTCTTCTATTCTTCATAAAATAAAGAAAAATAAAGAGCTTAAGCCAACCGAATAAAGATACGACAATATCGCAGAAATGAGCATCGTAAAATTTCTATAACTCATCAACAGTCAGTAGAATAATAATAATAAAAAAACATCGTGCAGGTTTTCGTCAACTGTGTACTCCATTCTCGACCACAACCCCTATGGAGTGTATTCGGTGTTGCTTAATTTTAAAATAAATATTATGACCATACAAATTCAAACCAATTCCATCTAATTAACTTAAACTAGCTACCAATGGAATGGAAAGGCAATAATCGATACACGTCCCCACAATGATTTACAATTCATGCTCAACGCCACAATCAACGAGAACACCTAAAGCAAACCAGGAAATGAAACCACATTGGTTTTAATAGTTCTGAGAGTAATTGCAGATATATAGTATGGCATTCCATTAATTTTCGGTGCTGGTCAGTTCTGTATGCTGTATGTGTACCCGATGTACCCGAATCATAATTGTAAAATAGTTAAATATTTCAATTAAATTCATATTCAATAGTAAATGGTTGAATGAATCGGAAAACTAAACATAATTATGTGCTGATTCATTAGCGTGAATGCAAAACCATTTACATGCCAGATGCCACTAATAAAAGGGCATATTTGTCCATTGTCCCAGCCCAACATATCAACATTCTATTTCGGCATAAAAAATATCTTTTGAATTACATTATGGCAGAGAAACTATATTTATGTCCATAAAAGTTATTGCCAGAAAGCTGAAACGCTGCAGGTGATGGTAAGAGTACACTTGCTATCATCTCGGAACCACAACTAAGAGTAGCTTGACCTCACGTAGCAAGAGAATGAAATTTTTTATTTCTTTTTTTTTTCTTTCATTTTACTAATTCGCTACTCTTATATATCTACGGTGACTTTTCCTTAACAAATTTCTACAACCTGAATGGAATCTTTGCGACTAAATCATTTAAGCTTCTTTGTCAGAAAAATGTTTCACCTAACTGAAATAAAATATTTAAATTTTCATATCTCTGTTTCCCTGAGCTGAGTAGAATACGGAAAAAAGCAAAATCGTGTAGTCGTGGAACTCAAAAATGTTGAATTGATTTGGTGTCATCATTTGAAAAATTATGTTTATTTCGAATGTTAGCAAACATACACAGATAGAAATGAGTAAGGCTCAGGTTGAACTGAACCTGAAAATTGCCGAACTGATTCATTCGGGCCAGGTGAAAAAAAAAAAAAAAACAAAAACTTGACATGGACTTGATTTTTGGAAAACCTGGTCTCGTCAGAGAAAAAAATCACAGTGACATTAAAACACGTTCTTTAATCCCTAAAAAATCGAAAGTAGTCCTACACGGCCCAAAATTTCAATCCCAAATTTTTAGCTGTGTAGAACGTAATCGAATTCAGAGAGAACATACAAGATGTCGTGATATCTGGTGCAGTATCATCACTGCATCAGTATTGCATGATTTCAATAGAGTTCCGACATTATTGAGATATGTTTTCCTTTCAGCATTCATGTTTATCCACCACATTACAACAGTTCTATTGAAATAGTACAGTTCAATTTACCTGTTTACCTGTTTGTATAGGTTACTTACAACAATATTAAGAAAAGAGAGCAAATAAAAAAAAAACAGAAGAAAGGAAAACAGACTAGGTAAACATTTAGAATTTCATCGTTTCACGTCAAACTAATAAAAGTCATCCCACATACTCGCATCCCACATACATTATCAGCGTGGATTACTCTACACCTCTTTCATACAATCCAAATAAAACCGGCAGGCTACTAGCATTCCGAATCAGCTTATCGTTGATAATGTGGTCAACGATTGGATTATTGTTGTCACAAGCATTAAAGATGAAGGGATGCAATTGAAGCATTGATGTATTCGGTCATTGTTTCGATCTGATTAGAACCAGTGAGTTCAACACAATACTGAAGGACAGATGATGGATAAATTCATCCAAAAATAGGACGGCCTGTTAGGCAGTGGTGCTGGATTTCTTGAGGATCGAATGAATCCGATCCACAAATTGGATTGTAATTGTAACTTCTTACTTTTCTGCACTAGTAATTCTTATATCATTTTCCATGGATGATACCGAACATTATTTAAAAACGCTTTAAGCTCTGACTGGACTACACTGTCCAATTTAAGTGCTTCCGATTTTAATATAAAAAAATACCACAAATTCATTCACAGATTTTATTTTGATGAAAGGGTAAGATATCACCAAAATGTTCAATTTAATGAATTTTTGATTTAATAACGTAAAGTGATTATATACGTCAGGTCGATGTTCAGGAAACCCAACCGAGAGCTAAGCTTAACGTGTGGACTTATTTCGGTTGATATAAACCCCCGAGCAAACCACATTGTACTTCTGATGTCATTGGTTTTGAATAAACATTCTGCAGACTATGTACCTTTGAATCTATTAAGACATGATGCAGCAGTGTGTTGGCTAATGGATTTTATAGGCAAAGGAGTATGGATTTGGAAACTGCTTCATTGACAGATTGATATACACTTATATCGTCAGATATTATGTTGGATTATTCATGGTATTTTGGCGATACCGAACAAATATATTGAGACATAGAGCAATTTAATCAAAAATCAGTCACATAGGTGAAAAAGTTCGATGTAAACCGAGAGAAGAAGATCAATTTGTTAAACAAAACAAAAACAAAGGGGACAGTTCGGAGGAGAAAATGTCTATTTTCTCACCAGTGACAAGAGGAGAGGAAATAGACATTTTCTCTTCCAAGTTATCTGACGAAGCGTCAACAGAACATAATTTTCTCATAGAATGGAGAAAATAAGGAAGAAATACTATGAAAAGTATTTTACTAAAAAAAGTGAGGCAAAGTGAGCTTTACTTCTCGTCGGCTAAACTTTACCTCAAGTTTCTGAGTGGAATGATAGAACTTACATCTTGTGTTTTTACCGACCCCAGCTTCACACAAAAGGTACCATTTCAATCATATGTTCCATTGGTAACTTACCAATTACTATTGTTTAGTATTAAAATGTGTGATGTTCCGATGAGCTACGCAAGAAAACTCCAAAAAGCATGACAACCGTATAATGGAAAACCTTCTCCTCACACTCTGTTGAAAGGACTTGCTCTAATAGGTCGTGTACTATTTTGTTTTTTGACAATGTTTTTTACTACTGCTAAGCGTTTCACGAATCACGCTTGTCTTTTAGGGCCTCCCACGATATCGGATGACTCCAAAAACAATGTTATGTAAAAGTGAATCAGTAGTAAGGCAATGTTCATTTGACAATTCATTGTGAGCCTTTCCCGATTTTCTATTTCGTATGAACAAACTGTCATCTTAACGGAGAGCTGAACGGCGCAAATGCGTAGAGATCGTTAACTTCCATGTATATTGTGAGAATAGGTGGCAAGTATAACTATGAACTGACATGGTTGAGATCACAGTTTACACACAATTTAAAATTATAAACAACTTATTACTTGTAGGACTCTCAGAAGAGGAGTGGGAGTCCTGTGTTTGCATAACGACAATTCATTGTTGTTTACGCAATTCATCGCTTATTTAACAAAAATTGATAGTTGTAACTGGAACATCCTTGATATTAATGTAAATGTGGTGTTATCTCATTGGCAAATTGAATTGCAAAATTCAATTCTCATAAATTTCGTTACAAGTGAAATACAATAAAAATATCTCATTTGTGCATGATCAAATTGAATAAATTGTTTTTGTGTTTATCTGACTGCGAATCTCAGATCCAATAGACAAACATACACATAATATACGAGATTGAAAGTGAACATATTCAACAACAGCAGCAGCAACAACAACAACACAACACACACACGCTTTATTTTATTGTTTTTCTCGTATTATAATCACAAAAAGTTTTCTTCATTTTTTTTATTTCGTAACTAAATGTAGCAATTTTCCTCTGTCATTCCTTCGACTCAATTCGTTGAAAACATATTTGAGCTCTTGGTGTTCTGTCTATTGTTTGAGTCCCGCATTTCCAACTCTATCCATTCAAACCATTAATAGTTCAGACAATGTGTCTACACCTCATTCCTCGCCTCCTACATCATTCACAACATAACTACATAACCCATTTATACATATTTCGACGACTGTTGAAAAAGAGTGTTCTATCGAAATTCCATGTCTTTTCATTCAGTCTAACATATTTCGACGTATACAGGAGTTATTGACATATGACTATGCACTTACGGATATATAGATGGGTTATATCTACATTTCATAGCATACTATAACACCCCCCTATGTATAGCCTGCAAATGTTTCTAAATAGTTTCAACAGATTTTCACAAACGTTTACTTAATGTAGTTTTTCCAATTTCGTTTATTGAGTTTTTCGACATTATTTTTCCACAGATGAATTGGCGTAATGTATTGCTATTACGTTTTGTTATATATACGTATAACTCTCGTGACAAGTTCATATAAAGCGAAATTGTATGCATAGTGCAACTCAATAAAATTTAATTCTTCATTCGATGATTGAAAGCGAGTATTTGTAGTTGATTCAATTACGCAATGCTTTATTGAAACAGAGAAAATGGACGTATGTAAGTCAAAGTTTGAAACAGTGAAACATACAATTATGGAATTAGTTTTGCTATAGTAAACTAATTGTAGCACATGTTCATTGGAAAAAGTTTTTTTTTGTTTCCTAATTTTACGTCAATTAGTAACATTCTGGCCAAACTTAAATTTTGTCATTGAAATCGAGTTTCAAAATTGAAACAAAGCGACTACACCTCGACTCATACGAAGGGTGAAGACTTAATTTTTTTTTCAAAAAACTATTTGTTCTACTATTGCAAACTCTGTGGTACATGTAGCGCCATCGAGTACCGTAAAAAGTCCTTCATCCTAAGCGTAACATCAACGATACAAAAAAAAACTATGTTTGAAGAATGTTGTGAAACGAAATATCGACATGAAGGATGATCCACGTTCAGCTGATTTTGACGATTTTTCGTTCGATCTTTTATGTACGTCAGTTTTCACAAGTAAATTTCCATTTTTATAATTCTGGTACATTTTGACCTTTCGTCAGTTCTTCTCTTATCATTTCAAGTAACACACTGTACAGATACTGCCTTTTTATAGCTTAAAATTACCTTTTAATCGCCACAAAACTACAAACAGAATAAAAAAGCTAATAGCCTACTGCAAACTCCATTTTGTACGGGGCTAAAAAAAGGGTATATTGTTGAACTTTTACGGAATTGTCATAGTTCAATTGATAGTATAATAGTTATTTGTGTATCTGTTTTGGAAGATGTTGTACAAACGAAGTGAGGGCTACATGCGAAAGTATAATAGTATAATAGTTATTTACGTATCGATTGAGTAGGCCGAAAGAGTTACGTATTAAGTTTTGTATGCTTGCTAAGAGGACCGAAAGTAAAGAAATGTCAATTCAAGGGGCGAAAGCGAGAACTTTCGCCCCGCGAATTGACAGTTTTACTTTCGGTCCTCTTAGCAAGCATACAAATATACTAAATTTCGAGCAGATTATTTTACGACTAGATTTTAAAGAATCTTATTGTTAGTGTAAGCTGTATAGCCGTCACGGCTAATTTTCAGTTTCCATATTATACTTGAGAAATCAACATAAAAATATATGTAAAACTCGCAAAAAGCCAGTAAATCACACAGAAAATGTGTCAGAAATTTTTTTTTATACCAACATCGAAAGTTGATACTTTCGCCCTCGAAATTCGGGGCGAAAGTAAAAAAATGCCCCTTGTCATTCAATGTACTATTTCGTATAGGTCATACATGACATGTAATTGAACAGGCACTATGAAAAATCGACCCGTGCAATTTCATCTGTTACAAAATCGTCCAATCCAATATCATTTCTTCCAATATCGTTCTGTCCAATATTGTTCACGGTCTAATTTCATTCTGTCCATTATCTTTATGTCCAACATCTTTCTGTCCAATATCGTCAACCGTCCAATTTCATTCTGTCCAATATCTTTCTGTCCAACATCGTTCTATCCAATATTGTTCATGATCCAATTTCATTCTGTCCATTGTCTTTGTGTCCAATATATTTATTTCCAATATCGTTCACGGTCCAATTTCACTCAGTCCAATATAGTTCTGTCGAATATCTTTCTGTCCAATTTCTCTCAGTCCAAAATCGTCAAGTCGCATTTTGTTGGACTGAATAATATTGGACTGAATGATATTGAACGAAAAGATATTGGACAGAAAGATGTTGGAAAGAAAGATAATGGACAGAATGAAATTGGACGGTTGACGATGTTGTGCAGAAAGATATTGGAAAGAAAGATATTGGATAGAACAATATTGGACGGTTGACGATATTGGACAGAACGATATTGGACAAAAAGATATTGGACTGAAGCAGTTAACGATATTGGTCTGGACGAAAATATACAGAACGAAATTGGACTGGGACTAAATTGTACACTGTGTACGATATTGGACGGGTCGATTTTGCGGGTCACCGTCTTAAATTGAATGGAAAAAAGAATTTCCGACTAAGTAACAATATAACGCACAACAGGCCCATCTGAGGCTTAGGTGCAGGCGTAAAAGCCACCCACTTATTCTAAGTAACAATATAAATCATATAGATGGCGCGTCGCATAATTTCCAATATTGTATATAATATATTGGTTTTGAAATCTGTAGTAAAAATGATGTAAAAAGTGTAGGCCATATGAATTACATATAGTTCAAGTAATAAAGCCGGTACAAAATGGCAATTGCTCATTTTGAGATGAAGCAAAAACCGATACAAGGAGCATAAAAATTGAAACAGAATTCCGGTAAAAACCCACATTTTGTAAATAATGAGTCATAAAACCTACTGACATATTTCTGGCCAAGACATTCTTTAAATCGATTCTTCACCATGAAGCCATGATGGCTCATTTTTGGTCAAATGAAGAAAAATGTAGACCACAACCAGATTTACATTTTTCTCCATTTGGCCAATAATGAGCCATCATGGCTTCTTAGCGAAAAATCGATTTAAAGAATGTCTTGGCCAGAAATATGTCAGTAGGTTTTATGACTCTTTGATGACTTACTCCGTGGACCCAATCTCATAATTTCCTAACCTATGAAAAACGACAATCGTATCATTAAATCTGTTACTTGGTTTGTTTAAAGTATAGTTTAGTCTGAAAATCTTT
This sequence comes from Bradysia coprophila, assembly GCF_014529535.1. Classification (NCBI taxonomy): domain Eukaryota; kingdom Metazoa; phylum Arthropoda; class Insecta; order Diptera; family Sciaridae; genus Bradysia; species Bradysia coprophila. The sequence continues at coordinate 3,069,725 of NW_023503302.1, read as the reverse complement.
TACTTCTTTAGTTTTACCTTATGGTCTTACATTATAAGAGAACACTAACCAGAGTTCATCTCTTGTTGTCGTTAACGATAACAGATGACAAACCGTTTTTGAAAAGTGCATTTGCTTTATATGTATTTGAGCACAACAACACAACTTTATACACGAACAAAACAAAAAATAGCCCAGGGCTATAATAATCCTTTACACCACGGTAGGAGTTGAGTGAAATGCTCTTATAATTAAACAGAGACTCTTAAAAGGAAATTAGCAGTTTATTTTGTTCAGAGGTACTGTGACAGACACTATGACGGATGTGTCTGCTGAAAGTTATTATTTTCCATTATATTTTTTCGAATGATTTCTGTTAGCGAAATAAGTGATGATAAGTGAAAATGACAAACAACAAAAAATGATAAAGAAGCAGAAGCTAAATACATAGCAAATAAATGTTTTTATAAAGTTTCAGTCACACGGACAGCATTATTTTGTTGAGGTGAATTTTTCATGTAACATATGATATGTAAGCTCTACGTTACACTATGTGCTGCTGTGTTTTACTACAACTACATTTTCCGTATTGCAATTGAATATGAATAGTGTCTCCTGTTATATCTAGCGTATTATAAACGTGAGATAAAAATACAACGGCTACGACGTTTCCTTTCATTGCACTTACAGACGCCAGTAGATCCTAGAACCAGGATGACGCAGTAAAAACTTTTATTGACAATCTAAACATGAAGCATATAAAATGTTGATGCAAGTAGAACGAGTGTTAAAAGTCGATACTGAACCGTTTAGTGATGGGACACAACATTAGGAAATAGGAAAACAGTTGATATCAGTTATCAATTGACATCAGTTTGAAATTATTTATAAATATATAGAACTGGTGTTTAAATTCAAACTACCAAAATGCAATGAGTATTTTGAAAACCGTTCGCAATGTTTGGAAAAATCTCGAAAATTTGAATATGAAACTGCGAGGGGGAAACAACAATGGAAAATCTTGTCCCACTGTTCATCTATTCGCCCATTATTAGTCTCTTATTTTCCCATTATTCGCTTATATTTCCACTTATTCGCACATTATTTACCTTTATTCGCCCGAACCATGTCACGTCACACCATTCGCTCGTGTTGTTTCCCCTCGTGAAACTGGCTATTTTGTTGAAAATTGGTTCAAAATTGTCGTAATTAAACGTTTTTGTCTTCGACGTTCTACACAGTGTTATTTTCATCGTTACACTTTACACTTTTGTTAACAAAAGAAACGTAAAAAGAGTCTTTGCTCGCACTAATTTATTTTGAGTGGAAGAAATGTGAAGAAAGTCTATACCTTATGTGGTGAAATACACGTTGCAACGAATAATACGAATGGAACGAAACACCACGAATGAAAAAGTAAAATAATTATCTTAGAATCACGTTGGACACAGCTCTGCTCCGCTAGGAACAGCGCTATGCTTTAGAAACATTTTTAATTGATGAATGTTTGCAGCAAAGATCTGACGAACGAACGTAAAAATGCAGATTACTGAATTACAGCGAACGTCACACAGTGTGAATTTTTTTTTAAATTTGGGCATTTTTCCCAACATCTTGATTTTACGCGGCACTGGACGGTAATTTCATACAGAAATCTATGTTATACGGGTTTACCTACACCACACGCGTGCATGTTACTATTACACCCGTACAAGCAGAGCATAAGCAGTTTTGTTCGGCTGAGCAGACCAGCTAAAAAAACAGCTGGATCAAATTCGTATCTAAGCTCCACTGCCGCCGTCTACTGTATCAATTTGTCAGGCATCTGTACATTTCATTTTATATCTTAACTTTGGCACAAACTTGGTGTCTTTTGGCGTGCTGTGGTACAGCCCGTAGTATAGTGATCATACATCCTAGAACGCAAAGAATCAAGAGCCGTCCGTCGTAAAATAAATGCTTCTCGATCCACGGTCTTGAAAACGTTTGGGTTCTTCTACGCCTACAGATAGCGATAGCATAGCAAACCAGCAAAAATATTGTTGACTAATGACTATACCAAAACAGGAAAAAAAAGTTTTTCCATGCCTAGGACCCGAAAAGTGCGACTTCGCCCTAGGTACGAAATGTACTATTTAATCAGAAGGGGAAGGCTACTCGGACCTAAGTGTTTTTTGAGCTGATTCCGGTAATTTAATACTGAGGAAAAAATTGAAGAAATTGAGGGTGAGAGGATGGGGATGTCTACGAAAATCGAAGTCAGACTTTGTACTTTGTTAAGGTCTATCAATATTGCTGACAATTAAAGAAATGTAATTTATAATTTTAGAATGCATTTCCTAAATGAAGGAAACAGATGAGGTGAGATGTAGAAGAGATTAGATGAAGGAGAGAGACGATGAAAAAAATAGGATATAATATGAAAGACAAGATGAAGAAAGAAGCGACCATTGAAACGATCTCGTACGAGTCCGCGTAGCCTATGTTTTTCTTCTTGCAATTAAATTAAAAGAAATTTTCAATTGAATAATTTTTTTTAAATAAAAATTCGCTGCCTGGTTCCAGTCGCCAAGTCTCGACCTATTTAAATTATGCAAGTATGTAATTATTAAAAGTAATTAAAGCATTAATGTCATTAACGAGCACTTAAATAATACTCAAAGGGAACCATAATTACACATAAAAATGTGGTAAAAAATCTGAATATAACTGCGGGTGTAAAGGTATATGTATGGCGTCCATGAATTTTTTTTATATTTCAAATAATAATCCCTTCGTACATTTTTTTCCCGTTTGCATTGGATCGTTTATTAATGATATTGTGAAAGGCACACCATTTTAATTCAGTGTAGCTAGTATATATTGTAAATTTAATAACGAATACAATTTTTGTGTCAGCCATCAATACCATATCGTATTGGAAAGGGACTGTAGCAACTAAGAGAGATCGGAATTTTGCATTTGAGCGAACCGCATAGCTGATGTGTATCTATTCAGTTTATGTATATGGTATAGAGATGTAGATCTTAATATAATATTACGTACCCACAGACTTTATTTCATCGGAATAAAATCCAAGCACTTAAAATAGAATTCATAAAATACACTCTCAATTTCGAACAGATAGAATCATTTTAGTATCCATCTATACATTATCAGATTTGGAACGATATATTTTCTCAGAACGAAAGAAAAAAAATAAATTATTTTTACTTAGAATATTTTATCTTTTTTTATGTCTGCACATAAAATTTATGTTTTCGATAAACAGAAGAGAATTGTAATTTAATTGCACAAATTCATGAACGTTTTTATATAATATAAATGTTACCCGTACAGCAACTCGACGCAACGAAAAAAATAAAATAAAATAAAATAATCGAAATAAACTTTTATTTTTCAGACAGTGGATTGTATAAGACATTTTTTTTTTGCTAAAAGGAAGACGCACTCGCGACATCGTAAATATAGGATCAGCGCTAATATTAAAGATCGCTTTTATATTGCGTACAAGTTTTTATGATGATTGTGTGTATACAGATCGGTAATGAGAATATACATAAGCTCGTCGCAATGCTATAAGGTGAATATTAGATCTGAGAAACGGTGTTCCTTTACCCGGTTGGAGTTACCTGTTTAACTTCCAGAGATTTTGTCCATGTGTATGCATTCACAATGGTCGCCATTTTTGACGGGGCATTATTGTGGGGAATTATTGTTATTGTTGGACATTATCGTTTTTGTCCAAAAAAGCTGGCGTGCTCTATTGAATTCAAAGTCTTAATCAAATTCGATTAGAATTCTTCTAACTATTTTTTCCAAAATATTATTTCAGTTTAAGTTACAAGTATTTTCAATTTAATTTCCTTTACACTTGCTTCACATTGCAACGTAACGATATCGACGAACTCGATTGAATCACTGACAAATGTTCCTGTGGAATGAAGGCCTTTTATAGCGACCAACTACATGGACTCTTATGAGTCCATAACAACCCATGTGCTTAAATCTAAAAGTTGTTAATTGTAAATTGTGAGGCCAAACTGAATCGTAGGGTAAAAATCTTAAATATTTTCCTTTGCTTGTGGTTGAACGTAAAGTCCGTAAATATTCGAATGTTTCATAAACACATCCGCTCTGCAATTGTCTTCAACATTAACAGATGGGTTTCTTCTAGTTGAGGAAAAGTATCTTTTCTACCAACAGGCGGCAGTGGATATTCCCAATGGTTTTATCATTATAGGTTAACATGTACAATGCAATGTAAAATTTGGGAATGCAAGCAATCTCGTCGTACCGACCTCTGTTAATAACTGATTCAATCGCTAATGAACTTCTACTATTTTACATGCGCAACCGTTGCTTTATTCCCTTGACTGAAAGTCAGGGTCTTACGCCAGAAAATACCGAAAAATGTCTGTAACCATACATGTACACTTTGATTGAAAATGTATGAAATGTTATGAAAAACGTTAATGTCTGTAACCGTTTTTTTCTTGTGGGCAGGATAACTCGAGTAATTCTTAACCAATTTCAACAATTTTTTTTTTAATCGATGTGGAATTAAATTGTCGAGGCTAAGTTCGAAGATGAGCCATGTGGGATTAAGAATCTGGAAGTTATTCCAGAAAAACCTGATTTTACACTGTTGATAACTTCTCTATTAAATACGATACGATTACTTTGATGAAATTTGATTTTTTTTGGATGTGTGTGTAAATCATGTGAATTTGTTTTCGCCAAATATTGATATTAGAATTTATGGTAGACTATCAACTTGATAGTTGACTATCAACTTGTGAAATGTTATGAAAAACGTTAAATGTCTGTAACCGTTTTTTCTTGTGGGCAGGATAACTCGAGTAATTCTTAACCAATTTCAACAATTTTTTTTTTATCGATGTGGAATTAAATTGTCGAGGCTAAGTTCGAAGATGAGCCATGTGGGATTAAGAATCTGGAAGTTATTCCAGGAAAACCTGATTTTACACTGTTGATAACTTCTCTATTAAATACGATACGATTACTTTGATGAAATTTGATTTTTTTTGGATGTGTGTGTAAATCATTTGAATTTGTTTTCGCCAACGAATTATATTAGAATTGATGGTATACAATCAACTTGATAATTGACTATCAAATTTGACAGTTGACTATCAACTTGCTTGATAGTTGACTATCAAATTCGACAGTTGACTATCAAATTTGATAGTTGGCTATTTGAATATCAATTATGAATTTATGTATAAAAAGAACGCATTAGCTATGTCTTTTGTCACTCCAGAATCATCTTATAAAGAGTACACATCGATCTAATGATCTATGATCTAATACCATAAAATGTTTGTCGCCTAACAATGTACAATTATCAAAAATTAAAAAGTATCACATTTTTGTTTTATGTGTGTTTTACCTATTGAAAACGAAAATGTGATACTTTTTAATTTTTGATAATTGTATGAAATGTGAAGAAAAACGTAATTGTTTGTAACCTATTTTTTTTTGTCACCACGATAACTTGAGTAATTCATAACCGATTTTGATGATTTTTTTTTAATCGACGAGGAATGGGATTCCTGAGGCTAAGTTCGTTGATAAGCTATGTGTGATCAACGCTTCGGAAGTTATGCCAAAAAATAGAAATGTAATAAATGAACAATATAGTTGATTTTCGATAATTGGTATTTGATAATTGCTATTTTATATTTTATTAATTAACAAGCAGCATATACCTAAAATTACATATACACTACAGTGAGTATATAGTATTACAAAAGTCAAGCAATTCTAACATTAGACAACTTCGACGAGTTACGGTATCGTAATGCAATATTAGACAGCTCGGACGAGCGATAAGTTTGATATTAGATCAAACCTAATATTGGACAACTCTGACGAGTGTGAAGTTTGCGGCCCGAGCGAAGCGAGGGTCGTAATTCACACGAGTTGCAGTATCGTATTGCAATATTAGACAGCTCGGACGAACGTTAAGTTTGCGGCCAAAGCAAACCAAACACAGACCTCGCACTCAAAAATGGCGTGCCTTATTAAGGAAATAAGGAGGTTTTTTTAAAAAAATAAGGAGAAAATAAGGAATTTTTCGGTTGAAATTAAGGAGAAAATAAGGAGCTTGGAAGTAAATTTTTGGGTAAAAATCTTGATGATTTTTTATACGCACACCCCCTGCACGCTTTTTTAGGCTCATAATCAAAAATTACGAAGTTTTTCAAAAATTCCCATACCCATATTCAACGATTTTACACTAATTTAATCCACTTAAATCCACTTAAACGCAATGGGCCACGTTCAGAAACGAAACGTTCATGACATCTGGGTAAACTTTCACGACCAAAGTACATCGTGAGAAATCTAACCTCAAAGTTAAACTTGACAGCGTTAACTCAACGAAACGAATGTTCACTCAGTGAAGAATTTTTCGTTCCTGAACGCGGCCTATGAATTACCATGGTTTAATAGTAAAAGTTAATTTGAAATTATTAACCTTAGCTTACCGCTACTTTCTTATACCATGTCAATTGTTTATTTTGTGGACTGTGAATATTTACGTGTAAATATTAATAAAAATAATCCACACAACCCACAAAATAAGACTATGGCTCTTTACAACATTCCATTGGTTGTAGGTCGTGTTTTGAACCTCAGGATAAAACTGTACATTTCTCAATATGCTACATTCCTTAATTTTCTTTTAGGTGAAGTAGAGATTTGAGGTCAGAATTATATCAAATTTGTAAACAACACAATAATTTGATCAAATGAATTTAAGTTTATGTAGGTCTTGTTTTTTTGTGTGATCTACCACCAAATAGTTTGTTGGGAAAGTTTCCCTCTTAGTACATCAGTGAAATAATAAAATAATGATTCTTCCCATAGATGACTTGGAACAGGTAGATTCCATTGACCTTTTCAAGCCTCCAACAGGTCGCACACAAGTGGCGTCCACCAAAATTTTGAAACTTTGGGACCCCTGAGACTGACTTTTTGTAAAGTCGATGCTTTAACTGACTTAGTATGACCGCGCTTTTTAGCGTGAGACAGAGGCAATTCTTTCCAAACATTCGTCCGTTACCTTCAATTCTACCCTCCCTCCCCTTCTTCAACACCGCTCTTCCCATTGAGTGGGAAGGTAGCAAAATTACTGTAATCCACGTGGATATTTTTCTTCAGTAAAATCGACAACAAGGAACTACATTTCTATGGTTTGTTTACTAGCAGTAGGAGATCGGGTGAAGATTTACGATGACCCTATTGCTCAGTATTCTGCCGCGCAGCGATTTTTTTTTATTATCTGTTATCCAAAAATGTAGTTTTCTCGTCAAAATTATTGAAAAATAAGGAAAAAAAGGAACTTTTTCAAAAATAAGGAGGAATAAGGTGGTTTTTTCAAAAATAAGGAAAATCAGGAAAATAAGGAGTAGTACGACCCCTGCAAACATTAGACAACTACGACGACTGAAGTTTGCGGAGCGAAGCCTGGGTTGTAATTCACACGAGTTGCGGTATCGTATTGCAATATTAGACAGCTCGGACGAGCGAGAAGTTTGCGATTAGACTAAAACTTATTATTAGACAACTCTGACGAGTGTGAAGTTTGCGGCCCGAGCGAAGCGAGTGTCGTAATTCACAAGAGTTGCAGTGTCGTATTGCAATATTAGACAGCTCGGACGAGCGATAAGTTTGCGGCCAAAGCAAACCAAACATTAGACAACTACGACGACTAAAGTTTGTGGAGCGAAGCGAGGGTTGTAATTCACACGAGCTGCGGTTTTTCCCTTGACTGAAAGTCAGGGTCTTACACCAGAAAATACCGAAATATGTGGGTAACAAAAAAGTTTACTGTGCTTGAAAATGTATGAAATGGCATGAAAAACGTTTAATCTGGGTAACAAAAAATCGTTCAAGGCACGATTTTTTTTTAAATATGTGGAAGTAAAATACCAACGCTAAGTTCGAAGATGGGCTATGTGGGACGAAGGATCTGGAAGCTATGCCATAAAAACAGGATTTTACACTGTTGATTATAGCCTCAATCGAAAAAGATTACTTTGATGAAATTTGAATTTGTTGCGTAGTGTGTGTAAATCGTATAAGTATGTTTTCGATGATGTGCATGAAACAAATAGGAAGAAAAATTTCGTCAGTACATGCCCAGCCTCTAACCGGTAAACATCTCTTGTTAGTGAACTGCTAACAACTTGATAGTTGACTAACAAATTTGATAGTTGACTAACAAATCTGATAGTTGACTAACAAATCTGATAGTTGACTAACAAATCTGATAGTTGACTAACAAAAATCCGTCTACTAAATACCAAAGAAAGATGTTCTTACTGTCTTACGGCAGAAAAATGCCTGCTTTCAAATGAAATGTGGTACATGTCGCGAGAAGGCGTTTTGTTCGTTCCTAGGGAATTCATCCTTCTACGAAATGTAATGAGAAGGCGTTTTGTTCGTTCCCAGGGAATTCATCCTTCTACGAAATGGGTTTTTTTTAAATTTTTTACCAAAGTGAAAAGGCCTCTCATCGTTCCATATTCGTTAAACTTCGCATCTACTCTGATTCAATTCGACAAAATGGCAATCAAACAGAATAATACATAGCTCATACGAGTTTGATTGGTTGATTGAAAATCTTGCTGCAAATTTATAAGAAACATAAGAACTCAAAGATCATTCGGTCTTACGTTCAAAGATTTTTTGAAGAATTTTGTTGTAATGTATAGAGTAATCGATATATTAATGTTCTAAATTTGACAATTTTTTTAGGAATACAGCATATGTAAAAATAAATTAGGATCAAATGTAGGCATTTGTATCAGTGATGCTTCGGAAGTTCAACAATGAAAATGATCAAAAAGATATTGAAAAAAATTATCAGTCAAGGGACCTGACCCGCCCAAAAGGTGGGACCTAGTGTATTGAGCTTAATTATGGTTATCCATATGTTTTGTATTGTCGTGCACTACAGGCATTTTCCAGGATACTCTTTTATATGTGAACGGTATTGGACCCAAAAGAAGCCAAAACTACTTTCAGTAGTTTTTTTTGAGCTGCAAGTAGACATAGACACTACTGATACCGTACCACTGAAAACTTGCACGGGATACTGTCTGACGATAAACCTCAGTAGTAATGATTTCCGGCATTGGCATAGCACCCTGTTCAATTCTTGAGTACTGGTCACATGTAGAGTAATTTACAATATCGATTTACTTTTATGCTAGTGTCAAAGGAAGATCGCTACATCGCTGTATGATACGTTTCACCAGCGAACGGAATTCGGGTATACGGAAAAGGGTATACGGAAAATAAAGTGACCCGATGAGTGAGAAGTGAGAATTCACCCGATTTTCAGCAATCTGCATTTTTATCCTTCCACTCACACCACAGTATTTCGTTTCCTTGCTCGTACTTGCTAGCATAAACGTCGCTATTTACAAAAAAAAATACAGGAATTCGTCCCCTGGCATTTGCCCATTTTTTGTCGACTTGTACCGTACCGACATTACCCGATAACAGCATTTACCCAAGTTCGGTTACACCTTAAATTGAGGTCCTTAATGGTCATTAAGTTTTATTATCAATGACACAATGCAGAATTGTATTACATATCAACTGGTTTGAATACATTCCAAATTGTCATGTAATCTATTGCTGTTCACAAAAAGAAAAATTGGTCGAATCGTTTTTAGCTCTAAAGCGCTTATTTACAAGCTTTAAATATCTTTTCTGATATTTTGGAAAATTTAATACCAGAATCGGAATCCTTTGAAAGAATTTTATGGATCTTGAACAAAACTCCTCTTGTAAATAAATTGACGATTCGAAAATAGAGAAGCAAAACTTTCTAGAATATGCAATCACTGTACAACTAGGCAACTCTAGGGAATTCTATAAGCCCATCATCAATATAGAAATTTGGTACGAACGAACTAGCTTTAACAAGGATTATATGCTTTTTGTATCTTCAACTTAAGTAATAAATTGAAAATACAGACTCATGGCAGAAGTGGAAGAAGTGACAATTAACCCGTCCCATCTAAATTGATTAGTATTCCGAAATTTATGATCTCAATCAATAAATGTTTTCAAAAGTAAATATAGTTGATACGACTTTTAGCGTCACTTCGACACAACGAAACCAGAACCAAATATTTGAAAATTAATTTAGTAAGATTATAGCTAAAAGTTTTCCGAAAATTTTAGAGAATGTTCGAAAGAGGTTTCAGATTTGCAGGGAATTTCCTCAAATATTATGCCTGAAACAAAAAACACTTCCAAGATAATTGAAAGATAAATAAACTAAATTCCTATAATGTTATAAAGCTAAGCGTCGGTTCGGTTTAAATAATATTAATGGCAAGCAACGAATCATCGTATATATATTTCACCGCTTGATTTTACCTTTAAATGCAGCTCAAATGCCAAGACTTAATCAATCTATATACCATAAAAGAAAAAACCACAACAATTTGTAAAAGCAAACTCAATGTAGATGGTAGATGGGAAGAAGACGTTAAACCAACATCGTATAACAGCGTACATTACACATGATTTAAACAGGTTCACATTTTCCACTCCAAAACCATATGAATTTGGGTTAAGTTAGACGACGACACATAGACCCCAGAGAGATAAACTCCATGTTCCTTATGCATATTATATTCTTCTACCATATTATATATATAACAGTCGTATAAAAATCTAACAACGGCAGCATATATATATCCTCTACAGATAAACAGTTTTATTTGTTTGGCTCTGATTTTATTTACTCTTGGAAGAGAAGTACTCGAAATTTAGGTAAAAAATCGTGAAATATATTCATGTCTCTTTGGGGACGTGCATGATTCTTTTTAAATTAAATTTGATCAAGAACCAAAATGAATAAAAAGGAAAAAAAAAAGTTTTCAACATTATGTGAATACTACGTACCGACGTGTTTGTATGGATGTATGATTACTAGCACCCGAAATATACTTATTTCTTCCAATTTCTTTTCGCCCTATCTCTTTCTCTCTTTTTCCATCTATCCCTCGATGCTAATACGATTTGAGGTTTTTTTTCCTGAGCCTGGGGGATATGTATGAAATTAAGAAGTTTATATGTTTTGCGTGTAAATATTTAAAAAACTGAAAATGTATGAATTTGTAACGAATATAGGTCTATCAAACAAAGCTTTGTTTTGTTATACGTATGCCATGTGTAACCAACGAGACTATCCAACAGAAGAATTATTTTTATTAAGAGTTAAAGTTGTACTTTAGCAGCAAGAGAGTAGCATCAAATGGAAAATGTTGTTAAATATGCATACGAACTGAACGTATTGTATCCCATATCCATGCATATACTATACAAGCATACATACCTTGTCAATTATATGCAGCGTGCGAACAGGGAACTGGAGCATGAAAAGTTGTACAATAATTTACTTGGATTCCAAAAATTTGTAGACATCCGTAGCTAAAATTCACGGCAGAACTACCTTCGCTTGAGTAAGTATTTTTTTTTTTTTGCATTATCTTCTTTTACGAAATAATCCCAGAAATGTATACATTATAGGAGATATGAAGCTTAGGTTTTACGAGACTAACGTTCGGTTACAACATTCAACTCGAGATATAAGTGATGAATCCACAAAATTTACATGAAATCTTTTCAATGCTGACTTAATAAGAGCAACCCGACTTTCATTATAAATGTTGTTTCTGTACAGCATTTTGAAGAATGTAATTTTGTAAATGCATCTGTGCTTGAAAAAAGAAAAAAATAATAATAAAATAATGTCCTCGTTCCTACAGATAAATAAGGCCAAACCATAGCGTTATTGCATTTCCTTTGGATGAATCGCTGTAACGTGTCACTGTGTTTTACATTCGACATTATTTGATTTAAATAGTAAAATGGGAGACAGTGGTTACCTAGACAAGTGAAACAATCTGCTGGGAATTGATAGTGGAGAAATTTTTATCAATACGAATTTCCATTTAACTTATGTTAAAACTAATGAAGTAATAGTATGTTGTGTTACAAGTATTGTAATGTTGATTTTTTCAGCACTAGACCCAAGGAAAATTGGGTCGTGTGCTGAAAAAATCTCATTACAATACGTGTAACACAACATGCTTTTTGCCAACCGAGAATTGAAATAGACAAATGCCCAAAAAATCATAATTTTCATTGTAAACACTCACTCTTCAAATTTGATCGATCACATTGCTTTGCATTTTCTCAAACGAATGCTGTAACAACTCATACAAATTCCATATCAACACTGCTTTGAGTGTTGTAATATCACATCAAACGGATGCTGAAATAAGTCACTTTACAACACTCAAATGAGTGCTGAAAAGAGTGGCATTTCAATTCTCGGTGGCACAAAAGATTTTGAATCGATCTGTTGAAACGAATTAACAGAGCCACCGCACATTAAGTGCTACTATAAACTGATAGCATTGGAAGTGTTCATAATAAATTGACGTTGAAGAGAATGTAAGAAATCACTTTGGAAAAGCTCATTCAGTGTTACTTATCAAAGTATATCTAAAGTCATGCATTCATCAGATAACTTTCATCTAAATTGAAGTCATTCAGTCGTAAAGCAATAACCACATGCATGTAAAGGTACATGCCGTCTTTGAAACAGAATTCACAATTTCATGCGATGGCAAGTTGCTACGTGCCATTTTAAAATTTGCAAGCAGCAACCGTTTTTAACGTGTTCGTCATTCGAAAACTATTAAGAGTCAATTCGCCAAAACTTCGAACAACTTAAAAACAAGCCATCAGCGATTTTCGGCGGGTACACAGTAATCGATTCAGGTGATCCTCCTGAGTCATTTGCAACAAAAAAAAATCCTCGAAATAATTATGTTTTCACGCCAGAAATCATGAAAAAATGTACTGCGCAAGGGTGACCAAAATAGTTTTTGTTGCATATCACCAAGAATACGTAACGCATTTATCTGAAATTATGGTCATTGGTAGAGGTGTTGACGCCGCATAAGCTGGCCTTTAAAACATTTCGAAATTTTTCGTGTATGTGGTGCAGTAGCTATTTTAGGGGAAAAAAATGCCAACTTTTGCAGAGTGTCTTCAAAAAGTTACAACGATAGACTTCGAAGATATGGGTGTCGTTGGGTAGGTAGTGACCTCTACTATCCATGACACCATGAACCTACCGCGGCACGACTTTCGTTGAGCTTCAATTTTGATTGAAGTATACTAACAAAAAAAGTTCTCTATAATTCCACTTTTCTTCGCGTCTATTTCATTTTTTCTGACGTATGTGACAATTTTAAATCAGGGCTGCAGTTACTGGCACCTTACGCTTCGGGAAATTTCGTTTAGGGCCTATAAAATTTGAAACAAAACCAACTGATTCAATTGTGTCATATGTTCCTCGGGTATCTCCAGACTTCCTAGTATGGCCAGTGCGGCACTGTATCAAGTGTTTACTAGCATATTAGAATCATATTTTGTACTTTAGCCACTTACCGGAAGGATTTGGAAAATTTTCACAAATGTACGAATACGAAAAATTCGACATATTTCCAAATCCTTCCGGTAAGTGGCTAAAGTACAAAATATGATTCTAATATGCTAGTAAACACTTGATACAGTGCCGCACTGGCCATACTAGGAAGTCTGGAGATACCCGAGGAACATATGACACAATTGAATCAGTTGGTTTTGTTTCAAATTTTATAGGCCCTAAACGAAATTTCCCGAAGCGTAAGGTGCCAGTAACTGCAGCCCTGATTTAAAATTGTCACATACGTCAGAAAAAATGAAATAGACGCGAAGAAAAGTGGAATTATAGAGAACTTTTTTTGTTAGTATACTTCAATCAAAATTGAAGCTCAACGAAAGTCGTGCCGCGGTAGGTTCATGGTGTCATGGATAGTAGAGGTCACTACCTACCCAACGACACCCATATCTTCGAAGTCTATCGTTGTAACTTTTTGAAGACACTCTGCAAAAGTTGGCATTTTTTTCCCCTAAAATAGCTACTGCACCACATACACGAAAAATTTCGAAATGTTTTAAAGGCCAGCTTATGCGGCGTCAACACCTCTACCAATGACCATAATTTCAGATAAATGCGTTACGTATTCTTGGTGATATGCAACAAAAACTATTTTGGTCACACTCGCGCAGTACATTTTTTCATGATTTCTGGCGTGAAAACATAATTATTTCGAGGATTTTTTTTTGTTGCAAATGACTCAGGAGGATCACCTGAATCGATTACTGTGTACCCGCCGAAAATCGCTGATGGCTTGTTTTCATGTTTCATACAACTTGGTTGAAGTTTTGGCGAATTGACTCTTAACTTTGAACGGTTCAAATAGTTTTAAATCATTAATGGATACTTTTTTGCTGTTGAGGCAACCTGCAACGAAAACCAATTCCCACATCAAATTGTTGAGATACAAGTTTCGATGCCTTTTTGAATGCCTTCAACAATGGAAAATGTGATTAAATAACATTTAACCATTCTAGTTTGATGCAACCTGATTCCTGGATTGTCGCAGGCGATAGATTTGGGACTGAAGAAATTGTTTTAAATAAATTAAATGGAAGACTCGGTCGACCCAAATCTTTCAGCAATAAGATCTAAAAATCAGGTTGAAGCATATGAGAATATTAAGTTATGTGAAGATTCACTTAATTGTTACCTGGGATTATTTTTGAGAAAATGCTTTCCAATATTTTTTTGAATTTTTCCAAAATTTTCCTAAATTTTCCACACAAGAATCAGGAAATTTGGAAAAATGTAAAAAAATTGGGAAAATATGGAGCAAAATATTTTCCCAAACATAGACTCTATTACCGATCGTTGATCAACAAATACAAGGGTCTTTACACAAAGCTCAAACAAATACTTCACCTAGATTGTAATTAAAATTAGAGAGATACTAAAAATTGAAAATTGCTTGTCCTATGCGAAAGTTGAATAGCACAAAGGAACTCACGTAAAATGAAGCAAAAATATTCTTCATGCAATGGATCATTCAATTGGTGTGTGAGAAAGTAGCAAGGAAGGTTGATGTGTTCAGCAGAATATCAAAGAATCTCACACTCAAAGCCAGAGTCAGCGTCTATAAATCAATCATAGCACCACACTTTGACTACTGTGCGTCACTCCTACTAACAGCCAACAAAGCGGAGATGGACAAAATGCAAAAACTACAAAACAGTGCTATGCGAATAATCCTCAGATGCAGAAGAGACACAAGTATAAAGAGTATGCTTGACAAATTGGCAATAATGATAAAGCAAAGAATATGGTTCCAGAAGTTGAAGTTGGTGCATAAAATCAAGAACGGAATGGTACCGGGATATCTGGTGGAACAGACAAGGATGAATGGTGAAGTGCATGGAAGAAATTTAAGCGGCAGAAACGACTTCAGACTACCAACAGTAAAAAAAAGCGACAAGAAATATGATGTGGTATGTTGGACTGAAGCAATTCGACGATATGCCGATTGAAATAAAAAGTGAAAAAATAACGAAACGATTCGAAGTAAAGTTAAGTGAGTTTGTGATAGATAAGATTGAATTAAGGTAGAAAGATGATTGAACCAAATGTAAATAAATGAAGAACTTGAAGATGATAAAGTGTGACGATGAAAAATGAACGAATGAATGAATGTAGAGACAGGAAACTGCAAACGAAAGGGAAAAAAATAAACAAATTATTATTATTATCATTTTTGCAGGAGGAAACCGCCATGTAACGGTCAACTTTCACATGTATGGGGCAGGCAGTAAAATGTTACACGGTCACCACACTTAACTATAATAAGGTAGCGCATACGCATAAACTTCGATACAACAGTAATTTACGTTCATAAGAATCAAATGTAGTTGTGTAAATTTTGTTGATCCACGGCGAAGCCGAGGTCAATAAACACAGTAAAATGTGACCTTTGATATTTGTTCCGAGCTCTCGAGTTATGTAGAGGATTTCTTAAGTTTGATTAATTTATAATTTATTATATTTCATGCAACTTGCCACTGTAGCAAGTAGAAAAGTCAATAAATCAAAAAGATTCAAAATTTCAACGTATAAGATCGAAAATAAATAAATCCCTGACGTATTTCCAAAACAATTTCGAAAAGTCATTACCATCTCTGACTGATATAAACTTAAAATATGAGACAAGGAGTTCAAGAAACTTTATTGCATCACACGAAAACGAAAAACTTTACGTTCAGTGGAAAGTTTTCATGGTACATCCATCCAACAATGCAATGCACACATAATGTAAAATATTTTTGACCTTCTCTTTGCACAATAACCGGGTGCATATTGACCAGCCAAGAACCAAAATCATTTTCAATAAACATTTTACAAATGACCAACAGCTATTAATTGTATCAATTGGACGTGTTACGTTAGTATCTGCTCTGTTTTATGACAAATTTCCTAGATCGAATAGAAAGCTCATTTCGCACCATAAAAGGTGATTAATTCATCCGATTGATTATGTTTAATAATACTGAAAGTGCATTACAACAATGTAATAATGCAGCACACATGCCATAAGCCGAACCATATTTTAAAGTTCCCATAATTACCTTCATAAAAACGAATTTCCGATATTGTGAAGTTGTTAATGCAGTGCAACAGCAACATACAAAGACAATGTCGTATTTAATATCATCAGAGAGGATGATAAAGGTCTGCGACTGATGGTGAAATATGAAATTTCTGTGAAACTATGTGAGCATAATGCTCACATTGTGTACGCTCGTATATAACATAATATGTAACGTACGAGTACTACACGTCCTCGTCCATACTATATACTACCATGGATGTTTTTGTTGTTCGTATGTGATATAATAAATAGTTTATGCATTCAACTATAGTTATTAATCAAGTGGCTATCATAACTAACAATTTTACAAATTGAATTAGAGTTTAGAGTTTTGAGTTTCGCTCTTCGGTTTCAGCAATAACCATACAACTCCATACATCATTTGTACATTTCCAATGTGGCATTTCTTCGCTGGTTTCAAGTATGGATTTAAATTGTTACACGATGGTTTTATATGGGAAAATCCCCTTGTATTTATATGGTATGTATGGAATACGCTTATATTGAAAATGGTTATTTGAGATGGAGATACCGGAGGGGGGTTGGATATTGGATGATAATGTTAATAATCATCATTGAAAGGGACCACAGTTTTGTATTGTATACAATCTATATAAACGGGCTGAACATAGGCATCGGTAGCTCTCAGCATTTAATATGAATGTGAAATAGGATTGAAGTTGAATTTAATTGTAAATACTAATAATTATACATATAGTAGCGCAATGGAATGTGTAACACATCTAGACTTATGTTGAGTAAATATTTACGATGCTCAAGCGGTGTGAGTTTTGCGAGAGAATATGGTATGGGGTGGGGAAAATTGTAATACATTATTTTATGTTGGATGGTTTATATTGAAACACAAACTATACGGACTTTCTAATAAATAATATTGGATGTGGTGCGAGATATGCTGGTGGTATATAAATGTTGTTGTTGTTATTGTTTCTCGCATAAAACATTGAATATTAAGATTATAATTTTGAGCGCATTTATTTAATCGTGCTAAAAGGCTTTACAAAGATTGAACTTTTGTAATTTCAACGTGATGATGGGGTTGTTGGGATACAATTGTTCCTATTGTGTTCGGGGACATGCTAATGAAATTTGAAAATGATGTAGTTCGAGATGGTAACTGGAACGGCAAAATAATGGCCCATAAATTTTAGGCAACGAAAATGCAGGCAGGTATACGAGAGAACAAAAGCATTCGGGATCGGATAGAGTTTCACAATAGTTAAGTTGGTGGTGCTATTTCCGCCCAAAATTAGTAACAAAAATACACATTACGATGCTGGAGCGAGTTGAGAGACTAAGGTATCGTTCGCAAATAACGGACACATCTTCGGATGGATGTGGATTTCCGGAAGCCTACACTACGCTTCCGACATTTTTTCATTTTTCGCATACGGAATTCGTTAATTGTTTTCAATCTGCATAGATATTCTAACTAACATTTCGAGGCCCTGGGAACAGAGAAATCATAACAGATGACGTTGCTTCCGCCCCACAGGGCATCTGGTATCATTTCTCAGCCTAGGATTGGAAAATCCAATGCGATTTGCAATAATTCTACTAGATAAATATCTTAAAAGATATATTCGGTTTGTATTGGCGCAATTCGTAGATTTCCTAAAGAAAACATTGCATAAGACACGTACGTTCGTATTGCTTTAAGAGCAAAATCTTCCCATAAGTAGTGATAATTGTCTCAGCTAATACTTTTTTATTACATCCCACTACAATCTGTAGAATTTAGCATCCGACACAAACGGATTGTATCTAGTTGAAAGTAGCTTACTTTCAGTATAGAAAAAAAAACTAAAAGACTGAAACGCATAAAAATTCATGCACAAGCTAACACGACAAATTTGTATGCTTACTTTCAGTACAGAAAAAAAATTAAAAATTTTACAAAGTTGCATGTTGTATGTCTTTTTATCAATTTTTTTTTTGTTTCGCATAAATCAATGTGCCTACCTAGAATAGAATTACATCTGAGCTCAACATTAAATTCATTTTTCAGTAAATTATCAACATCTACAACAACAGCAGCAACATGACGGGACGTGACAAATCTCTTAAAGTACCCGAAGAGACTGAGCAGCCACCACAAGCAGGTGCATCGCGTAAGTTTCCTCAAATTTTTATTTAATTTTCTTTTGTATCGCGAGTGATTGTAGAATCCGTAAAGTGTGTCATTCCCCTTCATTCATCTGAATCGTCCGTCGTGACATTTTACATTTTTAGAACGATTTCAAAACCGAATTAATTGAATCATCATTGCAGGTGATGAATCATTGTCTTCAAGGCGTTCATTCGAAACCGAACAAGTCGAAATCATTGATTTGCAACGGGATGTACAAATCACAGATCAGGTAAATATATCATCTCTAAATGACCATTAGGTAGCGACTGACTTTGTTTTACCCAACTCACACAATTTGCCCGTTAATTGTCTGAGTAGAAGCAGTTGCATTTCTTGTAAATTGTGCCTTAAATTAATGTCATTTTTAATTGTAACTTTCAGATGCATGTTGAATTGGAAGAAATTGGCAACAGCATAGGAGCTCCAATCATTTACAGACCGAAACGTTGGTCAAATACGATCGGAAGAACGAAGGAGTTTGATTTGGTGGTAAATTCAACATACGCGTCGCGAAAACACGCCACAATTACATACGATCCGCTTGACAATAAGTTGTTAATAATGAATTGTAAGAGCTTCAATGGGACTTATGTCAACAACAAACTCGTCTCGACGACGACAACGGTCGACCTGCATGAAGGCGACGAAATTGGTATCGGATGCGCGACGTCAGAGGAGAACATAAATAATCCAGATTGTGTTGTGCTTCGCGTTTGTTTACGTTACACGCAGCCCGTCGACAGGACACATACGAAAAACGAAAGTAATTTGAAACGGCAAGCAGATGGAATTGATCAGTTAATTCAACAAGAAAATTCCACTCATGTTTTCCCGCTGGGCCTACCCGCATCAGAGTGGCCACCGATCGGTCGGTTTAAACGGAAGCTTCAAGACGATGTAAAATTGAGTAATGTCGGCGACACAGGTCAACGAGGCAATACATCGAAGAAACGTAAACTGCAGACCCAGCTGCAAGATTTCTTCGATTCAAAAACGAAATCAACGAAAGGAGAGAATTTGTCGCCACAAGATGGGAGTCCAACACCGACCAATGATAATAATAAAGCGAACTCCGCACCGAAAGTCACCCAGCCACGGCCACCAATAAATTGGCAATTTTTTTATCATTCAACCTCAGCTAATTCGTATTCCGCATTTTCTTCCAGCAATCACTGCACCAACAATAGAAATCTCGTCCGATACGGAAGAGAAAAGTCAACGAGTCAGTACATCGAAGAAACGTAAACTGCAGACAAAAAATGTCGGCGACACAAGTCAACGAGGCAATACATCGAAGAAACGTAAACTGCAAGATTTCTCCGCTTCAAAAACTAAATCAACGAAAGGAGAGAATCCGTCGCCACGAGATGGGAGTCCAACACCGTCCGATGGTAATGATAAACCGAATAACGCACCGAAACGGAAACGCGAAAATCGATACACGAAGAAGGAGGATCGGACATACAAGTCAATCACCGTCGTCAAATGTGCGCTGGGTTCATTGTTGAAGGCCGACCATCGAACCATCATCACGGATTGCATTGAAGACATGTGTCGCCACGCTACCAAGATTTGCGTGCTAGGATCATTGGCAAAGTTAGATTTTGTGAACGAGGAATACAACGATGAATCGGACGTCTTCGATCAAGATCCAGCACCATACATTCAACGCATTTTCGAAGGAGTCACTCAAGGCGGATATTTTGATTTCATCGGCCATCTACCTGTAAATTTCCGTACTTTGCTGGAGCAAAGTGACGTGGAGAGACCGAGTAGAAGTTGTCTCAACAATGCCATCAAGAATCTCCATCAAATGTACTTAACGGTGTTTCATACGAATATAAAGACACACGCTAAGCGACGGATTGTGAAGCTGTTTACATGGTGGCATATTCTCGATCACAACCGGAAACCCAACAAGCAGGAAACGAAATCATTTCAAGCGGCCGCAAATTTCGCATTCAACAGGAGAAGCAGATGTAATCGAAACGCTGCGCTGATCGATCGCTTGGTTGAATACATTCCGGACAATATCACCGCCGATAACAGGGACAGCAACGAACGCGGATTCTTGCAGGATTTACTGCAAAAACAACATTTTTTCCGGATTGTGCCCTTATTTGTGAATATCCAAAGAGACATAGACGCTTACCAGCTGTACTGCATCCGCCACTACCAGCGAATGCTAATGTCCAATTTCGCCGTTGTGCCGCTACACTCGTATAAGACGAAACACATACAAATCGATTCGGATACATGGAGATTGTTGCTTCAACACTTGGAAATACATCCGACAAAATGGAATGCCAAACGCACGAAGGAAGTTGGGTTGACTTCCAAAGAATTTAAGGCGAATGAGCGCGAGCATTGGTTGGCCTACCTTAACGAAAAGACACTGAAGCGAATGGAAAGAAATGGGAAAAGATTCAAATGTTCAATTTCAACAGACAGTGTTGCTGTATCGATCCAATTTGAAAGTGATAAAGATCCGCGACCTGAATCATTCGAAACATTGAAAAACAAACAGAAAGCCAAATACAAACAATTCAAAAACCGGTACGAGAACGGCGAATATACCCGAATGATAGGACTGGATCCCGGTTATAAATTATTCATCAGTGGCGTAGTACGTGATGATCCAGCGAACGAAGAACGATTGGTGAAATTGAGTAGCAGACAATACCATAACATGACATGCCAGAATATACGGGACCGAAAGTCGAAAAATTGGACCGATGATTTTGAGCGAAGATGTCGTGAGGAAAGAGAAGCACACCGTTCGACCTATCAATCCGTGATTAGCCCACAATCGAGAACGTATCGGGTGTACATAGCGCATCGGCTTCAGCATTTCAACGAAGGCATCGACTTGTACACGATGAAAAAGTACACGCGACTGCAATTCGACAAATACAAACGGGCTCAGTCGACAATAGACAATATTGTGAACGATCTGGTGACACCCGTATCAAGTGGCGAGCGAAATCTATTTGTGGTAGGCGGAACTGAATTTCCATCTAATTCACCGATTAAAAAGTACAGACGGTGTCCGGGTGTGCGCAAGTTTGTGGACGCAGTGAAGAAACGAGAGAATTGCGACGTAGTATTCGTCGATGAGTACAACACCAGCCAGGTATGCGGAAAGTGTTTCAGATATTTCAAAGGTAACGCTTACGAAAAGGCACGGCACGAACGATGGGAAAGACAAGGGCATCGACACCGTACCTGCTCGGATTGTGAGCCAACAAGCGACTACTACTTGCAACTGCCAAGTTCGATAGTAACACGAGAATCGCCACACGCAATCACGATTGATGTTTTAGCGCGAACGCAACGAATGTTCACGAATCACAACGTAACGTACAACGAGGCGGCCGCTGCATCAAAACAAATTTATTATGCGAATGGCGAAGCACGATATCGAAAGGTTTTCGAGAAACAGGCGAATTACATCAATCGCGATACACCGTTGAAGACGGTGTGGAATAGGGATGTTTCGGCTGGTCGAAACATACTAATCAAAGGACTATGTCTCATAAACAGGCGAAGACCACCGGCTTCAATGGATCGTCCAGCACAAGAAGAAGATAATCAATGAAATAAATAAAAATTGTAAAACTTGAATATGCATCCCAAACAACAGTACACAAAGTTTACATAATGTTATTGTAAGACAGTGTATCTAGTTGAATGAGAACATTAACACATAATCCCTACAATAAAAGAATGTGTCGAAAATTAATTTTTATCGAGTGTAAGTACAACGATCTGAATAAAGTTTCGTACTGTACATTGTCGTTCATGCACTACTATATATAGTGTCACTACACAATTATGAAAACACAATTAAACCTTGAATGCAATCCTTACGATTATATTGATATTAACACCACGAGTTTAACGTTTTAGTGTATACCACCACGAAGACTGTGTCTATATGGTACATAGAGGAACTGATAAAACAATGTCGGAAAATTGTAGACAAAAGTATTCAACAGATAATTTGAATTCTTGAATGTTCCTTATCACATTGGGAATGTGCGAACTGAAATTGCAGTCATTTATTTGCCCATTGAAAATATACATCGTATAAACCCGAAAAATGTGGTGTTTTACGGTAATCCAACAAATCTTTATTTGCACAAAGACCGTATCGAAAAACAAGATATACCAGCCGATTAATAGCAACAAAAACGATCCCAAAACAACAACCTTACAACGTACATAAATACCCAATATAATATTATATTGGAAAGCATATATCTTCCACAAAGTATATCACGTAGAGCAAATATATCTAATAACAAATTTATGGTCGGAAAATTTCTTCTCTTATCCACCAAGAACTAAATACTATACATTACGAAACCTCTTTGCTTCTGGGGGGGAGAGGTCCTCTCCCCAACTGCCTATATATGTGCACTAGAGTATATTGGAACGTATGATCTGTATCTGGAGTGTGGGAGTTGGAAAGAAAATCCCGAAAAAAATGCTACTCGTTCGAAACGTGTGATATGCTACAAAGTGAACCAATTGAAAGAAGATGGGTCAATAAATTTCCACCGATTTTTATATATATCGTAAAATCACTTAGCACAACACATTCGTTTCGAAATATGTCTAATACATTTTATTTTGCAGTTTTTCACAACCTAAATACCCTGTTTCATATAAAAGCACATATCACCTCTTAATAGGAGAAAAAGTTTTATTTTCCTTCTTCCCGCATTTGCACACAGAACTATAACGTGTCCAAATCACTCACTCCCCGCATCAGCACACACATAAAAGAAGTTTTTCGGTATTCCTCGACTATACTTTATTGGCAAAATAAGAAAATGGTAACACAGAAATGAAAAAAAAAAACTTTACGTGCTCTTTTAATGTTGTTTTGTTGTTATATTTTCCATTCGACGAATTGATAGAATCCGGATGGATATAACGATTCTCCATGCAAACATTCGTACACACACATTACACCCAGTAACATTTACTATAAAGCATACTTATACGTACCGGAGAGAGAGCCGAGAAATTCACCTTGTTTTTCATATATGCGTCTAAAAAATGTATGGACAAAATAACGAATATCTTTTATATTTCACGATTCATTCTAGGAATTTAGTAAACAAGTGGAATTGACTCAATAAAGTGAATGTATATTGTGTGTATATATGGTATGGATGGATATATATCCACATATAGATGAATGTGTTATGTATTTGGATGTTTTTAAGAAAATCTCTGACAAAATTGAACTTATACACACCGATGTTCCGAACACACATTTTGCCTTCAATGCTTTAAAGTTTCACCTAACATATCGTATATTTGTTGAATAAGTAGCTCTGCTTTAGAGATGTTTAGTATGGTTTTACCTTCATTCTTATTCACTAGTGCCGTTCCCAGATTATTACATATACAACACATGTCTGTACGGGAGTTATACACATCTTATGTGTATATATGAGAGGTTTAAGAAAAGGATACGTTTTGTAAGGTCATATATACAAAGATTTTGTATTTATATAAGGGAAAAGTAGATATTTCACACACGATACCACTCTAATATAGAATTTCTATACAAACAAGTAGTTACAAGGATATTCATATTATACCAAAATTGTATACACAACAGTCCCATGTGACCAATTTTCTTTTATTTGTTGCCTTTTAAAAGAAAATTCTCTAATCCATCCAACATATACGTATATAAAACTTGTTGTAGAATGTTTTTTGTGGATTTGAATTAACGGTACAAAAAAAAAACAATTCCAAGATCTATTAGATTGATTTAATTATTTACGTAATGAGCCTTTGATGAAGAAAGAGTTAAGCTTTACGAACAAATTATGCTAATAGATGAAATTAGCAAATTAGATCTTATGTCTTTTGATGTTTTGAGTTTACAAGCAACTAAAGAATTTTGGTTTGGGTTAATAACTTAAACTTTTAATATATTACGCAGTTGTTACAGGAGACTTTGTTTGAAAATGTTTAATAAAATGATGCGAAACTTTGCGCTCAATGTCTTGTACGTTAAGCGAACCTTACTCTTTAAAAACACTAACACCCACACAGAAATAAGTTGAGAAAAATTTCGAACGTAGAATCCTCTTATCAATCGAATAATTAAACAGATATATAATGGAAAAGTCTCTCGACAGAGTGAAGAAGAATGAAGAATAAAGTCTCGCGAAAACCTAATAATATTCCATGCAAGCTCGTTTTTGTGCCACGAAGTTTTCATGCACGCCAAGCTTCTTCTACATAATGTCTTCAAACATTTAAAGACTCAAGATATTAAAATGTAAAGCGCGATGTATGGTATGAGTTAATGGACGAATAAATTTTTTCCGTTGAAGTTACATGACGGGTTTATATTAAACCAAAAAAAAATGATATTGGAAAATCAGGTTTCGTTATTTGCATTCTTTGGAACATAAATTTTAAGAGAACACATTCTGAAGAATTTGTATGCAATTGTAGTCTGTGTATGTTTGGTAAATAAATTTTCCAAAATTTCGCTGCAATTTTCTAAGAATTTTCCATAATTTGCTAACACAAAAATTTAGGGAATTATAGGAAATTTTGAAAAATTTATATTTTTGGAAATTTAGAAAATTAATTCCCCGAAAATATACATTGATTGCAGTGGAACTTTTAAAGAGCTCTGGTGAAAACAAACGTCTCAAAAGTTTGAAATATTTTACGTAGTCTCATGATCTCAAATATATTGTCGGTTGAGACCATGAAAGACTACGTATTTTAGCCCATTTGCCCTTTAATTTTCCTTGTCCTACTATCAGAACTTTATATATTCAACCACATTCATTTCGGAACTTACACAGTCAGAGAAGCTGAATAATTTTTACCAAAAATTTTGCTTATATCACTCCATAAATGTGCCCAACCATACATACGTTGTTCCTCACAATATCGACTTTATTATTCTTTTATTTCAAGCCTGTCCCAATAAATTTTCAATGTTCATACACCGCAAATAATAGAAACACCAAAAATGAGACAAATGTACCATAGCTTACAAATACAGCCAGTAAAAGTCTATCGACCACATACACAATTGTGTATTACACATAACAAAAATATGATATTCCGTACCATGCAATGTAATCTAATGTTACGCCATAAAACTATGGCCCATATATTTCTACAGGACGTTTCTGCAGGAAAAACAGCACACATAAAAAAATAGACAAACACGCCTCAAAAATACAGTCGAAATAATGAAAAAGATTTTTCATTTTTTTCCATTTTTTTTAGTTAACTGAAATGATTTGCCGCGGCGAAAAACTCTTTTCAACTGTATACTTGGAATGCCATTCAAACTAACACTTGTGACAAATATCTGGTGGATTTTCAGTAAAAGAAAGGTATCACCAAATATCAGAACTATAACGCTGTGTGCTTGCTGTTTTGTTCTCCGGGTACTCGTTGTTATATATGGATATAACAACAACGAAAAAAATTCTATTTTACACAATACACAAGTTTCCCATAACATAACCCAAACAGAACTCCCAGCCACAATTTCTATGTAAGAGGAAAGACGAAGGAGTTTCAAGTGGGTCGCAAACTATACGCTATTCACTAGTTCCCATAGAGTTTATACGAAATGAGAATATTACAATGTTATAACCATATAGATTGAATTTGTGGGCTATATAATGTGCTCTCTGGTGGAATGTTGAAACAAATATAATAAATCTGTTTTTTGGGTAATGCTATATACATTCCGGTGAGTGCCACACAAATATCTGGTACAATAATAGCTTTGTGTACAAAACAACATCGAATTATGCAGGAACAGTAACAACAAAATACATCTGTAGGATGTAATTTGTGCGGAGCAATGGAACGAATGAATTGTGGTTATTGAAAAATAAATCAGAAATGAGAATTCTTTTATAATTGTTCTCTGGAAAATACGCTAGAGATACGTATGTTCGGGACGTACTTATGCTGAGCGGCGAGAGTGCGGTACAGTTATGGTATTCGGAAAAAAGAAGAAGTTAAAATTCAGTTCATTTTATGAAGCAATCACATAATTATGACAGAACGACGGTTATGGTCGTTTTTATGAGGTGACAAAATATCATAGAACGTGTAAAAAAATAACATAATGGACTGGTTGCGTATGCATGTTGCCTGTAAGCTAACTAATTACAAAATGCTAGCTATATCTGGATCACAAAATGCAATTGAAACGATTAGCTGGCTACAAATTCAAACTCATAAAATTTTGTTTGAAACAATGAAATTAGACTATATAATGCCTAGTGGCTGCATGGTTGCATAGACACATATATCTATAATTTTCTGTATTACGAGTAATTCCAGCCATTTAATTAATGACGAAATTGCTATACGAATACCATAATATTTATCCGCATTTTTGATGCTCATTTATGGAATAGTTCGGTGTATAGTGATCGTGTTGAATTTAGGTGTAAAGTAAAGTACACGTTAAGTTATGCGTTAGCGCTAAATTGTTCGAACAGGAAGTTTAGTTCTCAGTGCACATTGCAACACCCAAACACATTGAGTGTGATGCATAAGTCCGTATCACGGCAGGATCTTTCACATTTAAATGTGTTTGAAATTATTTTTTTATGTCGATGACGATTGCTTCCTCGCCCACATTGCCAACACATCCAATGCCGAGAGTAAGCCGACTGAGTCGGTACCACAAGCTAAAAGAACTTTGTAATCCCGACATGTATTAATGAAACAAAATATTAAACTATACTCAGTGGAATTTAATTCATTTTCCATTAGATTATTTAAAAATGATTTGTTGGAGTTGTGTTGTGCTGAAAACTCCAGTGTTACAGTAGAGAGACAAAGAGAGGCGCGGGGATGAGGTGGAGATGGCGTTGATGGGGTGGATCTGTTTAATATTGAACGCAATTTATCGAAAATCGGAACACAATGTTAATATTTTTAGTCGAAAAGGATTTTCTGTTATATATAAGCACCCCAGACCGATTGTTATAGTATAAACTTTTTGCATATCTATACATATCTATCCATAGCGAAGAGCTTTACCGTTCGATACCTTGGAACAATATCTAATATTTCGATGTAGATAGCGTCGAACCACACAAATTTTAATAATTTTCGATAAAACTCTCCGAATAAAAAGGGATAAGCTTTTTGTTATGTTTATGGAAAACGAAATACCTTCACATTAAATGCAAAAGCTGATGGTATCCGAAAAAGAGGATTAATTAACGATTACACAACAGAACAGTGTGAGCTTCTGTCTAATACACATATTATAACCCTATATATCATCGGGTTTAATTTAAATAAAATTTTGTTTTCTGAATATAACCATTTAAATGAAAATGCTGAAAAGCCGCACACACATCTGTATAGAAGGTGTATACACATGCCGTGTTATTTATAAAATTTTATAGTTCTGTAGAACAAGCCATAATTTCTGTTTGCATACTTGAAATTAATAACTCCATTTAAAAGAGATGAGGCTAAAAGGTACTAACATACCATTTTCCCCTACTCTGCGTCCTCTTCCTCCCGCCCGAAAAATATAAAGTTCCCAAGTATAATTTCATGCCACGAATTTCGCATATGTTTTAAAATGAAATAAATACTTTCTGATTGCAGCGTGAAGAGTATGTAATATTTATATATGCTTTCCGCATTGTATTCTTGTTAATTTGAAGGTGTGCTGCAAAATACTGAATACCGGATGCAGAGAAATTAAAACAAACATTGTTTTGTTGTTCAGTTTTAAGAGGTTTCATGTTGCCAGAACAGAGTTTAAATTTTTGGATTCGGTTAATATGCAAAACTTTAATATTTATATCTCTCTTTCTCTGCTAAATCAACTCATGTAAGCGTAATGCCGGTTTTCCCACCAATTTAGCCCTGTGTACATTTTCCATTTAGAAAATAAAAATCATTTTCATTTGATTAAGAGCTGTTCAAGAATTTTTGTGCATTTTATTCGAATGGCAACGAATTTTACCATTCTCATTGTAGTCCAGGCCTTTGTGTCATACAAAATATCTCCGTTCACAAAAATGTACTGAAAACGTCCATTAAAAAGAAAATTGGTTACACAAATTTTCATTACTAATCAAAAAATCTCGAGAAACGTCAAGCGAACGGATTGACACAAGGGACTGGACTATTTATATAATGATTCTTTTAACATGTTACAGCAATCCTTTGACTATTACTATTAGGTCTAGTACTTCCATCGATCAAAGTATTTTCAATCGATTGATTTCAAATCTTGTACTTCAATTTTTTTAACATGTATTTTACTATATATAAAGGATCAAGAACCGCAACGTTAAAAATGTAACGTACAGCCAGGTACCAAAGACAAAAACAGCTTTGTCATTATTTTGGTCCGCGTTATCGATAACAGATGAATAGCGTATGTGTCATAGTCTAGTGCTGTCGTATCACTCATATTGGATGTAAAAAACGAATTTATTGTTGATTATTGTACATTGAGGGACAAGGATTTCAGCGTCATATGTTAGCAAGCCGATGACGCTTATTTTGGGCGCTAGAGCTTATGCCGCTGAAATCTAGTTATTGCTTTATAAAATCCATTTATTTAGCGATTTCACTAAAATCAGCTGATTTTGGTTCTTTGATCTTTTTTTGACAATACAAAAATATAATTCAAGATGGCGGACAAAAGTACAAAAACGGTCATAGCTCAGCTAAATTACATCCGATATAGGCGTGTGATAGCTTGAAATTTTTAAAGAAGAATTACCTGTCTATTGGTTTTGGAAAACATCCAAAAGCTAACATATTACGGGCAAATAACATACGTGAAATAGTTCAAAATTTTGCGAGATTCATATTTTATCAAATTCTATTGAAAATCATCTATTTATAGAGCAATAACTAGCTTTCAGCGGCATCGGCTGTAGCACCCAAACTACCGCATCATCGGCTTGGCAACATGGGGCGCTGAATTTCTTGCCTCTCAATCTACGATAATCAACAATAAAATCGCTTTTTATATCCAATATTAGCGAAACGGGGTTTTTGGACAACTCGCAACTGGACTAACAGGCTAATATGAAATATTATAAAATTTTCAACGAAATGCTTACCTGAAACGCATACATTGATTGAGTTTTGTAATAGTCCGTCTCTATAAACCAATTTCCTTAGAAAATATTACATCACTCGTTCGACGATAAGTCATCAATCTGCAAAAGATGAAGAAGAGTAACTCAATTAAAAATCAAAATTTGCAATACGATTTCAGAATGTTTAGATTGTAATTGTTTATGGGACTGATCTGTAATGATTCGACTTGCGACGGCAGAGGTTGATGCAGGAATTGTTACAGCATCCTAAACATTGATGATAATCATTATCTAGTTGTAATGTAACTCGAGAAAAGCATGTCTTTTCAAATCGTTCCCAAATCTTTTCACAACGATCCCAAACTTTTTTTTATTTGCGCACCTTCGATTTTCGGACATTACTTACTTTCTGTTAAATGACTCTGGAACTAAAAATCGAACTTTTTTGTCGATGATTCATTGGCTTCAACAACATATCAAACACATTATCGGATCGAAATTATTTGAAGTGTTTATTCATCGTTGAACACAAGTGGGTACATACTTAATGTCCTAATTGGTAAAACATTACCGATGGTTGAATCTGGTAGAATTTACAGAATCAGCGCATGCGAACGAGAACCAGTAAAATGTCATGATGTTTGCTATACACTTGCTCACTTCGTTCGGGCTACAACTCGCGAAATTGCCTAAAAGCAATCGACCAAAACAGATACACAAATAACTATTTTGTTTCTCAATTCGGGGACGAAAAGTAAAACTTGCGTTGCTTTTTTTGAGAAAAACTTTGTATGAAACTCGGTGAGAAATGCTTAGTTTTTAATTTGTAACGTGCACTTAAATTTAGTCGGAAGCTGTTAGTGTACGTTGCAACAGAATCTGCGCGATTTTTAATTAGAAAGCAGAGTTTTCTTTCATCGGACCGAAAATCGGTATTATTATCAGAGATATAGTTACTTCAATTCGAAGAAGATAGAAATGAATGGTTGGCTATGAATTGAATATAAAATGCTATTTTGTATTTTCGTAAGTTACTCGATAAAAAAGATTAATGTTGGGAACCGAAGTCAATACTTTATATTTGTATTACTTCCCAAGCCCTATTCTGTAAAATCTTTTTGAGAAATAGGATATTTCCTTAGATTGTAAAAAGGAGGTAAATTTTCAGTTTTTTGGCTTGTTTCTAATTCTCGATTTGTTCCATCTTCACATAATGGTAGCGACTCTTTAGATTTCTACTATTACAATGTAGTGAAACGGTTCTAATAATTTTTTGTTGTCTTGCGGCAACAATAAAAAGCCAAAATTATCCGAGAAAAATGGAATGGAGGACATTTGTGAACCAGTGTCAAAATTTTAAATTTCTTATCAGTTGGTGTTCTCTACAAACACAGATTGTGTCTCTAACGTTCGTTCTCGAAATTATATTAATAATTTTATAGAATCTCTTATCTCTGTATTCTTACATCAATTGTGCAACTTTTCTGCAACTCCTTTGCAACTCTTCTGCAACTCTTTATTTTTGGCACATGCAAATTTTTTCGGCGTGCAACTCTTTATTTTTGTGTGCAACTCTTTTTTTTAGATTGCAACTCTATACAACTCTTTTCAGTTCGGTCCCCCTCGGCCCAAACATGAATTTTGCGCGTACGATATGTTGTCAGCCTCGGCTTCACGGATTGACAACTTTCATATTTATTGCGTAAATTGTCCATTGACGCATGTGTTAAGAAAATAGATATTCCTAAGTTTGCTAAAATTTTCTGAATTTTCTCACCTTCAACTACTACTTTATACTGTTGTGCCGCTTTTTACCGATCACTGAACTGATTAAAAAGATTTAAATTTCCTAATTTAAAAGAAAAACCCACGTTCATAAATGCACATACAAAAACAACTGATTCGAAACTAAATCGATGAAATGTCAAACTAAATTTTAAAATAAAAAAAAAATCGTCAAAATTGTTAAAAACAAAACGTGATTGCTGTCGAAAAGCAGGAAATATTTTTGCACGTATGTACCACTTTTTAGATTCGGTAAATTATCGGATAATTTATTGAAAAACAATTTTCCAACTCAAAAAATAAAATATTTTACCATAAAATCTAGTGGTTGGATATTTGTGGATATATAACAAAACAAGAGCAAAACAGCTGTTATATATTGTGTTGCACAATTATTTGACCAATTTTTCGTTAACTCTTCATATGGTTGTGTGAACTAAGTTGATTCTATTTTCAATTCAATTTTCCCGATGCTTTTATCAAGTTGCGAGTTGCTGCGGGAAACGATAGATGTGTCACGTAATTTCCTTTATATTATATTAATAAACTTTCGTAGTAAACCTAAACGCTTGGTATGTAAGCGAGAGAACTAGATGTTTTTCACAAAAAAGAGCTAGAAATGGCTTCCATCGTTTTTCTTCCTCGAATGTTTTTCTCAATTTGATTTCGATATTTTTTGCTGACATTACATGGAAGGTGTACCTATTTTCTTATTGCTTTTAAAATTAAACATTTCTATTCTCTTTCAACTGGCTATATAGCGTATCACGCCAGAGTAAAATAAACCCGGCAGGAGCGACTTATTTTGGAAAAGTCAAATAATGTACCTGATACTATGATGCTACTAGGTAATTTAGGTCGCTAGTCAAATCAAGCACTCCTGCCTGGTTTATTTTACTCAGCCGTGAGGGTATGTAAAGTTTGTGAATAGCTTCAAAATGGGAATTATCAATTGCTCGCTAACTCTTTAAATATTTCCGTGATTTTTTTTTTCAATTTTTATTTCGAACATTTCTTTAAAAAATGGGTTAAAGTGCACTTGAAGACATCTTACCCCCGCCATGTTACACTAAAACTGAAATGCGATAATAGAACATCTCGACCTTCAGGTCGTGTGGAAAAGTCTAAATTAAGTCGAATCGATTTCGCGATTCATGATTTACAAAAGTTTTCACACTAAATTTGCTCGCATTACTAAATTGTGCGTTACTACATAAATCGGTACGTACACGAAGACTCTCCCTTCACAGTATATTTCATTGCCCATAGAAAATCTCCCGGAAAGTGTCGAATAAATTGTGATTTATTTGAAGTGGTAGATGTTTTCCAAAGTATAAAATTATACAAACTATCAACTATACGGTTACGGTTGAAAATTCGTCTTAAAGTACGAGGTAGAACATCCCCTCTAAGATTCGGCTACATTTTGATATTTACAAAATTATACTAAGCCAATACATCTTAACATACATCACTCGTGTATGTACATAACAAACAAAACCGACATCTTTGCCTTTATCATTTCCCAATAAATTACTTTTCGAGAGAGTGTCATAAACATTCCACATAAATTATGACTGCTTTGTGTCTTGTAGAATGTGTGTTTTGAATGGGGGCGGTTTAAAGGTTAATATTGTGATACAAAAGTTAAGCAAATTACTATAATTTAAAGGTGATTAAAAAGTGTATCATAACACAATTGAAATAAGATTTGTAGATAATTGAAAGTTTAGCGAAGTTTGCGTTAATATAATTGTGAAACTGTTTCTACAACCAATGGTACAGCGACGATGGGTGTATAAACTAAACACTTTCATTGCAAACTGTTAAATTTACGGTCATATCGGCTACGAAGGCAATGTATGAAATTATTATGGCACACTTGTAATAATAAAGAATACAAATAACGTTTCGTCTAGTCTAGCAGTCCCCGAAGACCAAAGCTTACAGCATATCCGAAGGGAGAGATTTTTATTGCTTTTTCCTAACATAATTGTCAATGGAAATTCTGCGCGCAAAGGTTGTGGAAATTGTGAACTGAGGCAAAGCCGAGTTTAACAACACATCTGCGCAATATTCCAGTT
The DNA here is from genome assembly GCF_014529535.1 of Bradysia coprophila. NCBI lineage: Eukaryota > Metazoa > Arthropoda > Insecta > Diptera > Sciaridae > Bradysia > Bradysia coprophila. The sequence goes on along the minus strand of NW_023503302.1, from coordinate 3,035,986 downwards.
GGATCTAGTCACACTAGTACGTTAATCTAGATATGAAAATCCATTCTAGCGTAGCAACAACACTGTGAAAATAAATATTTGGAGAATCTCTAGAAAAGATTTTGATAAATCCCCCTTTCTCGCTGTTGACTCGAAATCGAGGGGGACACCACTCGGGTAATTGATTACACACCCTGCTCGGAATTGACAGAGAATCCGGTAATTAAACGGAATTGGCAAGAATTGAAAGGAATTGACAGGAATTGAACGAATTGAACGAAATTGACAGTAAGTACCTTTAGAAATAGAAAGGGAATTGAAAGAAATTGAACGGAATTGAAATGAATTGAAAGGAATTGAAATGAATTGAAAGGAATTGAACGGAATTGAAATGAATTAAAAGGAATTGAACGGAATTGGGCAATTAGATGAATTGATCCGGTTATTGAGGTAATTAAATGGAATTGACAGGAATTAATGGGAATTGAAAGAAATTGACAGGAAGTACATATAGAAATTGAAAGGGAATTGAAAGAAATTGAGATAAATTGAAAGTAATTGAAAGGAAATAGAGCGAATCCGGCTCGAATTGCTCGAAATAGTAAGGAAAATCTGAATATATTCTTAAGAGAACAAAACGATGCGAATGAACCTCTGAAGAACATGAAGATATTGGAATATCGATAGAGAATTTCTAATTTTAACAATTAACATTATCGTGAAAACAACTGATTAAGTCGATGTTAGTGTTGGCCTATAGTATTTTACATGACTAGGGATAAAAAGATGAAAAGTAGAGTTTTCGTGTGAATTTTGTTGATCCGAGGCGAAGCCGATGTCAATAAACACACGAAAACGAGACTTTTCATTTTTATCCCGAGTTATGTAATGGATTTTACATGCTGAGGGCGTCGAAAGAAGTGCTTAAAACATGAAAAGTACGGTTTTCGACGCATGTATCATGTAAAAAGATTGAATTGACGTTTATCAGTTATTTCAATTTCAAAGATGTGCTTTGTTCGATGCTTTAGTGGACGCATCATGCATAAGATATTAAACTCTTCTTATCACACGTCAGTAGGTATATCCGTTAGTGATTAATACAAATAAATAAATAAAAAAAAAGTCAGCTCTGTCCCCAATTTCGAGCTTTGTTCCTAAAGCTGTTAATTAAAATGTGAACAAAAGAAATGAAGAAAGTTTACAATTTTATTTCTGGTCAAGAAAATATGAATGAAGATGGAATTTAAATTACGAACGCAAAATGAGGTTCTCAAACTTATTCATTATTTGAAAGAAAAGAAGAAAAAAACTTTTTAAACAAATTTAAGGGATGCATTCAAGTTTGCAGTTCAAATTATAAAATTTAAACACAAGAAAAATAACTTTCTGATTTTGACTCAAATTAACTTTATATTTGCCCCAATTAGCGGAACTGTTACGTTTATCGCAAAAAGCATTTACAAAGGAAAACTGTTTATGCTAAGGATGCTAAGCTAAACAAAAAGAAACAGAAAAAGACAGAGAGCGACGAGACGGGTAAAAAAAACCGTTACATAAATATTAGTTTTGATGTGTATGGTATGCTGCTCTTCAAGCGTAAACATGAAACTCAGTCTTTTCACTTAGCTATTTAATTGGCAAATAACAAACAGAAGGTGCAATATAATATTACGCTGTACGTACGTATGTCTTTCCCTGGAAAGACACATAAGTGTGACATGAAATGTGTAAGCACAAAATGAGTCTGGGTAGCGCAAAAATGTAAAAAAAGAAATCTTGACATTTTATTAGGATTGCTAAGAAAAGTGCAACAAACTCTTCGCACAGCTTTATACTGTTATTAACGGCTCTTGTTTTCACAATTTTTTTCTTCTTTTTTTGCTTCTTTTACTAAATTTCAATTTTCTTTTTTTTTTTTAAAGTAAGACATAAAACCAAGATAATAAATGTGTCCTTCTTAAGTGCTAAATTTATATTATACATTATGTAGATCGTGAATAGAACGACGACAAAAAAAACTTTTTTTTCCTCTCTTTTACTTCACTATAAAATATATATGCACTTCCACATTGTGGTCGTAAATGTTATAAATTGAAGTACGTGTGTAGCAATGAGTTCCATAAATCCTATTAACACCGTACAGCTCAGCAAAAAAAAAAATATAATAAAATAAAACCAAAGCAAATTTTTGGAGAAAACTAAAAAAAAGTTTTTATTGCTCACAATAACTTGTTAAACAATTAGCGAAATGAAGAAAATAAAATCTTGTTTCGTAAATTTTTAAAGTTCGTTAGCCAAGCTGAGAGATGTATTTTTTTATGGCAAAAATATTTCATTGCATTAATATTATGACCGTTAAAGAGTTTTTCGCTTCTTTCGCAATCAGCTAATTTTTATTTGCAATTTTTAAATTGCGAAAACCGGGTTCTGTAGGCAATAGCACTGAAGTGGTTCCTCCATAATTTTTTGATAAAATAAAATTTGTGAACATCTAACGGAATAAACTCGGAGATTGATAAAATAATTTATGGAAATCGTACTTACTTACTTAGGTCCCACCTCTTGAGTGGATCAGGTCAATTGACTGACTAAATTTTTCAATTATTGCAGTCTTACATTTCTTACGATTTTTAAATGGTCTATTTGCTGCATCATTAATTGTGAATCTTTTTTATTTTCACTGGCCGAAAACTCAAATTTAATTTTTTGAAGGAACAAAAAGAAATATGAGTTGAAGGTTCAGCGAAGGTTTTATTCCCAATAAATATGAGTCTACTAAAAAGTGCCGAAAAGATGGCATATTTCTTGGCTACATCTTGAATAAATTAAACTTCTGTGAATTGCGCAAAGTTAAGGTGTGAGTGTGATCCTTCAAATATTCTCTTTTATAAAACTTTTCAGCAAGGGAAAAAGTCTTTTAAGAATACAATTTCCAGTCCAATAAAAGAATCCAAACTTCAAACTTAACCACATGAATTAACCTACTGATCGCAACCATCAGAAAGCATTTAATCTTATAATTTGGGAAGTGGACAGTATATATGGCTGTATTTCAATGTAGAAATCGTTATGAATGTCTGTAAATGATTGGTAGTGTGTTTGTGGACATGTAATTTGAAATGAAAAATTGGTGCCAGGACGGGAGACGAACCCGCAATCTTCACCTTTCCGGGGCGATGCTCTTACCACTTGAGCTGCCCGGCACACTTTTCATTTCAATCTTTGTAGTTTCATATTGTCAATGCAATGTTGATATGTTGCTATGTTGTTCGTGTGTACGAATTGATTGTTAGTGTAATGTTAATTGAAGATCCGGTTGATTGAAGATCCTGTGTAGATCAAACGTTGCGTCCTTATCCAGGACGTTTGGGTATGCCTAAACTTTTGGATGCGTCAGCACCGTTCGTCATATGGTATCAGTGGAAACAACTGAGGATGGTCAGATCACACTGGCCTGGGACCGCCATTTGTCTTTTGTCTTTTCTGTACCCTCACTTAACGTGAACCATTGGGTAAGGGAAGAGCCCAACGCTCTGTTTGTTGTTGTAGTTGTTGTACGTTACTCTATTCTCTGTGCAATCTAGCGCGGCAGACGGCAGACGACGTTTCTCTCATTGTCTGTTGATACAGATAAGAGGAGGAAGAAGAAGAGAATGTAATTTAATGTCATGTAAATGCATGCTTAAACTTACATTCAAAACTCACTTTTCTGAACTTAGACCGAATAAAGATATACAGTCTTCGACATTTCAAATGTCTCACTGTCAAATTTTTCTGAGAATTTCATTGTGTCATTGCGAATTCACAATGACATTCTTTGAAAAAAATGACAGTGAGACATTTGAAATGTCGAAGACTGTAAGAGACATTATTTTCAGATCTGTGATTTTGGAAGCCTCTGAGAATTACTCAAGTGATCGTGTTATCAAGAAAACAAAGAAACAAAAATTTTTGGGAAGAACTTGTAAATTATTAGATCAGAAATTGAGAATTTAGTTACTCTAAAGATAAAAAATATTTCTGGAAATCCGTCGCGAATTACTTATTAACACGTTAATATCAAGGAATTTACAACCAGCCAACGCAAAAATTTCTCCGTCGATTAAAATAAAATTTTGAAAATCGGGTGGGAATTACTCGAATTATAGTGGTGACAAGTGTACGGACGTTTTATGTATTATTTAACGTTTTTTGCCAATGTACACTGACCTGCAGCAGGTAACTTTGTCTCCAGGTAATGTACATTATCTGCCACAGTTGTATTTTTTGTACGGGGCGTTACAGCTGTGGCAGCTATAGGAGATTACCCGGCTACAAAGTTACCTGCTACAGGTAAGATTTTCAGCTCTTTCATTGTAGAAAATGACGTTTCCTCGTTGTATTGACTTTCTTTGCCAAAGTATAGTGGAGTTCCAGAAAATGATAAATCCAATTGGTAAATATTGATTGGAACAGATAAACTAAAAATTAGTGTTCTTCAGTTTTAATCGTTCCACATCGTTTTATGTGCTTTCCACAGAAAAAGAAAAAGTGAAATGACAGAAATGTGTAGAAAGTAACATGTGATATAATGAAACGGACAGAACAAACAAACTCATCAAAAATACAGGATTTATCATTAAACATGCTAAATCTACTACTTCTTCAAAGTTTCAAAAACAAAGGTGAATTTATTTGAAAGGGAAAAAAAATCCGAACGCGGTTTTGTTAACTGTAACGGAAAAACACGCCTAATTATTTTTCTCATCAAAATTCATTTCATTGTTGTTTTATCATTCACGTTCATAACCCCGAAAATTTATTTCAAATTTCCACTCATTTCAATTTAAATATAATTGTGAAGTTACGTTGGGTAGAACACCTACGTTCATCATTTTGTTTGCATAAATTAATTTCAAAATTAATTTTCGAGATATGACTTTCATTGCGGCTATCAATGACTGTACATTAATTTATTTGTGACCATTAATTAGCAAAATAAATTCAGTAATTCAATCATAAAAGTCTAAAATTATCGTATCATATGCTTCCGAGAAGCTAATTATGATATACAACTCATTACTTTGGAACCAATTTTACATGAACATGAACTTGCCCCAAACGTTTTCTGAAGTGCCCATTCGTCGAATTTTCGACGTCAGCGAAATATTCATGTCTAAATTTCAGTAATTTCTATAAGTAGATATCAAGAAAAAATATTTTTGCGGATTCTAATTAGTTCACCTTGCCTTGAAGCATAATCTCAGAAATTTACATATATACTGATTGTACTCGCAAGTAGACGTTGAACCACTTGGAGAGGTTATACCAGATACCACCAGATATTTTGCCAGGAAGGGTGTAACTACCGATATATCGGGAGGACGTTCAGAAGGCCAGTAATAGGTTCAACGACTTCATGGCCGACTAGATTAATGACGATATGTATGGTTCTGGATGTGGATAATCTATCGTTACTGAAGCCATTCAGCGACAAATCCAAAATAGACGGAGGTAGTGTACATAATTAAACACAATGACAAACGGTTAATGGACATAGTATTTGGTGTAACATCTCCGTTGGCAGATCCAGTATAGAATACATTGATAAACAAAATCATAGGAATAAAGAAAAAGTCTGCATTTAGCTGTGATACGAGAAGAATATTTAGTCATTTTATTGTAAAAGGACCGAGACACTTTTAGATTTCTAAACTTGTTCGATTTCGATTGTCTAAAGTAACATTTTGACATAGCTTGGGGCCCTGACTATCAAGCATGAGAATACATTTTTAAAAACTATTTCCAAGAAAAAAAAATAACTAGAAGCATAGTGATTAAGTGAAGCATCACTTAGCAAACTTTAGTTGTAAAATAATGATCATATAAGCAGAAGTCTCTACTATTATTATACGCATATTTTGCATAAAAGTTTCCTTTTTACCTGAATTTTATAAAAGTTTTTCAAGCAAATAAAAGCAAAGTTGATAATTTCTCTCATGATATTCATACCCAACGAATTGTAGAACTCTATAGCCTTGTTTAGACTGATCTGATTTGATATGTTTGGCTTAAGATGGATGGAAATGAAAGGCATTTAAAACAACTGAAAAAGTCATAAAGCCAAGAAACGTAAGAATCGGTATCAGCTCAGCCCTGATACATGTTTTGGCTTCATACACAATTACTTTCACATATGAAAAATCCGAAATTTGATACACTGACTGTCACAAAATAATATTTTGAAAATACCTACTTTGTTCGTGCTTATTCACAATGATGTGAAAGATAACTCGTGCATCATACTTATTTCTGTTTTAATTCCTACTGCAATTTTGTTGTGCACGTTTACACATTACGCATAGCATTGGAGATGATAGAACTGGATTTTCTGTTCAGAAAAACAATAATAATGAGAGGTAATACATGCAAGTTTGTAGCCCGAACCAATGATTATAGTTTAGAAGCAGTTTTGTATACTTAATTCTATATGCTAATGGAAGATGTGCACATCATGTGCAACCGCAAACAGAAACAGAAGAAAAACAGCTCTTTAACGCCTGCTAGTAGATAGATGTTATTTCATCGCTAGTTGCATATTCTTACATCACAATGTCCTTTCATTACAGATAGATACAGCAAAAAAATGTCCAACTGGTGACCTTGTATCAAAAGAAAATTATTCAAAATCTGGAACCGAGAAAGTAAAGAACTGTCTGAGTTAGACAATATCAAAAACTAGTTACCGGCAATAACTTTTCCTATGTAAGAGCAACGGAAACTGAACGTTCAACAATAGCAAATTAGATTAGAATTTCACAGTTTAATTCAATTAACGCAACCAGTATAAACATATCAAATTTCATTTAATTTATGTTCGGGGTTCAGACTCAAGACTAAAAGTGTCGTTGCCAATTCTTGTATCTCTTCTGTTGAGAGCAGTTTACTGCTCAGTGGAGAGAACAAAAAGTGGAAAAGATCCAGGTGGAAAAAATTACATTTCTATGGAAGTGGAGGGTACAATAGTAGAATGAACTCGTGAATGTTAGCAAAATTTTTGTGAGAATTAAGAAATATTCCCAGAATGACTTTGAAACGTATAAAACACACACATACACCAAACAGCATTTTTGGAAAATTATGTAAAATATGTCGTGGAATTTTACGTTTATATTGTCTGATTCTTTCGTTTTTACGTAGAAAAAGACAATGTGTATAACCATTCGTATTACACACCAAATCACAAGAAATGGAGATAATTTTAAATGAAATAAAAATATAAATGTCAGGGAAGATTTTGTTCCCAACGTTTTTTCGGGGGGTATACATAATGGGAGATAAGATAAGAAAATGGGATATAATTTGAAGGGAAATTAAAAAGCTTAAAATATGTTAATAGGCTCGGATATAGAGTGCGGAACAGCGTATTTGGAGTTTTTTTTCGTCGTCTTCTTCGTCTTCGTTTTAATTTCTTAATCGAGGCACTAAAACGGAAGACGGAAGAAAAAAAAAAGAAAAATTATAGAAAACAATTAGCACGCGTTTAGGCATTTCAACATTTTTAAAACCCCATTTTTATTTGAAATTTTATTGCAACGCATTGAAAAAGATAACATTTTAATTAGTTCTGTTTAAAATCATTTACATATTCATTTGGTGAATTAATGGATGGGTGGAGTGGAGCAGGAAAGAAGAAGAAGAAGAGTCGCTTTAATGAAAACCTGAACCCGATACTATCAGATATCAAATTTGTTCCATTTAATAACATTGCGTTCGTCATGATATGGGGGCAATATTATTCTATTGTTCGAATTGTGAGCTTCATAGTGTGGTGGACGTTACATAGAGCGCACAAACTTTGCTAATGTTATGGTTTGAAAGGAACGTCTAACACAGGACATCGAAATTAGAGATGGATTCTTGTAGCCAAAGAGATTATGACAAAAATTTTCGGTAATTTGTATTATTCTATTTGAGCATGACGAGTTAAATTATCGACTGTGCATATCCGTGAAAAGTTTTTAACGTTTTCATCATTTTCTGTCACCAAGGCAAAATCAACTTGTGTAAATTCAGAGTTTATCAAAAATGAACATTGCTGCACACTGTGCAGACTTTAGTATTTTTTGAAAAATCAATTCAGCCGTTGACGATGTTGTCACTGTTTGTTTTTGGAATATAATGTTTTCTTCCCGGGAGGTACGAAATCGTTAAACTTCCCGTTTTGTTTATATACAAATTTTCACCTTCTGAGTTAAACGTCGGATTCGTATGCAACCGTTGGGATGATACCTCCCGGGATGATACCGTGATTATGCACTATTTGTGTATGTTAGATTTGATAGTTTAGGGCCTATTCAAAAAGAGTGCATTTTTTTAGGGGAAAGGGATGGTTAGACAAACTTGTGCTGCCATACATTTTAACTTAAAAAAATGGGAGACAAGGGGGAGGTGATCTTAAAAAATTTTAGTTTTTGTCGTGTGCACTATTTGAATGACCTCTTAGATTGCCATCAGCTTCGATACGATGAATGCGGACTCTCCGACACATTCTTCGACTCGTTCAGTAAAACAGACACAGCTCACCACCGGTTAATTTTAAGAGAAACATTTCCCACTTCTCCTCACAGCTCAGCAGCATAAATTTGACAAATGCCACAATAATTGCTAGATCATTCATCCCCACTAACAACATGTCAAAAAAATAATTTTTCAATTTCAACCACCTCCAATTATGTCCATGAAAAAGTCAATATCAACAAATTGAAAGTTTTTCTATAATAAACCATCAAACCAACCGAACAAATCACCCAATAAAACTTGTCACAGAGATTCAGAAAGCACCTTTTTCATTACCAACTGGACATGGTGTAGCATCATGTGATATCGAGAACACGCGATGCTGGAATGCTTGAATAAAAACACCATTTTCGGTCAAAGCATATATACACATTCAAGCTATATCATAGCAGAAAAAAACAACCTTAATTTATCAACTCAGACAAGCAAAACTTATGTATTGATTAGAAACAGTTTCAGCCCATTATTATGCGGCAGTCAGGTTCATAGAGAAAAACATCAAGAAAATGTTTAACCTTATCAACCATACAGCGCTATGAGAATGAAAACCACAAAATTGAGAAAGGATGGTAGATCGCATATAAGCATCAGAAAACAGAACAAATCAAAAATTTCATTCAACTGTGAAATGTTTGAAATTGGGGTTTCATTGGTACTGTTCAACGAAACTAAATAGGTCAAGTCGGTGTTTTCCTCATTATCCTCCGACTGATGCTGCAGTTCCTTTAACGAATCAATATTCAAGCAGATAAATCATTAGCAGCTAATATCTGAGAACAGGGTCTCGGCAGTTATAGACAGTAAAACAAAATTTCAGCGTTAGTAAATAAGTCGATGAAGTACGACGCTACTCCATCATCACCGTGGGTACGTATGCAACAAAATCAAAGAAAATCAATGAAAAATCACCTTCATTCAGAGTAAAAAAGAATAACTCAATATATAAATAATCTTCTTTCGGAAAATATTTGCATCATAAATCAATAACTTTCTAGTCCATTTGTGCCAATTTGACAAAAAATATCCCCAAAACACACAAAATACAAAAAGCTATTGTAATAATTTTTCGGGAACCCATCATTTAAGCTATCTGTGTACGTTCTTTTTTATTTTGATGTTGTTGCTATATGCGTTGTTATACACAGGCCCAGCCCAGACGAAAAGAATAACTTCACGCGATTCATGGTTCTCCTGTCGTGTAATTTATATATATTATTTTATGGCCTGTATCGAAATTATATGTTGCTATATTATTACTTTTCACAACCATAACATACATACATATCTAGATATTATTATGTAATACTCCTACTACATTCATTTATGGATGTTATGCACAGATTTAGGATTTGCCAAAATAAATGGTTTCTTCTCGGTATACACACTTATAATACATTTTTGCGTCATGTGACTTTGATATTTCTACTATGACCGAATCAAATTAACGGTGTGTATGATGTTGCTTTTTGTCGAGAATACATTTGTATGTTCTCCTTCATTCGTTTTACGTTGATGTTTTATATAGGGGAAAAAAAGCATCAGAAGAAACCAAAAAGAGAAACATTTATAAAATGAAGTAATGTAACTGCGTATGACAAATAGCATTTCCAACGAAATTTTATTATGACTCGCTTCAAGAAAATCTGCCGTTTTACGGTTTGTATTGGGACTTGGATATTGCACTATTACATACGATTCGCCAGTTAACGACGAGTAGTAAATTGGCTGAATGAGTCGGTCATGGGTATTTTAATTACTAAAAAAGGTAGACCACTGTGCAAGGGTTTTATTTTTACGACGATGAGAAAAACCTTGATTTCCCATCGCCATCGCTGGTTGTTAAATTTCGTCAATTAGGAGGGAAAAAAATACTGGTAGATTCCTGACACAGGAATTATTCACAAGGGGAATATGATCCCAACTCCCTCAGGTTTACCTAATTCTGAATTGAAAATACCTAAATCTGTTTTGACCTGAACCTGATTCGATCAATTTTGACCTGACCTAATTTTACCTGAAACTTGATTATAGTGATTAGGTCTAACTTAATCTGAAAGCTGAGAGGTTTAACTGAAAATTATAAAAATTTCAGGTTACCTGAAACCTCACCTGACAGGATAGAGGTCAGGTTTGTTTTCTAAAATTACCTGGCCTGATCTAAAATTTCAGCAAATACTGATTTTTCACTGTGGTCGATTTATAGCTTTTGTTAAATTTCCCAAATTAAAGTTCCACTTTTCGGAAATTCTATAATTGTTAATTAATGGTCGAGTCAGTTCTAATCAAACGTTACACGAATTCGGTCGTTAATATTGTCGCGTCGAACGAGATTGTAAATTTAGTGTCGTATACGTTATTGCCCTGTGTCCATGTAAAGTTTTCAGTGCTCCACCTTGAGTTATGAAATTTAGTAATTCAGCTTTAGTAAAAAAAGAGCCGCCAGTGTTAAAAACGTTGTGTGCGCATAACAACACTAACTTACTAACTTGCCAGGTGAGAGCATCTAAAAGTATCTAAGACATCTAAAAACACTTGCTCCCGAGAAAAACGTTATGCACGAGAAAGACGCCAATAACAAGATAAGCAGTTGCCAGCGCATAAAAATGCTACTTCATTGCATAAAAAGAAAGATTTATAAATAGTGATAGTCTCGAATATTTGATTCTAACGAAGATTTTGTCTTGACGTTGAGAGAAGATTTTCGCTATTTCTACGACTGACATAGCTTTCGCAAAGACCTCTAACACGACATGACATCATATTCCAGAGAAAAAATTCTTTACGTTGGATCACCGTGAATCGTCCAGTGTCCTCCACCTATAATTCTTGTTATACGAAGCTATAAAACAAACATTTAACATGGACTTCCACACTCAAAAATAGAAGAAATTGCTATCGGATTTTGGAAAGAAAATGATTTATATAAACAAAAGAAACTGCGAAATTGTGAAAAAATTTGTAAAAATGAGTCCCCAGCGTACTAAGAAATGTGGAACCATGGACGTCTTGAACATTTTCTCTTGACAAATTTTATTGTATACCAACACAATATCAAAATTTCCAAGGGGAATTTTGTCATGCAAAATGTTAGTCAATCCTGTGTACCTTACTTTCGAAGTGTTTAGTTTTCGTTGGTCGTTTTAACACTATGCTCTGTAACGTACCGACATAAGATTTTTATGTATTAATTAGACGAGATTAAACTAATTATCCACGCACGCACAACTCCACTCATTGAACATCTATATCACCATCAGCTTCATCATCATAGTTTTGCAATCGTTACAGCTGGTCAACCGACTCAATATCTAGCTAGAATATTGAAATTTGACTTTTACCCGAAAACGTTTTCTGGCCTGTAGAGACTGAAGTCACTATCAGTTTCCCCAGCAATAATAATCATTCATTCTCATTATTGCACTGAGCAATAATACAATAATTTCAAAACCATAACGAATCATGAATCGTATAAAATATTTCAGAAAAATCATCAATACGGTTATTGGGCAAAATCGTAAAAATTAATAAAGCCAAATCATATCAATTCTATGTCATGCACTTCGCATATGCAAAGTGCACATGTCAGGGTTGTGCATTGTCCACCCTATGCAATAACAGGACAAAAGAAACGATAAAGAGAGGCAAGAAACGATAATGAAAAGCCAAAAACGATAAACAGAGGAAAGAAACGATTCGCCTTTCAAAAAAAAAAGGAAATTACTCTGTCTGTACAACAACAAATAAAAGTCAATATTTGTTCCAAAAAACGATTCAAAATAGTCTATTCCTATTAGGGAAGAAATTTATTGTTTGGGCAGTCTGGAAACTGGGATAAATACTAGAGAAAATTCCAAATCAAGGTTAGTTATTCTGTGGGTCTCGTCGCGTGTGTTTCAGTGAATTTTCATAAATAGAATACTTGGAACAAATTTTCCAAATTGAATTATTTGTGGAAAATATGTAAAGAAAGTTAAAGTTGTGAAATTCCGCAACCATATTTTGCGATGACGAAAGAAAGTATAAAGGTTCATATATGTAATATTTTAACGTGTGCACTAAAATAATTCTTGGAATTAAAATTTATATATGGGGATGATATTAAACAAATTGAATATAAAGTACTTTATAATAAATATTTAAAGATTGCAATAAGTCATATTTAAATTCGATCTCACATGACATTAATTCCCTGGACTGTAAGTCATGGGTTTACAAACGAAAATACACTGTACGTAACACGTTCACTATGATTAAAAATGTATGCAAATGTGATGAAAAAACGTTAAATGTTAAAATTTTGTGCCCGTTAACACGATAACTTGAGTAAATCTCAATCGAGTTTCAAAAAAAAAAATTGTCGACGAAGTATTGAAATCCTCAGGTCAAGTTCGAAAATGGACGGTATCGGTTCAACCATCTGGTAGTAGTTCTCGAAAGAAGCCTTTTCTGCTCTTTGTTAACACGATAACTGGAGCAAAGTTCAACCGATTTTCAAAAACTTTTTTTTTAATCAACAAAGTATTGAAATCCTCAGGTCAAGTTCGAAAATGGGTGGCATCGGTTCAACCATCTGGGATTAGTTCTCGAAAGAAGCTTTTTCTGCTTTTTGTTAACACGACAACTGGAGTAACTCTCAACCGATTTAAAAAAAAGTGTTTGGTGGAGAATGGAATTAATTCCTGAGGTTCTAAGATAGATTATGTTGGTCTAACGAACAAGCTGATGTTGCTAACAGAATTTTTGCATCTATTTCAAAAGACAAAATAAATAGAACAAAAATTAACGAGTGTGAAGTTTGCGCAAATCACACGAGTTTAAGTTTCATTGAAAATATGTGTCATTTTGACAAATAGATACATTTTGTTGAACACATTATCAGTTTGTTTGAAATGTCAACTTGAAGAAAAAAAAAATTTATCAGGTTGACATTTCGAACGATCTGTATAATGAGTTTCAACAAAAAGCATCTGTGTGTCACCGCCTTAGTGATCAACTCAAAAGTGTCTTAACCTGTTTTTTCAGAACCTTGTGAAAATGGGTGGTATCGGTTCAACCATCTGGGAGTGGTTCACAAAAGAAGCATTTTCTACTCTTTGTTAAAACGATCTGGAGTCTTGTTATTTGATTTTGCCTTGTAAACAAAACCGAATAAACAGAACCAAAATTAAAGAGTGTGAAGTTCACACGAGTTTAAATTTTATTGAAAACATACGCCATTTTTTACCGGGACATTTTATATTATACAAAATTTCGAAGATTTTCAGTGAAACTAAACAGAATTCGATAAGTTCATCTTGAGGCCAACTTTGCTTGCCTCTTCACTTAACTGTTGTAGCATAAGCTGAGCCAATGTCATCAGCGAAGCGGAGATTGCTTAGGTACTCTCCATTTATCTTTATTCCCATTTTACTCCAGTTTAACTTCCTAAAAATACTCTGCAGAATCGCCGAAACAGAATTAAATCATATTGAGAGATTTATTAGACCGTTCTAGTAGTTCTTCTTCTAAATGCGTTTTTGTGGCCATCAACATACAAAATTAAATTTCATTGAAATAAATCAATAAATCATTGCCAATAAAAGTACTAAAAGTACTAAAAGAAGCGCAGACAAGCAGTCAAGGGATCTGACCCACCCAACAGGTGGGACCTAGTATATCAGAAAACCGAATAATTAATGAATTGTTAATGCCAGAATTATGTTTGCATTGAAAACTAATATTTGGCGATTAATAATTGAAGAAAAATTTTGCATAATCCAAATATGTTTTAAATTAATCCAAATAATACAAATAATTCCCTCAAAATACCGAAATTGTGTGATTGAAAAAATTAGAAATTATATTCGCCGTTAAAAATTTTAATTAAACTATAATAAGAAGTGACCAAATTCACTGTGTGACGATATAAGTAAGATTACATAAGTAAGCATAACCCTTGTTATCAATAGCGTATCAATAGTGTGTTATTTTTGTGCCAATAAATATTCTAAAATTTAACCCAAGACCAGTTTTGTGTTGTTGAACGAGAAGATTATTATACGGTTCACTCACATTACGTCGGACCGCTCGCCGCCCTTACAGGCCTAGTCAAACCCGCACCAGTTTCAGTTTATTTTTCATCTGCAAGAATATCAATAACATACCACTGCTCGTAGCATCAATACGCTGAATTAATAAGCGCCGATGTAACAAGAGAAGGATCAGACAAAGACTATCGCTTATTTTTGTCGTATTTGCTGATGACTGACTACGTAGTGTGAATTTCATACATCTGGTATGTATCTCATAGACTTCCTCTTCACAGTCACATTTTTTTCCTTCGAACACCCGGTTTTAACTAAGGTTTATTTATAGTCATTCCTTCGTACATTCCTTCCGGCGGTTCGTAGGATCCATTTCTTATCACAACTATCAATAATTTTCAGAGGAAAATGTTTTCGAAAATCAGTAGGTTAGTCATTGTCAGTCGGAAAGAGAAGTATTAGTTAGGGGTGGGAAAGGTTCGATTCAGTAGCCTCGTTTCAATTTACATTTTTATGCATCTGATATACAGACTTTAATGGAATGAAAAATCCTCTTTTTCCCACAGTGTTTCTATTGCTATGCCATCTATAAAAATGAAAATGCACATATATATCTTTTTGGTGCTTATTTTGAAAACATAAATATATCCTTAATATCCTCAACAGACAACACACAAAATAAAAACAAACAAACATACTTCAGTCGCACAAAAGCCATAATATAATATTATATGTCTCTGAGGGCATTTGTCTACCAATTAGCTATTATTACAAACATAAATATTAATTTTACCGCAGAATAACGTGTTATTTAACAATATTTTTTATTCGCTTGAATTTCGTTTTTTTTTCCTGGCTTTTAGTAACCATGGGAAGTTAGAACAATAAAAAAAGAGAGTCTCATCTCCCTATGAAACATATAAAATCCTAAATGAAGTTAGTAAATCACCGACTATTATCAAGAAACCGACCATTGAGACTTTCACATTCACTTGAACACACCAGGCTTTATAGAAAATATATATACATTCGAGTAGGGTGTGAGTTATCAGCGTAAATATTTTCGTACATTTTTTCCCTTCTTCTTTTCTTTTTTGAGTGTTTTGTTTGTTTATAAATTGTTCCAAGTCAAGTATTGTTTTTGGGTATAGAACGTATTTCCGGTTTACCACTTACGTGAAAGTGTTTTAGTTCCTTAATAACGGTTAACGAAATAAATAAATCATTGGAGAGCCTTCAAATACAAGATCCGCAACACACACACACATACTCCAGCTCAAGTTCAAGATTTATACTCGTAATGCTATCCCCAAAAAAGAGAATGTGTCCGTTTTCATCTAGGTTGAATATTAAGACATTATTTTGTTCGTCCTCGTTCTTTTTTATAGAAAGAAAATATTTATCAAAATTTTACGTATAAGGAATTTTTGAGTTTCATTACCTTAATAACTCTAGTTCGTAACAGAAACATGATTCTTTTTAGTACTGAAGCATAAACGAGACTTTATGTTCTTAGTTTTCGTGGGGTTTTATGTGAACCTAAATGCTTTTCTTACATAGCTAGTTACTAAAAAGGTAAGTGTTTTGCGGTGGTAAATGTCTATTATTTAAAGACCCAAAAAAGTATTAAGGTTTTTTGTTCGCATCATTCTTCACCGTTATGGGAGTTTAAATGTGCGTTCTTGTGTATGCCGTTGAATGTTGAATACAAAAGGGAAGTTACGTTCCATTCGCTAAATTAGGGGAGCAATGAATATGAAATGTGCTTAGATTATACGCTGTATTTTTGGTCAATTAAATGGTTTGGAGGATGTTTAATGGATCTAAATTATGACTAAATAAAGAATTTCTTTCTTATAATCGTGATTATGGATCGGACCGAAATTCCCAGTATTAAACGTTCCCAAAATATTTACAAATTTAACGAGAATGCGAGCACAATCGATGAACTCCTTGTGGGCTCATACTATCAAGTGCATGTTAATGTTAATGAATTAGAAGAATGTGTGCGGAAACCTTAGAACACTTCTATTAACTAACATGATAATTATGCTGGCTCACCCGCCTGTGCAATGTTGAGTCTTATTAGCCGTGGTCATTAAAAATTCCGCTCTGGATTCATTCATTCATTCATTCACAATAACCCCCCAAGTGACATTTTCCTTATACAAAATGTGTCATTTTTCAATTATTGTGAATGACGCGGCGCGAGATTCCTAGCAGCCGAAATATAATTGCAAATTGTGGGCTTAAGGCCCGTCATTGGGAAATGACAGGACAGTTTCCCGAAAATGTATAGAAAATTGTATCACAAAAATTCACCGAAAAAATTCAAAGGAACTCACCTCGTATGCTTTCCATTGTATTCGGGCATAGTCTCTTTAGGTCGCCAAGGCATATTTGAACACGAAAACACTTTTTTACTCGATGCAAAAACAAAATTTTTTTTTGTTTTGTCGCGACAAAAACACAGAAAATATTTCGACACAACTGTGACACTCCGCTACTACAAGGACTAGAATGAATGTTTGCTGTGTTCACTTCGGCGGTAAAATATTTTCATTCAAAAAAGTGTCGGACATATTATAAAAATCATGAAACAGTTGACAAAGGGTAGCGTATACATTTAATAATGCTCATCGACCATTTTTTAAAGCTTTACGAGAGCTCAGCGGACATTCTTTCAACGATGGGAGAGCATTTATTAAAAATTTAGCCTCTCGTAAGACTGCGCTGAGCGGAAATAAATGTTCGTTCCTCTTTAGTAAGCTAAGAAGACTTCGCAAAGTCTAATTATGCCACCTCTTTGAATAAAAATATCGGCTGAGTTCTAATAATTCTCCGCTGAGCTCTAATAATTCTTCGCTGAGCTTTAACAAACCTCCGCTGAGCTCTAATAATTCTCCGCTAGGCTTCAGGAAGTGTCCGGTAGGTCTAAGCAAGTTGCAGGAAGGCCTAATGGAGCGAATCGGACACTCAGCGGAGATCTGCCAAAGCTAAGTGGAGTCTTATTAAATCATAGCAACAATTATTAGGTATCCGCTGATGCTTATTGAGTGTTCGCTTAGCTTCATTGCCTTACTACAACGTGCTAAGGTATGACGGACTCTTACTGAAGCTTAGCGGAGAATTATTAGAGCTCATTAGAGGTTTGTCAAAGCTCAGCGGAGAATTATTAGAGCTCAGCGGAGGTTTGTTAAAGCTCAGCAGAGAATTATTCGACCTCAGCCGATATTTTTATTCAAAGAGTTGGCATAATTAGACTCAGCGAAGTCTTGTTAGCTTACTAAAGAAGTGGGAGAGGTTACAATTTTAATAAATGTCTACCATTGTTGAAGTGTCAGACACTTTTTTGAATATAAATATTTTACCGCCGAAGTGAACACAGCAAACATTCATTCTAGTACTTATAATAGCGGAGTGTCACAGTTGTGTCGAAATATTTTCTGTGTTTTTGTCGTGACAAAACAAAAAAAAACTTTTTGTTTTTGCATCGAGTAAAAAGTGTTTAGTGTTCAAATATGCCTTGGCGACCTAAAGAGACTATGCCCGAATACAATGGAAAGCATAAGAGGTGAGTTTCTTTGAAATTTTTCGGTGAATCTTTGTGATAAAATTTTACATACATTTTCGGGAAACTGTCCTGTCATTTCCCAATGACGGGCCTTAAGTACGAAATCAATTTTTATTCGAAGAAATTATAAACTTAAGATCTAGCTCATATCTTTGATCTTTTTTTTAATTGAGTGAGATTTCCAGTCAGCATTTTTTTTTGTCTTGTTTAGAGAAAACCTCGTTCTTTCACTTCAAAGTGGGAAAAAAATCACTTCTTAGTTCTGTGGAACAAAATATTTTAAAAAGCAAGAGAAACAAAGGAAGAAAATGAGAAATTCAAACAAAATAGGTATTTGCGTAAAATTGCGCTTCTCAGCCCTCAAGCAATCTTTTTCTCAGTTCAACCATATTGTAATGCCTCTCCACTAAAAAAAAATCGAGTTCAGTGAATACTCAAAAGATAAATTGATAACAAGTTCCAGCCGGCAATCTCTAAAGTCTATAATTAACATTCGTTGTTTATCTTAAAGTTATTTCGTTTTACTAAAGCTAACCCGACGACCAACGGAAAGTTGGGCTTAAGATAAAAAGAACCGCTGAGGATTAATGTGAAAACATTAAATATACCAGATGCTGGGCCCATATATTTTTGAAAATTTTTGTTAGCTTACTGTTAGCTTTAATCGTAATTTTACGTTGACTTTCGAGCGAGTACTGAGCCGAAACGTTTTCGAATTGGTTGTACTTAACATAAATCCGGGTACTATTTTTGAAAAATTTGAAAACGTTGGAATACTCAGGAAGAAATGTTTTCCCAAATATGATCTCTGCATAAATCAACAGATTTTGCTGCACTCACGGAAATTTGAAAACCGACACATTTTCTGTATTGAGGTCTATCCGTCCTTAGTGAATTTTGCAAGTATTTTTTATAGAGAAATCAGAAACTCAAGTGAGACACAGAAACAGAAAATCTGACGGTTTTCAAAATTCTGTGCGTGTAGTTTAAACATGATTAGATTAGAATTGTGTTGCCTATGAAGTTCTTTCCATAGATCATCTGGGTGGAGAAAGGGTTATTTTAAAAAATGGAAAATTGATTTTCGTTGCTGAGACTTTATAAAATTTCAAAATCACGGAAACACCGTCAGACATTACAAAAATGTAATGCAATCGTAAAAATTTATTCATTTCATTAAATAATTTCGAAACTACCATTTTCCATCAAGATCTTGATTATTTCGTATTAAAGCCCACCTTTGAGCAAATTGTTGTCGAATTAACAGAGACTTGAGGTCGTTAAAGTACCCAACATTTTCCTTTTCACATAGTATTTTCTTACACTCTCGAAATAGCGTTCTTAAAACAAAATCTTGCCCAGGTGAATTTAAGCACATCACTTAAAAAAAACCCTTCATACTGAGAACAAACTGTTTCATGGAAAAAAAGGGTTGCAAATGTATTTTAAATTTACTTTTATTGGCTCTTATAAATGGCTTAAATAACTCGTTTATTAGAAACATTCCGGCCTGTAATACGTTAATAAGAAATATAAATTTTGCTGGGAGCTTCATTACTGGTTTTCTGCTCCCTTGTTTTTTTCTTCATCGTTATGGTACGATGTATACGTAATAATTCATCTTGCTGCTTCAAGATAAAATGATTACGAAACAAACTCAAAATTCACAGTCTATATGTATCGTTAAGCATATCTGACGGTTTCAGAAATTCATTACACTTCTATTTTGTATTTATTTCTTTAAATCATGACCATAAAATTAATTTTCCCAGGATAGCTGCCACATCTTATTGAATGGAGAAACTTTTATTATATTTACAGAGCAAAAAAAAAAAATGTGTAGAAGAAATAAGAAGCATAAAGTTACTATGTATGGTATACATAGATAGATAGATACTGACAACCAAATCCCAGCGAGCGGCATAGAGTCGATAATTTATATTTTTCATCTTAATTCCATTGCGAAAAATTTAATTTCTTTTTGAGAAATTAATAAATCTTCAACACAAAAACTTTATGTTTTCGTAGATGCTTTTCATTTCCTCATTGATGTAAAAGATAAGCTTAATGCTAATACCGAAGCTAATACTGTGTCTTATAAGCATTTTGTTTAAGAGTTTCTCACATCTCAGTTTAATTTTCGTTTCATTATTTAATTGCGAGTCAACCAACTGTGTCTGGTAGAAAATGTGAATATGAGTACTCAACACTTTGCAAGTGTTTTGAATAAATTTTAAACTCATGCTCTTTCGGTAACCTTACTGTACAATATACATATACACACATGCATCATCCGTATACAGCATCCCAATATTAGCGTCGAAAGTAAATAATTCCAGATTAATCAAAAAACAACCAACTTTCCTTATTAAACATATTTTACATCGTAATCGTTCCAACGACTAATCTAATAAAGTTTTTGAGTTTATTATATCGCCTCTCGCTGAAGCTATTTTCTATAGATATTTTAATCCATAGAAACACTTCAGAAACTAAGTGGCAAAAAACATAAATTCAGAAAGTTTTGTTGCTTATTCGTAGCTGCTGTGCTTTTGTCGAAAAAGTGGTGTGTATATGGAATCCCCAACCCCCGAAAAATAATTAACAAGTTTAAATAAATTAATGTGATAATGGAATGAGTGTAAGCAAATTTTCGCATTGTGCCAGAAATATTAACGCTAAATTAGTCGACAGAAATCTGTGTTGGTTTGGTGTCTTTTCCACATTATAATGGTATAGTTTTCAGTGTAACATTTTAATCCAGTGTGGCATTTATTCTGTAATGCCATAAATGCATGGCACTGTGTCTATGTGTACATATATAATATGAGTCTATATTATGTTATATTATGCACAGCCCGACATAGTTTTTGATCAGAAAAATAATATAGATTTTTGAGAGAGAGACACTGGGCGAGTGTTGTTTGTTTGGCTTTGGGAACGTTCCAAAAGAACTGTGTGTGTGTTCAAACCTCGTTTCGTATCCTCGTATTTTGAGAAAATATTAAAACCAAAGCCAATATTTCATAAATATTGAATGTATATATGGGGCTAGATGTGGGAAATAATATTGTCAAAAATTCGACTTAAATATAGTTTTTCTTCGTTTTTTCTCTCGACTACTTCCATAAATAATGTTGTTTTATTTATTGCTTAGACAAAACCGTTTTATCCATTAAATTCGGATTTACAGTTTTTGGGGTATATGACAAATTGCATCTCAGTTTTGTCGATTACTACAACGGAAGGATCCACAACTCCCCATTATATCCCGTAACACAAACAGCAAAAATTCTTATGCGGCGTCTACCTTTTAAGTTTTCATTTTATAGAGAAGAAAAAAAATTGGTTCGATTTAACGTCATAATAAATAATGTGGAATTTCTCGTAGATAATATTAGTCACGTTCAGATTTATGCAGTCTTAAATATATCAGCGGTAAAATGTATAATTTTTTGATTTATTTTTCATTTTCATAATTTTGACAATTTTAAACGCTACAGGGGACGTCCGGGAAATATCTCTTGAATTGCAACTGTCGCTTTTTGCTCCGAGCTTCATGCTTTCACATGTGGCCACAAAAAAAAACGTTGAGAATTCAAATTTTGGGTGAGTGTTCCTCGAATGAGAACAGGAATCGGAAAATAAACTTCAGTGTACGCATATTCACATATTTTCTTTAATTTCTCTTATTTTTCCAAATTTCCCAAAAATGTTTTTTTTTGGGAAAAATTATGTTAAAAATATAGGACAATTGAAGAAAATGTTTTCCCAAAAATAGTCCCTTAAACAGCTTCTGCTAGTGTCAAAATCTAGGGAAACACCAATTATTTGACATACATTCCGCACTTGTATCAAAATGATGTCATAGTTTTCCGCACTTGTATCGAAATGAAGTCATAGTTTTCCGCACTTGTATCGAAACTTACTAATATTTGCGTTAATGCCGTCTCAACTTCATATTCATTTTTGAATTATTTAAACGTTTGTCCGTTATAGCTGTCAATAGCAAAAAGTATAGTGTGTACATGTACATGTTTTTCGACACACGTTCTCATACGCCAATCCAGTTTGACTGTAGTACATCGCTACAGAGCGATTTGGTTGCTAGGTTTTGATTAGCATCCAGAATATCAGTATATCATCTCTCTACGCCGCCAAAGCATAGGAAGGATATGTTTCAGCTTCGCCGCTGCCTTATCGATAGAATTCGTAAGATAGAGGGTGTATGAAAGTAATCAGAAAATTCGATATTATACATGAGAAGCATACAGGTTAAACGCAAAAGTAATCACTGAAAGTAGCTCTCACTTTTCTTAACACATAAAAGTGTTTTACGGTCTTCCTCAAGTAATAAAATTATATTTATTTGAAACGTTATCACCCATCTGACTGCATCTTTATACTAAATCAACTGAATACATATATACATCCAAACGAGTTGTTATGAGTAATAAATATTATCACTTTAGAGCCACGCAGAAAAGTGCAAAAGTAATGCCATATAACAGGTAGGCGAACATGTTAATATTGAAATTTTCTTGTTAACCGTTGAATGGAATATAATATTACACCATGAGAAAAATGCAAAAATCATTCAGCGCAATATGCTTACAGCACGGGATTTAACGTTTAGTCAGAATTCCAAGCGATGGTTGATCGAATATATATTCGAAAAAAATTTCATATTTTCTTGGTTTCGTTAAACGAATGAAACCTCATGTTTCTCGACCCGTAATGCTCTTATGTTCTTTTTTTTATTATCACCCCCATCCATAGAAAAAAAAAGTTTTTGATCAAATTTGTTTTGAAAAGGGTTTTTTATTCTTGGTTTCTTTCACCATTTCTGGCTTGTCACGAAATAATTGATTTCCTCTTAAATAAAAGTAATAAAATCAACATAAAAACCGAACGAACAAATATTAGTCTTTCCAACACTTCCAATGCCATGTTTACATAAATATTTTGGTGGTGGTCAGGTTTTATGCCTGAACATCACTTGAATTAGAATTCAATTCAAAATCACTCGAATTTAATTGTTTTTGAGAATTGGTGTCAGGACGGGCCAACTTTCGGGGAAACTTTGGGTGTTATATGGTCGTGAAATATTAGGTCATCACTATTCTACGTACAGATTTTGATCTAGCTGTGTTGTACTTACAGGTTTAATGAGATAGTTTTGTCAAATGCAATATCGCGAGGTTATCGAAAGTGGTGTACTCAGCAGTTGGAAAAGCTGTGTGCAGTAAACGAAGTGATATGTGACACCGTATGCGGTCAGCATTGTTTTGTGGCTTTTGCAGTGGATTGTTTTGAAGGATTAATTAAACGAAGCAAGAGATGTTTTTATGAGATTTGGGCAGACGTTTGTTCAACGTTACTGGTGAATCGCGACGACTCTCGATCTTTCGACAAAATGAGAGTCTCCTTCAGAAATATCTTGGAAAGCCTGCCTATAGGGCACTCAAAAATGTGCAATATAGAGAAACTACTATTTTCCTAAATTATCCCACAATTTTCCGAATATTCCAAATTTTCACAAAAATGTTACAGTAAGAGGTAGCAGCTTCAAACGTATAAATAAGTATAAACAGTTTTGATTGTATGTGTTGGTCCGCCTGAAAAACAGCTGAAGCAAATTGGTGCTAAAATTTCACTACCTCTGACTGTACTCTTAAAAATTAATTAAATAATTATGGGAAAATATGGAAAAAGTTTTACAATAAATAAGTCCTTGCTGAATATGTTGCGAGCTCATCTTCAGGAAATTTTCCAACTAACCAAAATTTTAATAAAAAGTAAGTTTTCTGTTATTTTGAACACTTGTTGGAATTGTACACAGGCGACAGATTTCACAAGTTTTAAATACTTCTAGACAAGTTTTAACTAAAATGTACACCGGAATAAAATCGAAAGATACATGAAGTATCGGATGCAAATTAATATTCAAATGCAGTTGTCTCCCCACTGCATGAAAATGCAAATGCAATTCTGCCGTTTTGTATTCCAAGTTCTAATCTCTTTCGACTAGCACATATTTTTCGTTAAATTATTGAATTTCTAAACAGAAATAATTTCTGTTTACTAATTAAATAATTAATATAATTGTCACTACAGTACACACTCCTATGTTGTCAGATTGTACTTATATAGCCGTTCATACGTGAAGCGGTGATATGAGAAGCGAACCAACACAAAAAAATCTAGCAACGAAACTAACTGCACGCTTCCACTCGCTATTAAATAAAATATTTCCAGCCGTTCCTCGTGCATTCTTTTTATTATAATTTCAACTAGATATTTTGGCTTCTTTCCGTCCGTGATAAATATATTCTGATATAGAGCCATAGCGTTTTGGCATATGATACTCTTAGGGATAATACAAAACGATGTACGGAGTTTTTTTTTGTCGGGATAGAATAAAAAATGCATAAAGAACAACAGAGATCTAAATTCAATTTAAGAAAATGAAATGGTATATTTATTGCCATGACTTTTCTCATTTTCCATTATATTTTTTTCTTCTTAAAAATGTTAGTTGTGTTACATAATCCGAAAGGAATGAAGAGGATTAATTTTTATGTCATTTATTTTGTATTGTGCTGCGACGTTTTTAAGCAATTTTTTTTTTCTTCCATTCTTTGTCGGCTTCAGTGGAACCATGGGGAGAATTTAAAATGATAGCCAAAATGATAGTCACATTTTCAAAGTAGGAGACAGGGAAGATGTCATGCCAAGTGTCATGGTGGCATTTATACGCAATTTAAAATATAAAAAAAATGTTTACAAAAACTCAAGTAGAAATTTCTATTGTTTATTTAATGATTTCGACATGTTTAAAAACAAAAACAAGAAAATTGTTATTATATGGCATGCTCTACAGCAGGTCACAATAATTTATTCATATTGCTCTGTTGTTCTTTTCGGAAGTGCTGCAATACAGTCAGAGTCGAGTCTACACAGACCTTCTGAGCAGACTGCACGAACTGGGCATGGATGTGGGTTCCCGGCTTATCGACTTGTATGTTGTACGAGAGCAGAATTCGAAACGTGAAACCGAATTGATAAACATGGTTCTGTTCATGAAGACAACACTGTGGAAATGTGTGTTCGGAAAGGAGGCGAAAAGCTGGAGCATGCCAACGACGACGACGATCGCACGTATTACATAATCGAAAATGAACCATTGGTCAATAAATTCATCAGTGTGCCGAAAAATAAAGGATACCTGAATTGTGCCACTTTCACGGCCAGATTGGTGGAAGCGGTTCTGACGAATTGCGGATTTCCCTGCAAGGTGTCGGCACATTGGTACAAAGGAACCACATATATGGTGAAGTTCGATGAGCCGAGATAAGCAATTGGCCGAGATGTGAAACAAAGATTACAATTACTGAGTAATACGCAAGCCCATAGAACTTATCAGTTCCAAGCATGAACACTAAAATATGATAATTACATATTTAAAGTCAATTAGGGTGTTTCTCAAATGCAGTTACTTCTATTGCCACCTCGTAGATCCATCGGATACAAAAACTTTTCACTGGGTTTTAAAACAGCATATGCTTGCCAGTACTTTGCTACATAGTCTACTTAAACTGATTTTTTCAGACCCTTATTGATGAAAAACCTTTTTTTTTATATTTGTTCGTCGACATGGGTCTCAGTGACTGGATTATACAAGTGGTCTAGACCATGTAACAAACTTCCGGTAAGCATATGCTTGTGTGTTTAATGAAACATGAATCAGAGGCATTATTTACCCTTGTATACAATTTCGAACCTCAGTCTTACTTTTCCAATATTTTCTCTCTCTCTCTTTCATCCACTAAAATCATGTCATCCTTGTCTTGCATATTTATTGTTAACGAATTGGAGAAGTGAGATTGTGGCTCGAAATTGTGGGCTTGATTACTGTAGGCTTCAAATTTATTCTACATTAGTTCACGAAAGCTAGAGTGCTACGGTAAGCCAAATTTTGCTTGATATGGTCAAACGAACAATTGTTAAAACATCGAATATTAATTATCAAAACTATATGACTTTTATGACTCTCACACAAGAGAATTCACTAAGAACTGTTAAAATGCTAAGTTTCGGTTAAAATGGAAGTTTTGAAACTAAATACAACGCCATGAAAGAACTTTTAATAGCAAGAAGATTTTTTTCCAAATTATATTCAGAAAAGAAAGCTAGTTTTATCGTCAGTATTTCAGTTTAGCTAGTATGGCCAACAATGAAAAAGTTTTTATAATGAAACTGAATCCTCTACTGCTGTCATGCTAAGTATATTTTATAGATGTTGTTCTCCGCATCTGAATGAAATTAAAATTTGTGCACAATTTGATGTGTTGGTTTGAATGTTGGATTGTGTTTTGTTTTTGTTTCGAATCAAATTAGAAAAGTATCCGAGGCAGTTTATTCAAAATATAAAAAAAATGGAAAATTAGCTTTCTGTACGTCCACAATTGTAAGATATAAATCATGGAAGGTTTGCACAGAAAAAGTTTAAATAAACTCACCATTTAGGGGCTATGTGTTTTTGTGATACCAAGGGACATAAGTGGAATAACAACTTTTCGATAGCGATAAATAGATGCATCAATTCAAGATCATCCGTGAAAAAAGGAATCTCTGCACTACGAGCCGAGGTACCAAATTTCGTCAGGAGGTCTCATTTTGATTATTTAGATTATTCACCTCTGTCCACATGTTTATTTAGACACTTGGGGAGTTATTGCATGAGCCGAAGGCGAGACCCCAAGTGTCTAAATAAACCTGTGGACAGAGGTGAATACGCTATTTTATCTACCGATGGCGAAATAATAGCACTTTTTCACTGCTATTATTTCATCGCAGATAAAGTTATATATTCCTAAAATAGGCCGTTCTTTTGTTACATCGCGTCGGTGAATTTTCGCCGCTTAAAATATTTCACGCGTACGAAAGAGATCTGATAGAAAGATATATATATATAGACATCCGAAATCCAAGCTTTTCAGAGATAGCAAACATGCCATAATGTTTAAGTCACGACAGTTATACTTGAAGCTTAATGCACACTCACTCCGTTTTGTCTCCGTTTTGCTTGACAGATGTGTTTGAACGTAAACGAAGGCAAAACAGACTGGCTGTGTATTCAGTCTGATATAGATTGAGCTTGCTCTTGATTTTAAAACAAGTATAGGACGAGCTTTCGAACAATCTGTATAACATTCACAGTGTATTTTTCACAGTACATTCTTCAGTTAATTCAGCTTGCGCGCGCACGTCTATAGTCCGAAGTCGAACTGATGCGTGTGCATTGGAATTGTTTACAGATACTAAACCTCACACTAAAAACAGCTCAATTCGGTATGTAAGATTATACTGGCTTTCAAATCACGATACACTCGGAATCGATCGTTTTAGTCACTTTAGTAAATCTATTAACTGCAATAAGAGATGTAGTTTCGAGCCATCAACACCTTTCGACAGTACTATTGGATGTTTCATTAATAAGTTTTTCTCACTCTAGAGCCCCTGGAATGTGAAAAACGTCTTTCCACTTAACAAATCTTTGTCCTGAAATGAAAGACTGATTCGTCTGTCGTGTGCGCAGTCGAAATTCACGTTTTGAGTAGTATAAAACGTTTAACTTTTAATTCACATCGACTATCTTTGATATTTTAACATATCCAGAGCGGAATTAATTCTAAAAACGAAAAATTTGTCAAATATTACCCAAAATTGTCACATATTGTAGATTCCATTGTAAACACAGAATGCTTTACGGTAGTAAAATTCCAACATATCCTCTTCATATAGCTTCACTTTCTCTATTGATATTTGTTTTATCCATTTTAACTCGACGCATTTTATGATTTAAAAACGTTTCACATAATATTGTCATCTGAATGGAAACATGGTTATTTCCGGACAGTTAGTCACAAATTCCAAAAATGTTAATTATAATTCGATGAGCTTAGAAATTAATTTCACATCAAAAGCTTTAAATTATCAACACCATAATGAGTATGGTGTGTTCAATATTTTAATTTTCTTTGAAGTGGCAAACAAGTACATGCACCCCGCCCCACTCCCGGAAAAAAAGATAATTAACGACGAAAATGCACCCACAAAACATCAAACCACCAAAACTAACAAATAATCATAAAACGTTTTGCTACATAATTTCCCCACCATATTTCTGTATAGTCAACATCAATCAGCTTATTTAAAACCACGCAAAAAAGGCCATACACACATACTAAACTGGGTCAACCAGCCAATGGTCCATTCACACAAATGCTAATATGTAAATTGAATAAATAATCCAAATCCCAGACCAAAATCCACAAAATATTTCATTGTAATCTCATTCATATACATCCAAATTTCCATGCATGTAATAAAACAACAAAACATTTTCAATTTACTCCGTTTTTGACTTGGAATTATACATATTATAATAATGTAGCAATGGCATGGCAGGGAGAAAACAGAGACTCAATATAGCAGAAAGTTACATACGCGGAATAGTCAAAATTTTGTCGTTGGTGGGATATAGAAATTTAGTCCCAGGGAGCCTTTTATATAGATCTCTAATGGAGTGTATAAGTAAATGTCATGACAAAAGTTTAATATGTGTCTTTGAATGTCATGCGAAAAAGTTCGCTTCGCCAAGTTTTTTCAGAGAACTTTTGCAAAGAACTTTGTTCTCATGTTTGAGAAGAATTTTTGAACGGAAACGGCTAAGGTGCGCACAGAGGTAAATACTCTAGATGCATTACAGTAAGTAAAAAGTTTTCCGTTGAATAATAATTGTTGACATGTATATCGGAATATCAGCTAAAATGAAAATGGTCGATTGTTGACACGGAACAGAAATGAAAATTGAGTATGTCAGTAGGAATCGTTTGAGTAATTTTTGTAGCATGAGTTTTGCGAGAATAGGAACACCTTCAGGTAAGAGAAATTATTCTGGGAAATTTTATAATTTTCGGAGAAACGCTTGTGAAATATTATTCAAATTTTATGACCTTTTCAACGGGACAATATAAATTGAACGAAAGTGCAACTTCGTGATACTGTTTTAGATGAGTGCACTATAACTCTCTCAAGATTTTCGGCTAAAATACTAAATGCTTACAATTGGTTTAAAAGAGACTAGTCATACTATATCGACAACAACGACTTCGACTACAGAGCTCATCAGTCTAGTGCTATATTATGTGATGTGCCAAATGCATGTGTAAATAATGAACTTAACGATAGTGGAACATCCACTTGAACATACATTAAACAAAAGAAGTAGTAGAATTTTATTACTAAGATCCGCTTGCGACCTTCTTTTATAAAATATGTATTATGCGGCATATTGTGGACAACCGCACAAACAAAATTGTATTATGGACAATTATACACGAGAGTACACGATAAACATTATGTTCTAGCTACACTAAAACCAATTTGTTTTTCATGAGGTGTCTAGCCACATAAAATGATTGCTCATTTTCAGAAAATAGATCTATTTTTACTCTAAACATGATACGCTAGCGGGGCTAGTGTCTATTTTACCCTAAATTTTTTTAATCAATTTCAATTCGTTTGACAATATGCTCAATTAATGTTGAATCAACAATGCCGACGATTTTGTTTTGTTTAAAATCCATGAAAATTTTATGGGATACTTCCATTGTATTGGGAATTTAAAATAACTTTTTTACATAAAAATGATGAAAAGCAATAGCAAAAAACAGGCGATTACAAATGGAATAATTGATTGTGTTCTGCAGCAAAAAGGCGATATTCAATATGTCTAATTTGTAAAAAAAAAATCGAAAATGTAATTGGTATGATCTCAGCTTGATAAAACTGGTCAATTGGAACAGAACATGAACAAGCTTTCACCTGTTATGCCGGCAGTAAATACTTAACACAAACGCTCTTCACCAATCGGCTACAGAACATAGTGAACATATATCTGCATTCTATAGAAAACGAGTAATTCATCGTTTACCATAATACTTAGGGCTCTTGATGAGGGAGCCAGGACCTATTTTAAGGAAAATAAATTTCCAAAAATTCTCAAATTCCATCACTTTTCGTCACTTCATCTAAAAACACAACAGATTGCATCGTACTGGAAATTTTGGAAATTTTTGGAAATTAAATTCCTTAAAAAAGGCACTCAGAGGGACCGATTTCGAGCTAATGGATTAGCTTAGTCTCAAGATCATTGTTAAGCCAGAAGTTCGTTTTACACCGGAAAATTTGCTTATGGGAATAAATCTTTTTATCGCATGAGCTGAGGTGGCTAGGTATCTAGTAGTCCCTTAGCGGTTAGCAAATTGTAACGTCGCGCACGAGCTAGTGGATTAGCTATCAATTCAAATACTAAAACTTTGGAGTAGTAAATGTGAAAAAAGGGCGCAGATAACATCTGTTTGAGTATACTGAAGGATGCGACGGAATGCGACGCCTAATGCCTGTCTCTATCGTTACAGATTGTGCTTCGTTGCTCTGAAAGTATGAATTGTGTCTCATTACTTTTATTTGTAATTTGTCGTTTCCATTAACTTGACTCACGTAAAAAGATTCACATAGACACGGAACACGGAAGTAAAAGAAGTCAGCGCTAAGTACATTTAATAAGAATATCAATCTGGCAAATTCAACGTCGACATTAAAACAATTATCTATATTAAAGTACACAAAATTAATTGCAATGGAGAGGGGATTTGATGAAGATGCATATAAGAAATTTCAATTTAATTTTTCATCTTTAACACATCATATTACATATAAATGCGCTGATGCACTCCAAACGGTTTTATTTGAAAAAGTTTTTTTCTACATTTTTATTACCCATCATGATAGTAAGTTCTTTCATTAATTAATGTTATCGTATCCCTATGACGAGCTTCAGTTATTTAATGCGAAAGTTTTGGTAAATAAATTTTTAAATAATGCGCCAGGTTTTATTTTATTTATTACGAAATTGAATCAAATTAATTGATGTGGCTTTGTTATTTTGTTGCAGAAGAGGATTGTAAATATTTTACCGTAAAGCTACTTTTCTATATTTCGACAAAATGGAAAAGTCAAACAAATTTTATTTAAATTTACTTTCTTTCGTTTATTGTACTTGACTCGAATATACATACTACAAATTGCAGGAATTTACACAAAAGCAATTTTGCGTTGATGGGATCAACAATTATGCTACGTTTTCCATTGTTTAGATTGTGGTGAATATCGATTTACAATGAAAAACGCAGCATAATTGTCGATCTCATCAACGCAAAATTGCTCGTGTGCTTTCCGCCTAAATCTGTATCTGTAATAATACTTTTTCGCAATTCCGGTCCATAATCATCACCTTTCCATGCATCCATTTAATGTCGTTTTGAAGGTATTTATTTCACAGTGCGTTTTTGATTATTTTTTTCGCACTTGGGCTTTTTCACATTTTTTTCGCACGCTACATAGCTTAGTACCTTTAAGAAAGACAAAATTTTATAAATAAAAACTTTGCACAGACCAGGATAGGAGAACGTATTGTTGAAGCGTACATACTAAGCATTGACTACTTGATTTTATTTAGCGCGTCTCTATACATCACATTGCAATGTGTATATAGTGCAGGTTGCTTGATCGTTCAAATGAATTCATGTTTGCATGTGAATGTTTGGTAGAAATTTTGGTAATATTTTGCATTGGAAAGGTGATTATGGCCCGAAATTGTGAAAAACGTTGTATCTACCACGGTAGGTATGCCTTCATACCTACCTTGGTAGATAAATAACTATTATAACACTTATTTTGAGAACGATAATGTTTTGAGTTTTGTCCAGACTCTAATCTATATAAAAAAAAAACAATTTTCGTCTCTTTTTAAATGAAACTTATGTTTCAAGCTTCAAACATTAATCATTTCCGTTTGTAAATCAAAGTGCAATTTTTCAATTTGGTTTTTATTTCCGATGAACCCGATTGATAAGAAATAAGACTCTATGCTTAAGACATTATACGGATAGATAAATGTGTTGGATTTCAATTGTAAAAGTTTTGCGATTTCAAAGTTTTTTTTTTTTTAATATCAATTGCACTTTATAACTATTGTCCGATCCATGCGAGAAAAAAATGTAGATTCTGAGCAGGAAGTTTGTGCAATTTTTCATTGTCTACATTTATCGTATTCGTTTGTTTTTTAATTAATGTAAACTACATTTGGACTTATCTTATTCCATCATTACTCTAACGAAAGTCGTGTTGTGTGATTCAGCTCAGCACAACATAATAAAGTACATCAGGCAGGAGAATTGATGGCAAATACATTCATTTAAAAAGGGACCTAATTCCCGTTCCTAAATCCTGTGTATTTCATTGCAAGCTGCAAAATCATTACATGAGTATAGTTTTGTGATGAGCATAACTTAAAACTGTGCTTTCGTTATATATAATCGAGTCGAGGCGAGTTATGCAACAACCTTGTCAAAAAAAACGTGTACGAAGCAAGTTGTGCAAAAAAGTTTAATCAATTACGTAGCAGCATTCAATGTTTTCTGGTTTAAACCTCCCTGCCCTATGCGAAAGCTAATCATTTCGCAGAGACACATGCCACCGCCTACTAATGGTCCAAGTTTCGCGCAAATTGCCTCGCTGTGACTTTCCGCCTAAATCTGTTCTGTAAATTACTTTTTCGCAATTCCAAGTCTAATCATCACCTTTTCCATGCGCATCCATTTAATGTCGTTTGAAGGTATTTATTTCACAGTGCGTTTTTTGATTATTTTTTCGCACTTGGGCTTTTTCACATTTTTTTCGCACGCTACATAGCTTAGTACCTTTAAGAAAGACAAAATTTATAAATAGAAAACTTTGCACAGACCAGGCATAGGAGACGTCATGTGAAGACGTATACATACTAAGCCATTGACTACTGATTTATTTAAGCGGCGTCTCTATAATACACATGGCGAACTGTGATTATATAGTGCAGGTTGCTTGATCGTTCAAATGAATTTCATGTTTTGCATGTGAATGTATTGGTTAGAAAATTATTGGTAATATTGTGCATTGGAAAGCGTGATTATGGCCCGAAATTGCTGAAAACGTTGTATCTACCACGGTAGGGATGCCTTCATACCTACCTGGTAGATAAATAACTTTATAACACTTATTTTGATGAACGATAAGTTTTGAGTTTTGTCAGACTCTAATCTATATAAAAAAAACAATTTTCGTCTCACTTTTAAATGGAACTTATGTTCAAGCCTCAAACATTA